>NC_051392.1:1346322-1356322 GCF_015228065.2 Penaeus monodon | reverse complement strand
TCATCGTCATCATAATCACGATCATTATTTTCCATTATGTACAAATAGTCTTCATAATGATTCATGAAAAATACAATATAATACAGTAATCAGGTGTATATTGCTGTATGCGATAACGTGCCTATGTAATTTATTTTGACGCCAATTCATCAGTTATTTATTTTTATCTTATTTTTTAATTTACTTCTCTGTTTCTTCACATTTCGTTAATTCCTCTCGTATCAGTGTGTTTGTTTGTGTGTGTGTGTGTGTGTGCGTGTGTGTGTGTGTGTGTGTGTGTGTGTGTGTGTGTGTGTTTGTGTGTGTGTGTGTGTTTGCGTGCGTGTGCGTGCATGCGTGCGTATGTGTATTTATATTTTTTCTGTCTCCATTCATATCATCCTTGCCTTATTAAAAAAACATGTAAACCTTTTCTGGCGTCTGTTGTTTTGTCAGCTGTTGTCATTTTTCTTTTATCCTCTCAGTTTCTTTCCCTTTTCTCTGTTTCGTTCATCACGTTTTCCTTTTCTCCTCCTCACACCACAGACAAGAATGAGATTGGTAAAACGTCACGCTTAAGTCAAGATAATACTCTCAAAGCAATGCCAAGACACGGTCCCTTACCCTCCTCATACCCCCTCTCCCCCCTCCCCCTCTTCCCTCATACCCCTCTACTTCTCCTCCCCCTCCTCTTCTCCTCTTCCCCTTCCTCCTCTCCTCCTTCTCTTTCTCCTTCTCCTCCCTCTCTTCTGGTCTTCCTTCATACCCCCCCCCCCACTTCTCCTTTCCTACCCCCCCCTGTCTTCTCCTTCTCCCTCTCCTCTTCATATATTCCTCCCTCATACCCTCACTCCTCCTCTCCCTCTCCCCCTCTTCCCCCCTCATACTCCCCCCCTCCCTCTCCCTCTCTTCCCTCTCCGGTTCTCCCCCTCTGTTATGTACAGTGTCTGTTCAGGAGACAGAGAGAGAGAGTGTGTGTGTGTGTTGTGTTCACAGCTAGTTCACTGTCATATGTTTCAGCCACAGAAAAGATATTTCGTTGTCTAATCTAGAATTCCAGTATCTTGATGGATAATTTCACCGTGCATTCGTAAATACAGTGAAAATAGTTCTTAGCATTTATGGATTCCATTCTTGCCTTGTGTATAGCACGTGTATAAAAAAAGAGAAAAGTCTGCCGTTAAACGTTTCGTTAATTAATCACCAACTTGACAATCCGTGTGTTTAACTTTTCGTTGGGAAAATAACAGGTAATATGAAGCCTGTTGATTAGACCTGAACAAATTGATAAGACCCAACCCCTCCCTCCCTCGAACTCCCCTCCCTCCTCCCCCCTACACATATCTCGACTCTGACCTACTGATAAGAGAGCTGATAACGGAGGCAGCAGTATCTTCTTCAATACCTTTCTAGCTCGTCTCGTCGTAAATGATCCGGTGACTTGGAAGTTGTGTGCGTGTGCGTGCTCTGTGAAGTTTTCTCGTAATTCTGAAGTAGTGTGAAGTTAAGAGACACAGGGAAAAGATGTGAAAATAAGAGCAAAAAGATAATTGTCGTGAGGAGAGGAAAAAAAATGAGACGGTGGCAGATACGCTGGAAAATGTTTGCGATAAAGTCTGTTATCTAGAAACTTAACCAGCATTGAAAATCCTCTCCCAGGCCCTTCAACTTTTATTTTGACCGAGGACTTTGTGACGAGAGAGAGAGAGAAAAATCTGCTCATTTGTATATCTGTTAAGTTTTCATGGTGTGGTGTGATATTTTGCCTGCGTAGATAACAAAATATATCCAAAAAATATATTTCGAACGTTAATTTTGAGAATTTTCATATGCCAAGAGAGATTTCTTGTTTATTATTATTATTATTTATTTATTTATTTATTTTTTATATTATGATCATTATCATTAATTTGTAAATATCTCCTGCGCCGACAGTGAAATAAATGGCTGAATATTTTATGAATTTTGACTACTCGTCTCTATGGTATTGTAATAATATAATAATCGTAAAATGTCCAGGTGATGGAGTAGAAAGAGAGAGAAAGAGAGGATAAGAAAATACAGGAACAGAAACAACAAAAGACAACAACAACAAAAAAATCTCTCACTAAAATCAGTTAAAGAGAAAGAAAAAAGAAACAAAGAAAGAAAGAAGAAAAAAATAGCAATAAAAACAATAATGTAAAAAGAATAAAAATTAAATTGACGCACCAGTAAATAGTGAAAAAAACAATAATAACAAAAACTAAAAGGAAGAAAAGAAAATCTACAACAGCAAATCCACAACCACAACAACCACAGCTTCTCTAATAACACCTCAGCAACCACAACCCCGACATTACAACCTCACAACCCCGACATAACAACCTCACAACCCCGACATAACAACCTCGCAACCCCGACATAACAACCTCACAACCCCGACATAACAACCTCACAACCCCGACATAACAACCTCGCAACCCCGACATAACCTCGCAACCCCGACATAACAACCTCACAACCCCGACATAACAACCTCACAACCCCGACATAACCCCACAACCCCGACATAAGAACCCCACAACACCACCAACAACCGCCCCCACCTCCTCCCCCCCACCCCCGCAACCACCCCCACCCCCTCCCCCTCCCCGTCCCCCACAGTGTCCAGGATGGTGAACACGAGCGTCGGAGGCGCTGCGGCCGCGGCAGGAGGGCGGAGGGAGGCGGCCATCGCTCGGACCCGAAGCAGCGTGTTCCGCAGGGCGCTCTCCACCGTCGGCATCGTCTCGAAGGGTATGTTGGGGGGGTCGTCGGGGTATGTTGGGGGTCATGGGGGTATGTTGGGGGTATGTAGGGGTTTTTGGGATATGTTGGGGGTGATGGGGGTATGTTGAGGGTTATGGGGGTATGTTGGGGGGTCTTGGGGTATGTTGGGGGTATGTAGTTTTTTTGGGATATGTTGGGGGTGATGGGGGTATGTTGGGGGTCATGGGGTATGTTGGGGGTTTTGGGGATAGGTGGGGGGTAATGGGGTTGTTAGGGGTCTTGGGGTATGTTGGGGTCATGGGGTATGTTGGGGGTTATGGGGGTATGTTGGGGGTCATGGGGGTATGTTGGGGGTTATGGGATTATGTTGGGAATATTAGGCTCATGGGGGTATGTTGGGTATGTTAGGGTATCTGTCCAACTATCTGTCTATTTGTAAGTCTGTCTATCTATTTACTTACCTACCTATCCCTCTGTCTATCTATCTACCAGTCTATCTATATATCTCCCTGTCCGTCTATTGATCTATCTGTCTATAGACGTATATGAGAGTGCGTAAGGTGTAAGCATTTTTGCGTATGCGCGCGCGCGTGTGTGTGTGTATGTGTGTGCACGCATGTACGTGTGTGCATATATATAATCCCGTGCGTTGGTTCAGCCTCGTGCGCTGACCATCATCTCTCTTTTGTTTCCGTCACGTAGCGCGTTGCTTTTGTAGGATTAAGTCGTCTATGTTTATCGTTTTGTGGTTGGGTAATCCCTTATATTGGAATTCAAGGCTATTGTTCCTTAGGGTTTAACTTCACATTGGATTATACGGTATAATGAATATAAGGTATAAATGGTGAAATGAGGTATGATAAATATAAATAAGAATAAGGAATAACAGATATAAATTCCACATCAGTGACTCATTTTCTCCGATTCAAAATATTCACTGGAAAAGTTTATTCGTCAAATATGTCAGAGATAAGATGATAACAGCGATTTGTCATTTTACAATCGTTTCACAATCAAGATTTTTATCTGATTTAATGTTAATGGAGTAATCTAGTTGTCAGTTTAGTTAATATACAGTGCTGTATTATTATGATAATTATTATTATTGTCATTATTATTTTATTATTATTATTATTATTATTATTATTATTATTATTATTATTATTATTATTATCATCATCATTATTATTATTAGTGGTAGTAGTAGTAGTAGTAGTAGTAGTAGTAGTAGTAATATCATTATTATCATTATTCAATTTAGTTAATACACAGTGCTGTATTATTATGATAATTATTATTATTATTATTATTATTATTATTATTATTATTATTATTATTATTATTATTTATTATTATTATTATTATTATTTATTATTTATTTTTATTATATTATTATTATTATTATTATTATTATTATTATTATTATTATTATTATTATTATTATTATTATCAAGATTATTATTATTGTTGTTATCATTCTTCTTATTATTATTATTATTACCATCATCATCATCATCATAGTAATAATAATGATAATAAAATAATAATAATAATAATAATAATAATAATAATAATAATAATAATAATGATAATGATAATTATTATTATTATTATTATTATTATTATTATTATTATTATAAGATGCTGCTCTTGTTTCGATTTTTCCCAATATTTGTGCGTTTTTCTATTTTTTTCTCTTTTTTGTTTTTTGTTTTGTTTTGTTTCTCCTTATTTTTCTCTTTTTTGTTTTTATTATTTTTTACTTTTCTTTTGTTTTCTTTCTTATATTTTTTTTCTTTTCTTGTTCTGTTCTTCTGCCTGCTACATTTTTTTTCTATCTTGCTTTCTCCTCTTCTAATTCTTCTTTCTCTTCATCTTTCCCTTCTTCCTCCTCTTCCTACTTTTCCTCCTCTTTTTCCTCCTCCTCCCTCCCTTCCTCCTCTTCTTCCCTCTTATTTTATTCTTTATGCTACTCCCTCTTACATCTTACGCTTCTTTTTCCTCCTCCTCCTCCTCTTCCTCCTCCTCCTCCTCCTCCTCCTCTTCTCCTCCTCCTCCTCCTCTTCTTTTTCCTTTTGTTCTTACTCTTCTTGTTCTCGTTCTGACACGCCCCCCCCTTTCCCCCCAGAGGAGCGTCTGCTGGCGGCGTCTGACAGCGGCGAGGTGTCAGCCGTCAGCGCCCTGCTCTCCGGCGGCGCTGACGTCAACTGGCAGAACGACCAGGGGGAGAGCGCCCTCATGTACGCGGCCTGGCGGGGGCAGGAGGCGGTGGCGGCCATGCTGCTGCAGCACCCGGCGACGCACGTCAATCTGCAGGTGGGAGGGGGAGGGCGAGGGGGCTGGCAGGGGGAGGAGGGGGAGGGGGCTGGCAGGGGGAGGAGGGGGAGGGGTCTGTCAGGGGGAGGAGGGCGATTGTCAGGGGAGGGGGGGGGGGGGCGTAGGGGGGGGGAGGGGGGGGGGGCTGTGGGGGGAGGAGGGGGGGGGGCTGCAGGGGGGGGAGGGGAGGGGCTGCAGGGGGAGGGGGGGCAGGGCTGTCAGGGGAGGGAGGGGGGGGGGGAGTCAGGGGGAGGAGGGGGGGGGGGCTTCGGGGGGAGGGGGGAGGGGCTGTCGGGGGGAGGAGGGCGGGGGGGACTGTCAGGGGGAGGAGGGGGAGGGGTGTCGGGGGGGAGGGGGGGGGGCTGTCAGGGGGGAGGGCGAGGGGATGTCAGGGGGAGGGGGGGGGGGCTGTCAGGGGGAGGAGGGGGGGGGGCGGCAGGGGGAGGAGGGCGGGGGACTGTCAGGGGGAGGAGGGGGGGGGGGCTGTCAGGGGGGGGGGGGGGAGGGGTCTGTCGGGGGGGGGGGGGGGGGGAGGGGCTGTCAGGGGGAGGAGGGGGGGGGGGGTGTCGGGGAAGGAGGGGGAGGGGTTGTCAGGGGAGAGGGGGGGTCGTCGGGGAAGGGGAGGGTCGTCAGGGGGAGGGGAGGGGGGGGTTTTCAGGGGGAGGAGGCGAGGGGTGTCAGGGGGATGAAAGGGGGAGGGGTTTTTGTTTCTATGGGGAGATAGAGGTCCGAGGGTTTTTTTCCCTCTAGGTTCAGGAGGGCGAGGGGACTGTCAGGGGTAGGATGCTGGGATTCTGTCAGGGTTTTTAGGGCCGGTTCCTCCTCCTCAGTGTAGGAGGTTGCGAGGCTCTCTAGGCAGGACGGGCGAGGCCCTGTCCGGGGAGGGAGGGCTGTCAGGGGGGCTAGAGGGAGGGGTCTGTCAGGGGGAGAGGGCGGATGGCCGCGCAGGGGGAGGGGAGGGCGGGGGGGCTGGTCGGGGGAGGGGGCGGCGGGAGCAGGCGAGGTTTCGGGGTGGGAGGGGGAGGGGGGGAGGAGCTGCAGGGGGGAGGAGGGAGGGGCTGTCAGGGGGAGGGGGGGAGGGCAAGGGGGGAGGGGGGATGCGGGGGAGGGGGGGAGGGGGGGGGGGAGGGGAGGGGTGTCAGGGGGGGAGGGGGAGGGGAAGGGGGGGGGGAGGGGGGAGGGGGGGGGGAGGGGGGGGAAGGGGAGGAGGGGGGAAGGGGAGGAGGGGGGAAGGGGGGAGGGGGGTCTTAAGGGGGAGGAGGGGGAGGAGGGGGGAAGGGGAGGAGGGGGAGGAGGGGAGGAGGGGGGAAGGGGAGGTCAGTTACGGGGATTGCTATTTATTTATTCATTTATTTATTATATTATATATATTTATTTATATATTTGTTTATTTTACTTATTTATTTATTTATTTTACCTTATTTTCTATATATATATATTTTTTGTATTTTCTATTTATTTATTTATCATTATTTCTGAAAATTTTGTCTCTATCTAATTTTTTTCAGTTTTCCTCTTTTTTTGGTGGTGCGGTTGACTGAAAGGGGGGGGGGGCAGTTAGGGGGGTTGGGGGGTTGATTGTGATTTGATTCTGTCCTTCTTTCTTTCCTTCAGTTTTTTTTCTATTCTGTTTTTTTTTCTCTCTTCGTGTTTCGTTTTTTCTTTTCTTCTTCTTCTTCTTCTTCTTTGTTCTTCATCTTTATCTTTATCTTCTTCCTTTTTTCTTGGTTTGTGTATGCATGTTAACCTCCTGTTATTTTTTAAGGTATCAAAGATATCTACTTGAAAAGAAAAACTAAAACATTACTTATATTGATAATCTATTATCGACCTTGTTCCTTTTACTCCTCTTCATCTTTATTCGCAAGTTTGTTTATCACTGTCACTGTCTCCTGTCGTCGGCCAGCAACAGCTGATTGTGCTCTCGGGCGTCTTCCTCTTCTTCTCCTTCTTCTTCTTCTACGTCCGTTACTAATATTATTACATCTTTCTGTCCCCCGACCTCTTCGCCCTTGTCCTCCCTTCATCCTATTCTTCTCGTTCCTCGTCCGTCGACTGACCTCGCCCTCCCTTCGTCGCCGCCCCAGGACAGCGACGGGTGGACGGCGCTGATGTGGGCGTCGCGCGGCGGGCACGCGGGCGTGGTGCGGCTCTTCATGGTGCATCCCGACACGGAGCCCGACCTGGCCAACGGCGCGGGCGAGACGGCGCTCATGAAGGCCTCCGTCTACGGCCACGAGGAGGTGGTCAAGCAGCTGATCGGCTCCTACAGGACCACTGTGGACAAGCGCCACCCCGACGGCTCCACGGCCCTGCTGTGGGCGGCTGCGGGCGGCGGGGCCAAGTGCGTGGCCGCCCTGCTGGACGCGGGCGCCAGCCTGGACACTCAGGACCAGGACGGCATGGACGCGCTCATGTGGGCGGTGTCGGTGGGGCAGCCCGAGACGACGGAGCTGCTGGTGACCCGCGGGATCGACCTCGCCAGGAGGGACAAGATTGGGCGCTCGCCGCTGCTCATGGCCTCCGAGACGGGCCACGTGGAGGTGGCCAACGTCTTGGTGCAGCACGACGCCACGGACCTGAACGCGCTCACCAAGGACCGCGTGACGCCGCTCATGCGCGCCGCCGAGCACGGCCACTGCGCCATCGTCAACATGCTGTGCAAGTGCCACGAGACAGACGTCAACCTGCAGGACAACCAGGGGCGCACGGCGCTCATGTTCGCGGCGCGCGCAGGCCACGCCGACTGCGCCTACGTCCTGCTGCACCACCCGAGCATCAAGCCCAACCTGGCCGACCTGGAGGGCCTCACACCCGCCATGATGGCCGCCTTCACGGGGCACGAGGACGTCCTCAGCGCCATCCTGTCGCACCGCAAGGCCTCCCTCAAGCACAGGACGCGCGCCGGCTTCACGGCGCTGCTCATGGCGGCGCGCAGCGGCCAGCGCTCCGTGATCGAGCGCCTGCTGGCGCACCCCGAGGTGGACATCAACGAGAGCGACGGCCAGGGGCTGACGGCGCTGGCGTGGGCGGCCAGGAACGGTTCCGGCCACGTCATCGAGCTCCTGCAGCAGTACGAGCTGCTCCAGCCCGACACGGCGGACGCCGACGGGCTCACGCCCCTCATGTGGGCGGCGCGCTGCAACCAGCTGCTCGCCGTCAAGACGCTCCTGCGGGACGCACGCGGCGACACCGAGCTCAAGGACCAGCAAGGGCGCACGGCGCTCGCGTGGGCCAAGCTGCTCGAGAACAAGGAGATCGAGCAGCTGCTGACGCGCTACGCCGAGCTGACGACGGAGCTGTCCGACGACACCGTCGACGACGCGTCCTCGGAGAGCTCCCTCCACACGCCGTCGCGGCTGCACCAGCGCTACAGCCACCCCGTCAGTGACATGCAGGTGGACAACATCGGCGACGTGGTCAAGCTGCTGGAGAACGGCCCGTACGTCAACTGGCGCCAGAAGACCGGCAAGACGTCGTTCGCGTGGTCGGTGGCGAGCGGGCAGCCCGACGTGGTCAAGGTGTTCCTGCTGGTGCCCGGCCTCGACGTCAACGAGCGCGACGAGCAGGGCCACACGCCGCTCATGGCCGCCGCCCGCAACGGCCACCCGGAGGTGCTGCGCCTGCTGCTCAGCCACGAGAACGTCGGCTACAACGCGGTGGACTGGCGCGGCCGGACGGCGCTCATGGTGGCGGCGGAGCACGGCCAGATCCGCGCGCTCTGCGTCCTCCTCAAGTGCTCCGCCGTCAGCGTCAACCAGCGCGACACCCACGGCCACACCGCCCTCACCATCGCTGCCGCGGCGGGCATGGTCGAGGTCACCAACGCCCTGCTGCGCCACCCGTCCATCGACGTCAGCGTCCGGGCGGCCGGCGGGTGCACCGCCCTCATGCTCGCCGTCAGGGCGGGCAACAACGGCGTCGCCGAAATCCTCATCAACCACAAGGACACGGACGTCAACCTGCCCGACGACGAGGGCGACACGCCCCTGCTGGTGGCGGCCGGCCACCAGGGCGCCGTGGAGGTCTCTCGCCGCCTGCTGCAGCACCCGCGGGTGGGCGTCAACCTGCGGGACCCGCATGGCAGCACCGCCCTCATCCTGGCCGCCAAGAACGGCC
Source organism: Penaeus monodon (assembly GCF_015228065.2). Lineage (NCBI taxonomy): Eukaryota > Metazoa > Arthropoda > Malacostraca > Decapoda > Penaeidae > Penaeus > Penaeus monodon. Next base: position 1,347,157 of record NC_051392.1, on the reverse strand, counting down.
ACCTGGAGTGCGCCAAGCTGCTGATGGAGCACCCGCTGGTCGACGTCAACCTGCGCGACGGCGAGGAGAAGACGGCGCTCATCTACGCGAGCATGCTGGGCCGCGAGGACGTGGTGCGCCTGCTCTTCTCGCACCCCGACGTGGACCCGAACCTGACGTGCCGCGAGAACGGCTACTCGTCCCTGCTGCTGGCGGCGCGCCACGACCACCCGCGCATCGTGGAGCTGCTGTGCGCCCGCAAGAACGTGCTGGTCAACAAGCCGGACGACTTCCGCACGAGCGCGCTCATGCACGCCGTCCGCCGCCACTCGCGCCCGGCCGTCGAGGCGCTGCTCGACCGACCCGACATCGACATCAACCTCACCGACGCCGAGGGGAAGACGCCGCTCATCCGCGCCCTCGCCGACGGGCACTACGACCTGGCGATGCTCCTGCTGGCCAGGACGGACGTCGACGTCAACGCGCACACGCTCGAGAACAAGACGGCGCTCATGTACGCCGCCATGTACCCGGAAGGGATGCCGGCGCTGCGCCTCATGCTGGCCAACACCGCCGTCGAGGTGGGTATCGGGGCGCCGGGGTTGCCCTGCTTTTTTCTTTCTCTCTTTCTTTCTTTATTTGTTTATTTATTCATTTATCTATTTATTTATTCATATATCTATTTACTTATTTATTAATTCGTTTATTTTTCATTATGCTTTTTGTTCTCATACTTTCCTTCCTTTTAGAACCACCTTCGTCTCTCCTCATATGTTCATCAGAGTCTGCACGGAAATTCTGTTCCGGCTCCGATTTCCTTTCAATCTCATACTTCCCAAACAACAAACCAAAGAAA
>NC_051392.1:1331322-1343822 GCF_015228065.2 Penaeus monodon | reverse complement strand
GTTAGTCACTTCTTCCTGCAAATACCCACGTATCTTTTACGCAATTATGAAATACAGACCTATTAAAACAGATATAACAAGCAACTACATTATTTTCAAAATTCTGTTACGCTCTTTTGTTATGTGTTCCTACTGTCATATAATTCACACCGTCATAATTCACATAGTTACAAGTACATAACTACATCCCTAATATATATAATCCACTCATGTTTACTTTGTTTATAATGCGCATAGTTGCAAAGCACACATCTACATCCATTAATTAAATATATACAATAAATATCATCTTCCTGCTTTACGTCCGTCACCCTCTCGCCCTTACAAACATACACACCAAATTATCACAATTCACATAGCTACAACACATAGCAACAAACACAGTAAACATCATTACCCCACATTACAGTAACTTCATAATAACAAAATGTTACAACAGTTAAATATTACAATAATAAAATATCACAGTAAATACCATGGCCATCCTGGTTCAGGTCCGCCACGCCCTCGTGCTGTGCGCCCCTCCGCCCTCCCTGGTGCTCGATGGCGTGGGGCGTGCTGGCGAAGGATGCGTCGCAGGGGGAGGCGAGGTCGCGTCCGTGCTCCTGTCCCTTCCTAGGCCATTCCAGGTCAGTTGGTGAAGGGGGAGGGTCACGCAGGGGGGTGGGGGGATTTCAAGTGGTAATGTTGGTAATGTTTCAGGTCAAGTGGTGAGGTTTGAGGTCGGGTTTCAGTGTTTCAGGTCAGCTGGTCGCGTCTTCATATGTAAAGTCCTTCCTCCTATTAATTACATGTTTCAGATTAAAAAACAACAATTTCTCCCGAAAAAGCAAACACTGAGAAATAAGATAAACATTGAATATAATCATTCTACTTAATACGGGACCCCAAACTCAATAGCATAAATGATAATCAACGGTTTGTGAACAAGCATTTAATCTGAACGTTCAACACAGGTCATCCAACACGTGTTAAGACGAGCAACTCCGCAATCTCTCTCGACACAAGTTCAAGACTTTGCTTCTAAGATTGACTCCAGTACTCAAGGTGCAGCTGTACTCTACGTGAGCGGAGAGGTAGGTGGATTTATTTACGTGCATTTTAGGAATAGGTAAGTTTCCCCTTGAATATGAACTTGCAGGTTAAAGAAAACGGGGAGATGGTGAGGCTATCGGAGTCTCCTCTCATATAAAAGTCATTTATCGAAGAAAACGGGATGACGTCGAAAATACCGAAATTTCCCATCGTGAAAATAATTTGTTTAAGAAAGCTGGAGGACTGAAGATTATTTGTTAAAGAAAATCTGATGACGTCGCATATACCGAAGTGTCTCCGTATCTAAATATTCTTTATTGAATAAAGAAACTGGGAGAAAATACCGAAGTGTCCCCTGTCAGAAAAAAATGGGAAGGCGTAATTTCTCCCTCTTAAAATAAATATGAAATAAATAATAATCGATTATAGACTTTCCTTGCATTAGAAATATCTATGTATCAGATATATACAAATGTCAGCTAAATGGAATGATGAGTGATCTGCCTCTAAGGATAGTATAAAAAAGAAAATACTATATGAAGGGGAATTTGAAAAGATTATTACTATTACTATAGCTATTAATATTATTATTAACAAAAAACATTTTCATTTCTTTCTTATCAGCATTGCTATTAGCATACCGAAACCATTACCATAATCACCATCACCCAACCACTGTAACAGACCGAGGTACATCACAGCATCACTTTCACACTTGCAATATCACTCTGGCAACCACAGCATTCCTATAACCGCAGCATTACTCTCATAACTACGTGATTTTCACAACCACAACATCCTTCTCATAACCACAACATCTTTCTCACAACCACAACATCCTTCTCATAACCACAACATCTTTCTCACAACCACAACATCCTTCTCATAACCACAACATCTTTCTCACAACCACAACATCCTTCTCATAACCACAACATCCTTCTCACAACCACAACATCCTTCTCATAACCACAACATCCTTCTCATAACCACAACATCCTTCTCACAACCACAGCATTCTTCTCACAACCACAACATCCTTCTCAACACCCAATTCCCGCCCCCAGATCCTGGTCACGCCCGCAGGCCCCGCCCTCAGCCTCCCCGCTCCCTCCGCCCACGCCACGCCCACCAACGTGCTCCTGTCCTCCCTCATTCACGCCCTCGCTCCCGCGCCCACGCTCATCTTCATCCTGGACGCCGTGGGTGTGAAATTCGCCGAGGATTTGCCTGCAGAGGGGCGTTCGGGCGGCGCTGGACACGCCCTCGCCCTGCCACCGCTGGCGCACCCCAGGATGGCGGCGCTGGCGGGGGCGTCCTCGGGCAAGAAGCAGGTCGGCGCTTGCTGCCTTCGTCTTTGTCCGTTTGTTTGCTTGTTTGCTTGCGTTGTTTGTTTATTGGTTTGTTTGTCAGACGGGCAAGAAGCAGGTCGGCTGATTTTCTGGTTTTGTTTGACGTAATCTGTTTGTTTGTTTGATGATGTTTTTGTCTTTTTATCTATTTATCTTCGTTTGTTGCTTTATTTATATATCCAAATTTGCATTTTTTCATTTTTTTTTATTTTTATATCTAGGTGTTTGTTCTTTAGTTCCAGGTGATAAAATATAGGTGTTCCTTATCCTTTATTGATTTTTTATTCTTATTTTTTTCTATTCTAATATATATATATATATATATATATATATATATATATATATCTTCTTTTTACCATTTGGTCCTCGAGGTGGTTCGTTATTCCTCTTTTATTCTATTATTTTCCTTATTCTTTTACTGTCTTTATTGTTCTTTTTATCAATTGTTTTACTGTCATTCTTCCGTTCCCTTTCCCCTCCTTATTCATTTTATTTCTATTTTTTCATTTTTTAAAGCGTTCATTATTTTTCCCTATTCATCTTCCCTTTTTTTTCTTTTAGAGCGTTTTTGTTATTTTTCCTTATCCCCCCTTTTTTCTTGAACTTTGTTTTGTTATTATTTTCATCATTTGTTTTCTTCGTATCGTTTACTGTTTTTTTTCCGTATTCTCTTTTTTTCTCCTTTTATTCATCTCTCATTTATCCATCCCCGCCCCCTCCTTCAGGTGATAGGGTCGCGGTGCACGCCCTTCAGCGCCGCCTGCGCGAGGGAAATCATCCATGGCGTCACCCTCCCTCAGCTGCACGAGCGCGTCAACCTCTCCCTCAGGCAGGAACGTCGAGATGAAAACCCTTCGTCGTCGTCTTCTTCGAGATCGAGAGCCATTTTTGTGTCTAACATGACGTACGAGTGGCTTTTCTAAGAGGGTTTTGGAATGGCTGAGTCTGTCCTCTATGGTTGGTTTTCTTCCCGTTTTCTGTGGTGGGAGGGATGGGGTGGGGGTTGGGGGGTGTTATGTTGCTCTTATGTTGCTTTGTCTTTCTCGTTTTATGAGGAACGAGGATGTGTGTATTCTTTTTTTTTGTGTGTGAGAGTGGATTTAGGAAATGCTTAGTTATTTTCCGTTTTTTGATGGATGGTGTATCTAGTCTTCCCGTTTTTTAAATGAAGTTAGGGATGCATGGTAGATGTTTCCCATTTTCTATTAAGTGAAAAATATGTTGTTTTCCATTTTCTATGACGTGAAAGATGTGAGGTGTTTCCCGTTTTCTATGAAAGTGCTTCCCTTTACTTTACAGAATTTTTCCGTGAATTAAATCATGTTTTTCAGAGTCTGTCAAGTGAGAGAATGTGTTTCCTATTCACTCTGAAGTGAGAGAATGTGTTTCCCATTCACTCTGAAGTGAGAGAATGTGTTTCCCATTCACTCTGAAGTGAGATGTATGTTTCCCATTTTTTTTTTTTTTAATGAAGTGAGAGATTTTTCTGTGAAAGTGAGCTCTGTGATTTCAGTGCTTCCAATTTTGAGGAATGTAAGATGAATGGCTGTCATTCTCTGTGAAGTGATGGGATCTCCGTGTATTTATTATAAACCTTTTAATGTTTTCTTTTTGGGGAGAGGAATACTTATTTGATATATCCCATTTTTTTTTTCCCCCTGAAGTAGAAGACGGGTGTTTGATATTTGAGGAATACGATTTTTTATTTATTCATTTAATGGATTTCGTGCCTCGTATTCCCACTTTGTCTGGAGTGAAGGATGTGTGACGTCTATTTCGTCTATGGTTTGTAATCTTCTTTTTCTATACCTTCAGGGACGTTTGCTTGATATATTTCCCCTTTTCAATTAATGGAAAGTTGTAGTTTTTTTCCCAGTTGAATTTTAAAGCGAAATAATACGCTTGGAAATAAAACTAACAGTAAACTATCATTAAGACAAAATATATAGGAAATAGATTTAAATTATTGGATTTTTTTGTGTCTCTTAATTTTGGAAACGAATACTTTTAAGTTACTATGTATTACATGTATGGATTATTATAAAGAATAATACGAATGGAAATATTTTTATTTATTGTTGCCAATACAGTTTTGTTTATATTTGCATATGTATCCTAGATAATCGTAACGTTCTAGAAATAAATGAATATTCTACAAAGAAACCAACTTTTTTCTTCTTCTTCTCCCTTCCAGTTATGTATCTCAGAGTCTACCACGAAGATCTTTGTCTTTTGGTAACACGATGTTCTGAATCATTCCTGTCTCAGCTGTAATATCCAGCCGTAGTTTCCGAAAAGCTGCATCACTGTTCATTATTCTGCTTTTCCTGTGATGTTCCCTGTGAATGCGTGACGTCATATGCATCCGTGACGTCATTTTTCTCTGACGTCATCGATGTATCAACAAGACTAAAGAGATTTTTTCTGCCTCAGAGAAACGGTGATTAGTGCAATTGATACGTAAATGGACAGATGGATTACTGCATCCCACGGAAAAAAAAAACACAAAACAAAGGATTATAAGAAGTAAGAAATAAAATTTTCAATAAGTTCCCAAAACACATATCGATTCTATTAAAACTAAGCGGAAAAAAAAGAAAAATAGATAACCCAGCGGACAATAGCAAGCGGAGCGCACACGATGACGTCAGAGATGAGTGACGTCAGGGCACGTGCTCTCTCATCCTGTGTTGTTTTTCGGGATGTTTGTTACTTCATTTGGCTTTCACACTTGCCGTCACGCTCCGGTTCTTGGATTTAATGGGTCTCTCTTTGTTTATTTAGCTGTGTTTTTGTTTACTGCTTTTTTGCGTTTATGATGCGTATTTAAGGGATTTTGTAGTTCGACTGTTTATCGTCACTCTCCCTTTGATTTTGTTTTACTCAGTTTCTTCGATGTCGCTATTCTTTAGGCTCGTAGTCCTTCTTTATTTTCTTTGCATGTAATTACTTTGTTAAATAATTTTTCTTTTCATTGCATTTACGCATTTTTGCCCATTTTGTTTATATCCTCCATGTCATCATCTTGTTGTTTGTCTTCTGCGTTTATTGTTGTTTTTTGCTTCTTTTTCGTTATCGACATTTCTGTTCTTCTTCCTTTATCGGTACTTCCTAAGCACCCTTTTTATCGATCCCTCCCATGTTTCCTTCTTTCTTGGTTCTTTCATTTTTTTTTCTTCTCTTTCATCACCTTTTCTCTTTCATCCCTCTCTGCGTTTCTCCTCTTTCCTCCCTTTTACTGTTTCTTGTCCTCACGTGTAAGAAGAGATTAACAAAATGCTGTAGAATTAAACGAAAATATAAAACATACAGATATTAACACGTGTTCAGGTACACATGCATATCTATTCACCTGCCTTTTTTGTCTGTCTGTCTGTCTGTTTCTTTGTTTTTCTGTCTGTCTGACTGTCTGTCTGTATCTCTCTCTTTCTCCATCTGTCCTGCCATCTATACACATAAACACAAATAGGAAAGATCCTTTCGCGATCGATGTCAGATCACATACTGACATAATACTGACATCCAAATCGTCTTTTGCAGCAGGAGACACGCGAAGATTGTACTCTTTTGTGCAATCTTCTGACACACGCGATAAAGAGAAACAATACTGTTTTTTTAATACAATTGATTTATTAGACACACTGATATTAGGAGCCCATAAACTGCCTTTGTGAAACTAATAAACTTGTTTGTAATCTACACGAACATGTTATTAAATATGTATGTTCTTAGACTGAATTATGTTTTATTATTTCATATTTTTTTTTTAAACTCATTTAGACAAAATATCTTCTGAAATGCCAGAATTTCTATCTTTATTCACATCTCTCATCCACACAGACGTATGTGAAATTAAAGGCGATGAAAACTTATTAGATAAAAAACTAATCAGAAACTTGGAATGTATAATCATTCAAATGAAGCAAAGGTTTATATTTCAGTTACATTTTATAGACTAGTTATATCTCTTCCTGTTGCAGAGTTGCACCACGTGTTGATGTTCTACAAAACTGGAAGAGGGAAACTAATTCCTCTCTGTTTAATTACTACCTGTTTTATCTATATTAGTTTTGACTTGTCTGTTTTGTAAGATTTCAAGATTTAGCCGAAACACTAGCATAATTAAGAATCATCATCAATAACGGTATGCTCATGTTTGAGCAGCCGTGGACCTCTCCACCATCCTTCGCCACTAAACTCGATCTTACGCTTTTCTTTCCACTTATACCATCGACAGCCCGCAAATATCTTTGATATTGTCGCTCAGTCTTGTCTTCGGTTTGCCTCTTCCTCTGTTTCCTATCACCATCCCTGTCAGCAAGTTTTTCTCAATACTTTTACTTCTCATTACATGACCAATAAACTTTAATTTCCTCTTGTTCAAGATGTCCAACAGTCGGTCTTTACAATTTATTTTTCTCAGCACTTCATCATTCGTCTTCTTCTCTGTCCAGCTAATACGCAGTACTCGTCTGTAACACCACATTTCAAAACTATTGATCTTTTTCTTGTCTATCTACTTCAACACCCAACACTCAGAACCATATGATGCAATTGGGAAAACTAATGAGTTCAATAACCTCAGCTTTGTCCGTAAGGTAATGCTTCGGTCTTTCCAGATGTTATTGAGAGCAATTGTGGCGCTTTTGGCAATGGTAATTCTTCTTTTTATCTCCGGTGAATCATCATATGTATTAGTTAAAACAGCTCCAAGATAAGTGAACTCTTTCACATTTTCCACAATCATTCCATTGATTGTAACATGTTCATCATTGTTCATTGCCGGTTATCTTTGAATCTTCATGATCTTAGTTTTCTTGGCATTAAGAAATAAGAAAACTAAGATCATGAAGATTCAAAGATAACCGGCAATGAACAATGATGAACATGTTACAATCAATGGAATGATTGTGGAAAATGTGAAAGAGTTCACTTATCTTGGAGCTGTTTTAACTAATTAAGAATAGCAACTCAGTATTCATTCTTTTACCTAAAAAGGTACCACCGGCACTCTCCGTGGAAAGGAACTGGGGACCCTACCACGTACTCACTCCAAGAGCATCACAACATGAAAACTACAACTAAGTATCATGCTGTGACCACGGCGGCTCAGACATGAACCTACCGTTAAATGATGATGATTCATTCTTTACATGTTCTGTTTCTCTCTCTCTCTTTGTCTGTGTCTCGCTCTATCTCACTCTTTTTCTCTCTTGTTACAATTGTCATTATTCACTATTATCATCAATATTATTATCAAATATAATTTTTTGTTATTATTACCATCACCGAATTATTATTCACACTTCTCTGGACCTTATGGCAACCGCGCACACTGGAACTTTGACATGATTTTTATACATTTATATATATATATATATATATATATATATATATATATATATATATATATATATATTATTGTTTATTATTATTATTATTATTATTATTATTATTATTATTATTATTATTATTATTATTATTATTATTATTATTATCATCATCATCATCGTCATCGTCATCGTCATGGCCATCATTATTATTATCATTTTTACTATTACACACACCGTCGTTGTGTCGTTGCTAATGTGGATTAGCGACGACCCAGCTCCGCCTCCAGCAGGTAGTTGGGCCAATCACCTGTCGCCGCAGTGGTTTGCGTGGGCGTTCGAAAAAGAAGAAAATTTGCGTTCGAGTTCGCCGGGAGGGGCAGACAGCAAGCTACTAGTTTTCATCCTAAGGTAATTAAAGAGAAAACCGGTGTTCAGTCCAAGGTATTCAAAGAGAAAACCAACATTTAGTCGAAGGTATTTCAAGACTACAAGGGGCCCGGGCTTTGAGCAGGAAAGTTGCCAACTAGGATCTTCTTCGAGTGGTGCTACTTGTCATTAAAATACTTTGGTTCACTGTAAAGTACACCCGTAAGCAATGCGGTTTTAGCCATTCGCTATAATAACCCTCAATTAACATTTAGAAGGAGGAGGGGGAGAGCAAGAGAAGGGATCTCCATATAACTACTTATAATACTTTTTTTTCCAATTTTGCCCGAAAGGTTTGTGTTGAATTATAAAGTCAGAATTACGCACATATTGCTCTATTGCTATGCATATTATGGCGTCATTTGTTTGCATGATCCAACGACTGGAAATCTTTTACTTGTGTTAAAAAGTCATCAGAAGTAATTTGCAAGAAGGGCCTCTCAGTGTAGAATAACGACACTATGACATTTTACTCGGAAATTATTGCGTACTTTTATTATTGACTATGAAAGACGTAGACTCTTGGATGAGTAATATGCCACAGAGATAACAGCTAGCTGAATATCGCAGCGCAAGGGAAGGAACTGGTTAAAACTAGTGTGCTCAAAATCATGTACCTGAGTCACTGTACCCCCCAATCCCCTGCTCGTTGTTGCCGTGGGGAGGGGGGGGGGGATAGGAGGCGGAGACTGAGGCCCAATGTAAGGATCTGCTTTGGACCTCAGCCCTCGCCTCCATTATCTTTTCTTTGTCCTCTTCTTCTGTCCACTTATCAAAATCGTTAATTCATATTTACCCTTTTCGCCACAGTAGCTTACTATTATGCGGTGTGACCTTTGATGTCTGGTACATTGGTTCGTATTGACCATTGGTCATTCTGGAAAGGACTTCGCCCCTATACCCCCTATCGCTGTAGTTTAAATACGCCGCTAATGACCACAGCTGTTGACGCGGCAGACAATTTCCAAAGGGGTTGTATGTTTTAAATTATCTGTCTACCTACCTACTTGCACACACACGCACACATATGCACGCGCACACACACACGCACGCACTCACGCACACACACACACACACACACACACACACACACACACACACACACACACACACACACACACACACACACACACACACACACACACATATACACACGCATGCACACACACACTGTGTCTGGAGAGCAAATTATCAATTGTTCAGAGACGCGCCAGCATCTCCAGAGCATCAACATCTCCAGAGCATCAGCATCTCCAGAGCATCAGCATCTCCAGAGCATCAGCATCTCCAGAGCATCAGCATCTCCAGAGCATCAGCATCTCCAGAGCATCAGCATCTCCAGAGCATCAGCATCTCCAGAGCATCAGCATCTCCAGAGCATCAGCATCTCCAGTGCATCAGCATCTCCAGAGCATCAGCATGGCGAAGGAATTCCAAGTTCCCATGCACGAGATTAGTCTGAGGCGCTCCGTCCGCCTGACGGTGGAAGGAATCGAGACGGAGTTCTTGGTGGATACGGGCGCCACCTACACCTATGTGTGCCCTGCGCAGGTGAAGGCGTGGGGCCTTGAAGGAAGACCTCGAAGGTCTATAATAGATAGTTAGTGTGTAGATGCTACTTTGACATTGGGGAGCTACACCTCCCGTTTCCCCATGGTTATTGCCGACCACCTCACGTATAATCTGAGTTAAGACATACTGATCAATCATTGCTGTGTCATCGATTTCGCCAGACTTATTGACTTTTAGGCCTTAGGAAGATTTAAACTGCTGGACAAAACATACTCGCTAAACTGTTGAAATGAACGGAAAGAATGCTATCGTGCAATTAGACACGGGATGCAATGCTTTTGCTGTCGGACCCAAACGCCTTGCGGAGAAGTTGGGAATACCGTTAACAGACATCAGTCAGGACGATTTCAGTACGAGAGGCTTCACGCCTGCTGGAAGGGCTGCGCCTCGAGTTCAACCGCGGTGGGATCTGTACGGTTGGAGAAGGAGGGCCTGAGAAGGCAGCCGTGCCTCTCGGCCTTGACGACGAGGAGGAGTTTCCAGCACTCGGGAGCAGCTTCCGACCCCGAGGAAACACGAAGCAGAGGTCGCGGAAGCAGCGCTGATCATTGTGTAAATTCTGAATGTAAAAGTTTCATGTGTGTATTCTATGTCTTGTGTCTGTAGCGTGACATGCTGTGCTCAGCGCCCCCCCCCCCTTTCAGATGGTGCTCGCTCTGTGCGTTCCGTGTGTGTATGCGCTCTCATTGCGTGCACAGCATGTGTGTGTGTGTGAAAGCACAAGTCTATGTACGAGTACGTGTATGTATGTGTCGGTATATTTACGTATGTTGGTGTGCGTGTATGTGTGCGTGATTGAGTGAACGCGTGTCGAATTGCGTGCGCCCGCTGTCCGGGCGCTATCTATATGTGGGTGCATATGTATGAGCTGTATACTTGCTTGTCTGCATACGCATGTCAAGACACGTGTCTGCGTGCCTTGCGTGCGGTGTTTGCGTGGGCGTGTGTACGGTTGCGCTTGCCGACTGTCGGTGTGTTAATATAGTACGTTTTATGTATTTGGCTATTTTATGTATTTTATCTATTGTTTTCCGCTCTTAATGACATTTGTTCTATTCTATTATTTGTATTGCCATTTTTTAAACATTTATATAGCTATTTTATGAATTTTATCAATACTGTTCCACGTCACGAGCGTGACGTCACGGCCTCCCCCGGCCTTTTGTACGGGCTAGAAAAATACATTCGTTGTTCTACTGCACAACGGGGCGTTTCTTTCCTCCATCCTCTGGCATTTTGTTTACTTACACGGCAAGGAACTGATCCTACGTGGCCGACAGCTCCAGCTCGGAAACTTGAAAGGACGGGAAAAGCTAAGTATTGAGCCGAAGGGACAGTATTAATTAAAGATTGGAGCTGGACCCTGCAAGATTGCATCTATACATACACCACATATCATATACAGCCTCGTGGTTCTTCTACTTGACCTCGTTCCTTTCTTATGTCTTCTGCTACATATTTTCCTTTCATTTTCCCCTCCTCCTACATCTTGTGTTGTTCTTAAGCTAGCCTATCCTTGCCCTTTTCTCCAGTGATCTCGCTTATCCAATCCAATTACGTTCCACACACTGGGCCATTTAAGAGATTTCCCGCTGTGACATCCCACAAGGTCACATTCCCCGTGGAACATCAATAGTAGTAGGGGATTTGACAGCAGGGGGTGGGCTTACCCTACAGATGCTCACTGACCTTCATGGGGAGGGACCCTGGCCCTTAAGGCACCCTTCTTGGTAGGTGGGGCCCTCTGGGGACTACGCATGTCCTTACACTACATGTCTATGACAGCTGTATCATTTATTAATAAAGAGAGAAATAAATATATATACATACGATAAATATATCTGCTGCAAAAGTGGCTTATATCCCAAACATGCACGGGTGTCCGTGAGAGGAGCGCTCTGTCACCCCGGCAGAGAGGCGTGAAGCGGAAAAGGCAGATCACTATAATCCCACAAAGCTTCGACAACCTTGAATCCAGCACCAGCTTAGATCTCACACCTGTTACTCCTAACACGCGTGCTGACATATGAGGGAAAAAGAGTTACCGAGCCACTGGGTGGGCAAGCCAGCCCAAGACAGTGCCGGTCCCATGCCCGGGTAAATAGAGAGGGTTGGCGTCAGGAAGGGCATCCGGCCATAAAAAGATTTCTGCTAGAATCTGATCATGGCGACCCCATATAAGAATGGGATAAAAAAAAAAAAAAAAAAAAAAAAAAAAAAAAAAAAAAAAAAAAAAAAAATATATATATATATATATATATATATATATATATATATATATATATATATATATATATATATTGTGTGTGTGTGTGTGTGTGCGTGCGCTCGCGCGTACACATTCCATTGTCTTCAAATTCATATTGTTAGCACAAAATTTACCATAATTGACGTAATTATCTTGTTATTTTATCCTAAGAAAACAAAAGAAAAGAAAAACATATTTTTCAAACTATCGCAACAATGTGACAAGGAAGGAGACACACCTAGTAAATTTGTCGACAGTAGAAATAAAACCAGTTAATTTTGTAGATTTCTTACAAAACACATTTTTTCGATTACTCTTTAAATTGCAATTGAAAATTTTTAAAGGATAACAACCTTTTGCAATGTTTCCTTGTTTTGTTTGTTGAAGGAAATATATTATTGCACTGTCTGACATTTAAGTTCTTAGATGTTGTGGTTAACAAGTCAATATAACCTGGAAGAGGAAATGCTTTCTCGTCAAAGACGAAAAAAACATTAAATTTGAATTTCAGTCTCTTGTTTGTTATTAACGAAA
>NC_051392.1:1324173-1331222 GCF_015228065.2 Penaeus monodon | reverse complement strand
AGCAGTCTCTCTCTCATCTCTCTCTCTCTCTCTTCTCTCTCTCTCCTCTCGTCTCGTCTCCTCTCCTCCTTGGCCTGTCTCTCTGTTTGCCTCTGCTCTCGGTGTACTCGTTTCAGAAAATGTCGGTTCAGCTACGCGAGAAGGGCCGCAGCCTGCCAGGACAACCAGGCGCAGGGCGCGGTCAGGAGGAAGCCAGCTGGGCCCGGCACCGCCTGGGTTCGGCGGCCTCGTCAGGCAGGCAATCCGTGACCATCGGGAGAAGAGGATGCAGCTCTTGCTTCCTCATTCCTTTGTCCCCTGCTTGAGCATAGCAAGTCCAAGTTGCTGGCATAATGGAATAAATAATGGAGTAAAGGGGTGAAGAAAATGAAGGGATGCGGGGGAGGGGGAGAAGGTAAGGTGTTGAAATTGAAGGAAGTTAGCGGTAAGGAAAGTAGCGAAAACCCCTTGTATGGTTAAAATATTTTATATTTCTCCATATCTGGAGTTTCGAGGAGGGGGATAAGCAATTCATTCTAATTAATTTTCTTATTGTTGTACTGGCGAAAATATATGAACATTGATTATATTTATAATGAAAATAAACACCTCTTTATATATATATATATATATATATATATATATATATATATATATATATATATATATATATATTTATATATAAAATTTAGAATTATTTAAATCAGCGAACGTTCGCTCACATACACTCACTGAGCGTGCTCGCTATATATATAATAATATAAATTATATATATATATATATATATATATAATATATATATATATATATATATATATATATATATATATATATATATATATATATATATATATATATATATATATATATAATATATATATATATGCATGTGATTGTGTGTGTGTGTGTGTGTGTGTGTGTGTTTATATGTGTGCGTACCTATTTATCTATCTATATATTTGTAGGTATGTAGAGTATCATGTTATATATATCTATCTATCTATCTATCTATCTATCTATCTATATCTATATCTATATATATATATACATATATATATATATATATATATATATATATATATATATATGGGGACGCGGTGGCCGAATGGTTAGAGCGTCGGACTCAAGACTGTCACGACGGTAATCTGAGTTCGAGGGTTCGAGTCACCGGCCGGCGCGTTGTTCCCTTGGGCAAGGAACTTCACCTCGATTGCCTACCTAGCCACTGGGTGGCCAAGGCAGCCCAAGTCGGTGCTGGTCCCAAGCCCGGATAATTAGAGAGAATGATTACCTAAAAGGTAACACCGGCACTCTCCGTGGAAAGGAACTGGGGACCCTACCACGTACTCACTCCAAGAGCATCACAACATGAAAACTACAATTAAGTATCATGCTGTGACCACGGCAGCTCAAACATGAACCTACCGTTAAAAGAAGAAAGAAGAGTATATATAAGGCCGCGGTGGCCGAATGGTTAGAGCATCGGACTCAACACTATCACGACGGCAATATGAGTTCGAGGGTTCGAGTCACCGGCCGGCGCGTTGTTCCTTGGGCAAGGAACTTCACCTTGATTGCCTACCTAGCCACTGGGTGGGCAAGCCAGCCCAAGTCAGTGCTGGTCCCAAGCCCGGATAAAATAGAGAGAATGATTACCTAAAAAGGTAACACCGGCACTCTCCGTGGAAAGGAACTGGGGACCCTACCACGTACTCACTCCAAGAGCATCACAACATGAAAACTACAATTAAGTATCATGCTGTGACCACGGCGGCTCAAACATGAACCTACCGTTAAAAGAAGAAGAAGAGTACACACACACACACACACACACACACACACACACACACACACACACACACACATATATATATATATATATATATATATATATATATATATATATATATATATATGTATGTGGGCGCGGTGGCCGAATGGTTAGAGCATTGAACTCAACACTGTCATGACGGCAATCTGAGTTCGAGGGTTCGAGTCACCGGTCGGCGCGTTGTTTCCTTGGGCAAGCAACTTCACCTCGATTGCCTACCTAGCCGCTGGGTGACCAAGCCAGCCCGAGTCAGTGCCGGTCCCAGACCCGGGTAAATAGAGATGGTGACTCGATAAAAACACCGGGCGGAAGGCGACGGCAAACCACCGCTCTAAATTGCCAAGAAAATCATGGAAAATCCATGATCGCCAACATCCTTGTAGGGCAGGGCACTTGAAAAAAAAGAAAAAAAAAAAAAAAATTTATTTAATTATATATATTTACTTTTGCTTATTTATATATATATATATATATATATATATATATATATATATATATATATATATATATATATATATTTTTTTTTTTTTTTTTTTTTTTTTTTTTTTTTTTTTTTTTTTACGTTTTATGATTTTTTGTTGATTTCTACTTCATTTCACAATAACTTTTTAGGAGTATTTTTTTCTCCGTTTTTCCGTAAAACATCATCCTGCTCGTCTTCTGACTCGCGTGTCTGCAATTGCAATTGCACGAGTGAATTCCCATCGCACACACACACACACACACACACACACACACACACACGCACACGCACATACACACACACACAAACACACATAGACACACACACACACACACAAACACACACACACACATAGACACACACACACACACACACACACACACGCACACGCACATACACACACACACACACACACACACACACACACACATATATATATATATATATATATATATATATATATATATATATATGTGTGTGTGTGTGTGTGTGTGTGTGTGTGTGTGTGTGTGTGTGTGTGTGTGTGTGTGTGTGTGTATACACACACACGTTGTTGCAGCACGACCCCGCAACCTGAAGTTCAGGTTGGGTCACATCAGGCCACAGCCATGTCTGCGCTCACCGGACAGCGAGCTTCCCTCGTTTCCTGCGCTCGTGCGCTTAAGCAGCAGAATCCGGAACTGAGATCCCGAAACTCTTTCTCTTACTAAATCTTTTCGACCCCCCCCCTTCATCCACCCATCCGCCTTCTTCCCCCCCCTCCCCGGCAACGGGTCTTTTCTCTTATCTACGTATGGAATGTATGAACTGAGATCAGCATTCCCAATGCAGCAGCAGTAACACAAGGACTGCCCAGTCCTAATAACAGAAACAGAAACAGATCTTCAAAATATATTGAAAAGGGTTGTAACGGAAAGTGAGAAGAGGGGTCTTCAGATAAACATCAAGAAGACGGAATGTATGGTGATATCAAGGAAGAATATAACACCAAAATGCTCTTTGAATATCAAAGGTGAAGAATGTTGAAAAATTCACATACTTGGGTAGTTTGATAACATCAGATGGAAGAAGTGTAACTGAAATAAAGAAAAGAATTGGTATGGCAAAAGAAGTCTTCAACAAGATGAGTGCTGTCTTTAAGAACGGACAGTTAAAGATAAAAACCAAAGTTAGAGTGTTAGAATGCTATGTGTGGTCAGTTTTGCTTTATGGGTATGATGCATGGACAGTCAATGAAAGTATGAAAGAGAGATTGAAATCAGTAGAAATGTGGTTCCTCAGAAGAATGCTCAGGATTTCATGGACAGAAAGAGTTACTAATGAAGAAGTTTTAAGAAGAGCAGGAGTTAAAAGAACCTTGATGAAAGTTATCAGGAAAAGATAGATGCAATTTTCAGGACACGTAATGAGATGTAAAACCAGATTCTAAATTTAAAATTGATCATAGAGAAAAACAGAGAACATCAAAAAGACCTATACCTGTGTTTCATCGATTATGTGAAAGCTTTTGATACTGTTGATCACGATATCCTCTGGAATAACATGTACGATATGAAGTTTCCAAAACACATCATCCAACTAATAAAAGCCTTGTATGACCAACAACAAGCAGCGTAAGAACCACTTATGGTTAACAGAATGGTTCGAAGTCAAACAAGGAGTACGACAGGTTGCATCTGTCTCCGCACCTCTTAATATATATTCTGAAACAATTATGAGAGGTGCTCTAGAGAATTTTGAAGGAACTGTGGATGTTGGAGGATACAAAATATCAAATCTGAGGTACGCCGATGATATAGTTTTGATTGCCAGCAGTATCACTGAACTACAACAACTACTAGATAAAGTTAGAGAAACAAGCGAAAAGGCTGGCTTGTTTCTTAATGCCAAGAAAACTAAGATCATGAAGATTCAAAGATAACCGGCAATGAACAATGATGAACATGTTACAATCAATGGAATGATTGTGGAAAACGTGAAAGAGTTCACTTATCTTGGAGCTGTTTTAACTAATACATATGATGATTCACCGGAGATAAAAAGAAGAATTACCATTGCCAAAAACGCCACAATTGCTCTCAATAACATCTGGAAAGACCGAAGCATTACCTTACGGACAAAGCTGAGGTTATTGAACTCATTAGTTTTCCCAATTGCATCATATGGTTCTGAGTGTTGGGTGTTGAAGTAGATAGACAAGAAAAAGATCAATAGTTTTGAAATGTGGTGTTACAGACGAGTACTGCGTATTAGCTGGACAGAGAAGAAGACGAATGATGAAGTGCTGAGAAAAGTAAATTGTAAAGACCGACTGTTGGACATCTTGAACAAAAGGAAATTAAAGTTTATTGGTCATGTAATGAGAAGTAAAAGTATTGAGAAAAACTTGCTGACAGGGATGGTGATAGGAAACAGAGGAAGAGGCAAACCGAAGACAAGACTGAGCGACAATATCAAAGATATTTGCGGGCTGTCGATGGTACAAGTGGAAAGAAAAGCGTAAGATCAAGTTTAGTGGCGAAGGATGGTGGAGAGGTCCACGGCTGCTCAAACATGAGCATACCGTTTTGATTGAATGAAATGTAACTTAGTGTTAACAGGAAAGATAGAAGGGAAGAGAAGCAGGGGTAGACAAAGGCAGAAGTTCATCACCAGCTTGAACAAAGATCTCAATATGGGCAGAAGTGACTTAGAACTGCTTAAGTTGTCAACAGACAGAACGGGATGGAAAACCATGATCGCCAACGCCCTGAAAGGACAAGGCACTTGAAGAAGCAGAAGAAGACCTAGCCATGCCTGTGGACACACACCCACAGCAAACACTCCCCAAAGAGATAAGTCACCAAAATAGTAGATGCCCAACCACCAATCTACTATAATATATATATGTATATATATATACATATATATATATATATATATATATATATATATATATATATATTTTTTTTTTTTTTTTTTTTTTTTTTTTTTTTTTTTTTTTTTTTTACTGTTGGTTCATATTTGAGCCGCTGTGGTCACAGCATGATACTTAATTGTAGTTTTCATGTTGTGATGCTCTTGGAGTGAGTACGTGGTAGGGGCCCCAGTTCCTTTCCACGGAGAGTGCCGGTGTTACCTTTTTAGGTAATCATTCCCTCTATTTTATCCGGGCTTGGGACCAGCACTGACTTGGGCTGGCTTGCCCACCCAGTGGCTAGGTAGGCAGTCGAGGTGAAGTATATATATATATATATATATATATATATATATATATATATATATATATATATATATATATATTTAACGATATGTAACAGGCAACATGATGTCATTATCGTAGCTTCAATTCATAATCTGCTTCATTGCTTGGATTTCGAAATGTGGAGGTAGTCATGTAATCGAAATTTATGAGTAATCTACATGTGTTCCCTCCAGAGCCTCTTTTTTTTTTTACAGTAATATATACCTACGATAACTACTATTTTATTTACTATTCACACTCCTACCTTACGCCTTCTCCCGCCATGACAAACAAACAGGCAGACGCAGCTCTTGTGATTTAGCCTAATTCCCCCTATTACCTAACTACTTGGAGTGTTCAAACTCAGCATACGGACGCGTGAAGGTATGGTGTTAACGTGTTGTGGTCTGTGATAATGACAGTGTAGTGATTGTGAATTTTTTGCCGTTTATTTCATTGCGATGGACAGCTCCTTGTGCATTCTTCTGCCGTCCCCTACCCCCATGTGCCCCATACGACCCTGTGACCCCTACCCACAGGCCAGTCGGCCTCACACAGTAACCTTGTGATTCCAGCCAAATACCCTGCCTACCACTTCACACTGTTACACCAGTTTCATCACACTTTAAGTTATTAAAAAAGAAAGAAAGAAAAAAAGACTGGCGACGGAAACCTCAGGTGGATACAGGATGTTACAATCACTGCATTTCGTGACTTTATATGATAGGTGTAATTCATAGGCGTCCTGACTCTGAATCTGGTTAAAAAAACAACGACAAAACACGTAAAAAATGTTAAACAAGAATCACAATATCGAGTATTAAGAAACGAGGCCAAACTTACAGTCAAAATTAGCTAAAAATGTTTACTATGAGAATGAAGTTGACTTAGTTCTGGCAACTCAAAAATGAAAAAAAGTATATAACTAACCCAACTGACAACATTAACTCAGACTTCGTTTGTGTTAGAAAAAAAACTGATAATTTGACCCGATAAGTGCAGGTCCCGGGCATTATGTAAGTGGTTGTCATCGCGCACTAAACAGCCCATTTGCGTCTCTCAAACACATGTTTTTTTGTTTTTTTTTTACGGTAGGTTCATGTTTGAGCCGCCGTGGCCACAGCATGATACATGTTAGGGATCCATTAATGTAATTGTAATGTATAATAAATGAAAGAATAAATAAAGAGAGCAGGCTGATAGCCACAGGCATTGGCGAGGTCGGGACCAATGCAATGTATTGTGAAATATATATTTGATATTTCACAACACATCTTCCCATAACAGGAATGGAGGCTGAGCGATGAATGAAAAGAGAGAGAGAGAGAGAGAGAGAGAGAGAGAGAGAGAGAGAGAGAGAGAGAGAGAGAGAGAGAGAGAGAGAGAGAGAGAGAGAGAGAGAGAGAGAGAGGGAGAGGGATGAGAGAGAGAGATGAGAGAGAGATAGAGAGAGAGATGGAGAGAGAGAGAGATGAGAGAGAGAGAAGAGAGAGAGGAAGAGATGGAAGAGAGAGAGAAGATGAGAGAGAAAAGATAGAGGGAGAGAGAGAGAG
>NC_051392.1:1322267-1324073 GCF_015228065.2 Penaeus monodon | reverse complement strand
GGGAGAAAAAGGGGAAAGGAAAAGAGAAAGAGAAAGAGAAGAGAAGGACAGGGAAAAAAGGGAGGGGGGAGAAGAAGGCAGGAAGAAGAAGAAAAAAAAAAAAACTAAAGCCCCCCAAAAAAAGGGAAAAAACAAACCCCCAGCACCGCAATTGCTTTCAAATCAAAATAAAAGAATTTTTTAAAAAAGAACTATTCTTTTTTTTTAAAACGTTTTATTTAAAATCTTAACACCTCAATTTAAAAAGAACTTTTTATTAATAATACCACCAAATATTAAAAAGAAATAGAAGAAAGAAACCCCAAAGGAAAAGGGGATGTTTTTAAAAATAAAAAAGAAGAGGAAAAAGGGGAGAAAATAAAGAAAAAAAAGTGAAAAGGGGAGACGAAAACCCCCCGGGAAAAGGAAGGAAAGGATGGGGGGGGGAGCGGGGAGGGAGGGAGAGGAGGGAGGAAGGGAGAAGAAGGTGGGGGGAGAAGGGAGAATGAGAGAGAGAAGAGAGGAGAAAGAGAGAGAGAGAGAGAGAGACAAAAGAGGGAAAAGGAGGAGAGAGGGAAAAGAGAGGAGGGGAGAAGAAAGAGGGAGAAGAGAGAGAAAAGAGAGAGAAAGGGAGAGGGGGAGAAAAAAGGAGAGAGAGAGAAAGAGAGGAGGGAAGAAAGGAAGAAGAAGAAAAAGGTTGAAAGATACCCAGACATTGCAGTCAGCAATTCTTTCATGACAATTCATTTCCCATCCATGATTCCCATGAACTTGGCGTCAGGAAAATTAAAAAAAGGTTTCCCCAGAAACATTTAAAATTTTCCCGCCTTTTTCCCGTTCGCATGCGTGTAACAAGAACGAAACAATTTTTTTTCCTTTTTTGGAAATTTCGAGAGGGACAAAATGATATTAGTGAAATAGATTAGAAAAATACATACCTGGTGCATTTTTTACCTTCCTTCAAATAAATAATTAAACAATAAAAGGATAATAAGGAAATACAATAGTAGTAAAATAATGGTAATAGTAATGTTAACAGCAACAATTAAGATGATGGTAATAATGATAATAGTAAAAATAATGATCATAATGAGTAGTTATAATAAAGATAAGGACGATGACAGTAACAGTAACAGTAATGACAATAATAATACTAGTAATAAAATAAAATAATAATAATAAAAAAAATAATAATAACCCAAAAATAATAATAATAATAATAAGAATAATAATAATAAGTAAAATAATAAAAATAATAATGATAAAAATAAAAATAAAGAATAATAATAATTTTAATAACAGCAACAATGATGATGATGATGATGATGATGATGATGATGAGGATGATGATAATAAATAATGATAACGATAATGATGATAATAATGAGAATGATAATATTCATAACAACAACAATAGTATTAGCGATGATGATAGTGATGATAGTGCTTTGAGGGAATGGGAGCAGAGAGGTTGGAGGATGGAAGAGGTGAAGGCACGTCATCTTGGGTCATGATTAGACAGTTCCGATTGCCTTCGAGCTTCTGCAAAGGCGAGGTGGCCCGGACCTTGGGCCTCGACGCCAGCAGTTCTGACACTGACGGAGAGGGGGGGGGGTGATATCGTCGGACAGGGAGGGAATCTCCGCCAATGTAAACATTAAAGGGGAGGGCCAGGTTTTGGAAAGAAATTTGGCAAAATGGTGAGGATGGAAGGTGGCCTCTTGGGGAAATGGTGTAGTATTGGCCGATACTGAACAGTCCCAAAAAGAAGGCAAGCCAAGTCTTCTCTAAATCGACAACTTGTCATAGACAGGGAGGTTTTTCGGG
>NC_051392.1:1301045-1306045 GCF_015228065.2 Penaeus monodon | reverse complement strand
ACAACAACACGGTCGAGTGCCGCGAGGTGGCGCTGCACAACATCCTGGACGTGCCCGAGCTGCGCGAGTGCCCGGCCGGGTCCATCAGGGACTACCTGAACGTGTGCCGCGAGACTTCCACTTGTCCACGCTCTCCTCGTACCCCACGCTGTACGGCGGCTGCCCCGGCGGCTTCGTGCTCGACCCCAGCGGCACCTGCAGGAGGACCAGCATGCTCTTCGGGAGGTAACGGCGGCCGCGGCGCTCTCTTGGCCCCAAGTTCAACCGAGGGAGAGAACCTGTACTTTCCTTCTCTATTATTATTATTATTATCGTTTCTGCGTTTGTATTTCCCCCAGGAGCACAGTTTATAGTTAAAGTCAAACACGTCTTGTAGTTTGAATGCGGCGGCAGCAGACACTACGAGTGCCTTGGGATGTTTGTCAAGAAAGGTAGTCTTCCACGCCCGGTGAATGTTGTTGTGTGAAAGCGAACAAAGACGTTTTTATTTGTTATTATTTCCAGTATTTGAGATATATACATTATTAATCTGTGATACTAGATAAGTGATTTATATTAAATATAAATGTATAATTAAATGTGCCTTTTATTTGGTTGAAGTGGTAGAGTTTCTATATGTATTCATAAAAAAAAAAAAAAATACATATCTAATGAAATGAATTTCAGAATGGTTTAAGTGTTCTGGAACTGTCACTAACTAGGGCCCTGCATATGTCATTAGCAAATTTTCAATAACTTCTGAAGCTTTACATATAACAAGTCGTGTTACATGAGTTCTATTTTTAAAATTAACTACTGTCAATGCAACTAAAGATTTTATCTAATAAAAGTGACAATGACATTTACCATTAACATAAGAAGCAGATCAATTTACAATTTTACCAATTATAATATCATTACATTTAATGTTTCATGATGTACTGATACTCTGACACTAATGAAAGAAATAAAACCAAAGAGTTCTGTTACTCATACATTTTAATTGCATCTATACAGAAGAATCTAAGACATAACAGAAAAGATCGATTACATACTGACATCAACATTAAAAGATAGTTGATCTCAAGATAAATATAACATCTGCAGTATTTGCATTTAATTGGAATGTGAATATCTAGTACAAATATCATCTTTATCTTCACAAGTATCTTGAGTGAAATAGGCATTCACATGTACAGAAATCAAAACAAACACACACACAAAACACACACACACACACACACACACACACACACACACACATACACACACACACACACACACACACACACACACACACACACACACACACACACTGCTTTAGCACAGAAAAGATGTAAACACTTTCCATTCATAGTCTACAATCGAAAGTGCAATACGTCTACACATCCCGCTATGTGAGAAAGAGTATAATATTCTGAAAATATATTTGGGCTATGAGAAGATTCTGGCCTTACACTTTCCCTAAAAATGAGTATGTCGTACTCTGAGGTACTAAGCCCTTATCACAAGACAGAGTGAGTGATTTCTATCCACACTCAAATGAAAGAAAGTTACAGGGTCATCATCAGGACATGATTCTTGCCCTCAGAGAGTAATACAGTAGCATTTACATGAAACAATTCAAACCTATCCTTCCACAGCTGCCTTCTGTCTCCAGGAGAAAGGATGAGTTTACATTTACTTTACTTGTCAACCGAGACCAAAACTACTGCATCACTTTCCCTGTAATGGGATACTTATTCTATTCATAAACACTCTCCATTTCTTTGGTATGGGGCCTCCTCCTCCATTTGAAATCTGAGATTGTCTTTTTGCAGTAACACAACTAAAACTATGAGGATAAAGCCTACTTACAAATAAAAACTGGGCTACATATGCAAATGAATACATTTGCAAAGACAGAAATATGAAGAAAAATGAAGATTTCCTCCATTTGTATTTACACTGTGTGCATCACTTTCCACACCAAGTGACTTACTTCCTTAGGAGAGAGGCACATCATTCACAAGTAGATATTCCACTGACAGAAAGCACCTCACAACATTTGTAAGCAGTCTCACTTCATTTACATATTAATACCCTTTCCATTCATAAAGCGAGACCACATCATCTGAGTCAAAATCTACTCACAAGGAAAGACTGATTTATAAGCAGAGTCTTGGTCATGGATTCTTAGCATTCACTTATAACAACTCTTAATCTCAGATTCTGGGGAAATGCTTAACTCTTTCCTCCTTAAAACATTTTCCTCAAACTGAAACTTGAAAGTAATATTTACTTTACAAGTCAAGGATAGGGGTCAGTCAGTCGGTCAGTAAGAAAAGAAACACACACACACACACACACACACACACACACACACACACACACACACACACACACACACACACACACACACACACACACACACACACACACACACACACACACACACACATTATATACATAATAATATATATATAATATATATAATATATATATATATATATATATATATATATATATATATATATATATATATATATATATATATATATATATATATACATATACATAAAAGCAGAAATCTATAACTGTTAACAAAATACAAAGCCACAGTAACCATATGTGAAAAAAGCCTCTTCAAATACTGATGCACAACTATATGACTATAATAAAAAATCTGAAATTATCTGAAATAAACAATAAAAATAAAAAGAATAAATAAATACAAGCATCAAACAAACCAAACCAGTCGTACACGACAAACCAATCGGAAAGTTCCTGAGCCAGTTCTGCAGGGGAATGCATCTATCACATGTCGGTTCAGGAGCTGACTAGAGAGAACTAAAGGCAGTCGGACAAGAAGGGAAATGCAACATCCAAGACTTCGACTTTGTGCTGATTATGATGCCTTCTTAAACACTCAACTTTTATACTCGCATGGCTAACGAAAATGAAATGATAAAAGATTAACTTGATATTAAACTTGTTGGAAGCTCCTACTCAGCTCAAATAAAATGTCTGAATGTTTTAACAGGAAGACAATTCAGTATCTTAAAAATGAAAATAAAAAAGCGCACATATTTTCCATTAACTGCCTCAACTATACAGGCAAACAATGGAGCAGTGACTTTGGTATATAAGGTTGAAAACTGCTTAACAAAAGCAAAATCCTGAGGGTTTGCACTGGGATTTTAGTTAAACATCATCTTCACAAATGAAACTGCCAAGCCCCAATTATAAAATAAAAACAGCAAATAACAAAAAACAAACAGGAAGAATATTTTATCTTGTAACTAAGAGAGAAAAAAGTGGGAATACAGAAATGGTAAAAAAGGGCACGGGAGGGGGGGGACCAAACAAAAATCACACCAGCCCTATAAAATAATCTCTGCTGGGTCTCGTCCTTAAAGAAATTTAAATAGTGAGCAACTGTCAAATGCAAACAACACCTCTACTTAACTCCTTATAGTTACTGAAAAACGACACAAAAGCTTGTCGCTGTCACAAATACCACAACCAAAATGATGCTTCAAAGACTCACAGGAACATAACATGAAGAGAGAAGAGTGGGAAGAAAATGAAAATTGTGGGAGAGGGAGGGAGGGGGAGAGAGAGAGAGAGAGAGAGAGAGAGAGAGAGAGAGAGAGAGAGAGAGAGAGAGAGAGAGAGAGAGAAACAAGAATTATTCTTATTATGACAAAGAGAAATAAATAGAACACTGGAAGACTTCAAGATGAACAGCAAGAACAATAGTATGTAAGGAAAAGTTTCTCCTTTGTTAAGTAAAAGATCAATACTGCTTAGAATATATGTTTTTACAATATCTCCCTATGATATATTTCATAATCTTTTATGGTTTACATGACTAATAATACATATCAAAATGGAAACAGCATTTTAACATAACTGTACAAAAGAAAAATCTCAAACCCAGGCAAGATATCTCCATACCTTCATTAGTGTACAATAACAAAAACATACATAATGTAGGTTTCTAAAGCCATTATATCTTTTGCAAAACACAGAACAGCACTTTAAGGTACTGCGATTCCACTGTCAATAAGCGAATTCTGGGACAGTGAGATATGTTAATGAGGCAACCCAAACAGAGAGTCTCTTCATGTAATCCTGAACTACTGTAGTACAGATTTTTGAAATATAATATTCTTAAATTTGGAATTTGGAATTGTTACATATCTTTAAATACCTGTAAATCTGCATACTGGAAAAGTCAAACTTTTCAAAGTTCTCAAAGCTGATATACTGACTCTACATATTGTTTGTAATGCATTGCAGGATCCAACAACGGAAAGCATAAAAAATATTTTTATCTTAATTTTGTAGTGGTCTTTGTTTTGAAAAAAGTAGTAAAAAAAAAAAAAAAAGGATAATTATGAAATAAAAATCTACATTTTGGCACAGCATAAAGAAAATATTTCATCTTATTCCACTTATGGCTACAAAAATATAACACATATAAGTCCTGCTCCCTCCCCACTTCCCACTGAAAGACCTACTGTGCTGCCTGAACTTAGTCCTTTACCTCCAACAAAAATTAATTTGCGACCCACCTCCTTGTGACATACACCCGTGAATTCACAAGAGAGTTCTCTCTGTCTCTTTTCCACTGAGACATTTGCAAAACATGAGACGAAGCTTAGAAATCTTTTGTGGCACTATCTTTTTATGCGAGTGTGCATGAGAGCTGGAGCTAGAGTCAAGGACAATGCAGTGTAGGATGATGAGTAAAAAATGATGTCACTGGGATTAGGTACCTGGACAACAGGGTATAGGTACCCCACCGAGTACAATAATGACACTCCTTGTTCGACTGTTCTTCTTGGTAATTCTATTAGGCCATTTCGCACTTGTAGTTCTTAACTATAGCCCCAAAGCAAGAAAAGAGAGAGAAGAGAAGAGAAGAGAAGAGAAGAGAAGAGAGAGAAAAAACAAAAAACATGATTATGCCAAAGGTCTTTCGCTAACTGGCTTCTTTAGGAAAAGTAATAGATATGGCTAAAGGGTGTTTTGCA
>NC_051392.1:1281045-1296045 GCF_015228065.2 Penaeus monodon | reverse complement strand
AGAGAGAAAAATTTATTGATATATAAATAGATATATAGGTAAAAAAAAAAAAAAAAAAAAAAAAAAAAAAAAAAAAAAAACACATAGCAGTGCCTTTCAAAATAATTTTATCTTATAATTATATTGGTTGTCTTTTGACAACCAATATAATTATAAGATAAAATTAAAATAAAATAAAATCCCTGAGACTTGCTGTGATCTGCGATGGAGAGCCTACAACCTGACAAGACTGAATTTGGACTGTTCCTCATTTGACGATGGGCTGCCACGAAGGTCGATGGGCTCAAATTTGCCAGAATACACAGAGCTGTTAATTGGCCTTTGCCGAAGAACCTTTCGTCAAGGAAGCCGCACAGACTGGCTTGAGGCTACTAATAGACTTGTGAGTCTACTTAGCATTTCTCGACATAAGATTTATCAGTTCCCTTACAAGATGACTAAAAGAACACTTTCCAATGCCAATGAAACAACTGCAGCTACTTGAATACTGTTGCTGATAAAATGGTCACACAGAACAAAACAATACTATTAGGTATCAAAATAATAATCTGCATAAAGCATAAGCTCACAATTGCTTCTGTTCTATTTACAATTTGCACGACATTAATTCTTCAGGACACGCGCACAGGCTTCTTCTCTTGTGAATAATTGTCCCAAAAGGAACCAATCCAAGCTCCAAGCATGTATGTCGCGTGAGTACGTTGCAGGGAAGCACAGAAACTGCAGTGTTGCATTGTGTGATCCAACTGTAAGGTGTCCGTTACTATTAAGATAAAGTGATTGAAGAACATTGTTTACCATAAATATTATAAACTGAAATGTTTGAATCTGATGAGCCAGACTTAACAAGGACACCAATACGATAAAGGACATGATGTGTAAAGCAGAGTGTGTTATGATACTGCATGCTGGTCTCGGATATGGGCAGATGTTCCATTTAATTGGAATAACCAAACGCTAGAGATGTCTCCTATAGGCCTATCAATAAACTCCCCCTAAAATATAAGAAAAGAATCTAATTCTAACCAACATTCCTCAAGGCTAACACAAAAATCCCCAAACCTTCCTAAACACTAAACATATCTCGCCCAAAATAGAAATAAAATCGCCATAAAATCTATACATTGACTCGCGAAAGACACCCAAGTGGGAGGCATCTCGCTATTCATCTTCAAAAGCCCTTGAAAGCAGGTAATACCCTTTGCCTGGCTTATTCCCCCACTCACTCACCCTGCAGTAATGCCATCCTGGACAGACTGGATGTTCTTTTTCAGTGATTCGAACATTTCTTGGACATTGAAATTACTTGTAGAACCTCTTGTGATCAATGCACATCGCTGCGTTCGATTCCCTGCGCAGAGGGAATGTTTTCCCGTTTTATCTATCTTGTGTAGGTTTTCTCTCTCTTTAAAAAAAAAAAGAAACAGATGGGATTTTATGAAGGTCGTTCGTGCTGTTTTTTTTTATAATAGGAGAAAATATCATTAGAGGCGCAGTTCAAAAGAGAAGATTTTTGATATGTGACTGGAACCTTCTTCCACTACATAAGAATGCAGGTACATATTAGTATAAATTTATAAACAATTAGATACATTAAATTCACCATTAAAATACTCAATAATTATTATGCCTTCCGCCTATTGTGAAAATTATTGTTATAAAAGAAAAATACTGTCAACACAATCGGACACATTGTTTACATCCTAGTGCCTCCCCCTACCCCCCCTACCCAGGGGCAGTCCCCCCCTACCCATGGCCCGCTTCCCCCTCCGTCCCCTTCCCTCCCCTCCCCTTACTATCTTTTCCCTCCGCCTCTGTTTTTCTCCTTTCTCTCCTCCTCCCTTTTCTTCTCCTGTTTCCCCCTCTCCTCCCTTTTCTTCCTCTATTCCTCCTATTCCCTGCACCCCCTCCCTCCCTCCCTTACACCAACCCTGTACCTCTTCCTCCCTTCTATCTCCTTATCTCCCTTCCCTGCACCCCCTCCCTCCCTCCCTCCCCCCCCCTCCTCCTCCTCCTCCTCCTCCCGGGCTCTATCCTTCCCCCCTCTGTCCCTCCTCCCCTCCCCCCCATCCCCTCTTCGCCCTCCCTCATCTCCCGCCTCCCTTCCCCGTTCCCCTCCCCCTCCCCCTCCCCACCCACCCCCCCCCTTCCGGCCTCCCACCCCACCTCCTCCCTTCCTTCCCCTCCCTCCCCCCTCCCACCCACCCCGCCCGGGCCCCTCTGCGCATGCGCCGCGTTTCCCGCCTTGGCTCCGAACGTCGTCCGGCCTCCTCCGCCTCCGCCGATTTCCGCCGATTTCCGCCGATTTCTCCGCCGAGCAGGTGACGTATCCCCGTAGAGCCGAGCGCGGGCGGAAGGGAGCCGTCGCCCTACGCCAAAACGGTCGCCCGCTTCGCGACAGCGGTTTTTTCCCCGCGCGAGGCGAGGCCGAAGCTGCAGCCGCGGGGGCGAGAGGGCCTCCGGACGCGGCCGACGGGAGGCCACGCCGGGGGGAGCAGACGACGACGACGACGACGACGACGACGACGCAGGCCTCGCGGTTTTCGCTCTCTCGCGGCGCCGTCGCTGCGTGGCTCGTCTGCTTGGAGAGGTGAGGGCCCCGCTTGGCGTGCGTGCGGGCGGGAGTCGGGAGGGAAAGGGACGCAAATAGGGTTTCTCTTCTCTCTCTCTCCAGCTGCCACTCCTGGTCCTTCTAGATTTAGAAGTATTTTGAGTTGCTTTCTTTGTTTGTTTTCTTGTTCGTCTTGTGGCGATGGAGGTGGTTTTTTTAATATGTGTTTCGGAATATTACTGTACAGTTGTATTTTGGCTTTTTCAGATATTTTTTTAGACACTACATAGGCCTATATCTGAAACGTATGTGATTCCTATTCTTTCTTTTGTATTTTCGTCACTTTCTCATCGGGTTCTTAGTCATGTGTCATTGCCATCATGACCTCTGACCTCCCACGAGGAGGGTGAGGCTCCTGCCCCGAGGAGGCTTTCGGAGCCGCCGTTCCTCCCAGCCAAATTGGCCGAATTCTTCCCCCGTCGGCCCGGAGGTTGCTCTGGGCTCACCGAAGGTCCAAAGCGTAACGGAAGTTTCGCAGTTGGCGCGCATGTCAGGCGTTCATCCCGGCAAACGCTCTCTCTGCCTCAGCCAAGGCTAGGAGGGATGTAGGTGCGCAATGACCGACGTTAGACGGGGAAGCTCTGAGGATCCTTGCCGGGGAGAGGGGTTAAAACAACTTGCGATGCTGTAGGAAGTAATCTGGGCTGGGTAAAAATGAAAAAGTGAAAAAAATATGTTGTGAAAAATGTGCAGACTAAGCTGGGGTGGGGTTTCGGATGCTGAGCCCTCGGAAAGGCAAATAAAGGACAAAAGTTAGGGGGGTTTAAACGGCAATGTGTATGGATTCTCAGGGGTGCCCTTAACCCAATGCTGTCGGGTACCAGAAATCTCTGAGCGATCTCTGGTCATTTCTGGCAATGTTCAGACACCCGGGACGGGAGTCTACGGAACTTACTGCTCCATGTGCTCTGGCCCGTCACCAAGCGCACAGCCGTACCTGAGCGCATAGCCGCACCGCACAGACCAAGTGGTATGTTATGATGCCTGTGCTCATGACCTGTCGGGAACGGGGTAAGGTTGTTGGCTTGAGGAGTAAGGACTTGTCTCAAGGGTGCAGAAATGTTAAAAGTTATTGGCTAGTTAACCTCAAACAAAAAAATAAGTTTTGAAAAATGCCGTGTGGAAGCTAAACTCAAGGCAATTGAGTGGATTTAGAATGGGTTCAGTCGGAGTCGGAAGAAATTTAGCGTTGCTGGACTCTGACCTGAACTCTGACCCCAATATAAATTGCGAAAATCCCACTTTTTAAACATATCACACACTTTATTTCCACCGAAGAGAATGAGAGGTTATGTAATTTTCATTTCATCATAGTCCTATATGGAATTTTTTTAAGCATGATTTTCTTCTTCAGGAATATACAATAAAAAGGCCATTTGACTCAAACCTGTAAGGACATAGGGTTAAAAGGTTGCCAGTAGCTGTTCTGAAATCCCCTTTTTTAGAATTATTCTATTTTGGGATCAGAGTCGGATACATAGGAAATCAAGGGGTCGGAGTCAGTCGGGTGTTCTGAGCACCAACTCCACAGCCCTGGTTTCGTGGGCAGAGCTCACGGAGAGGCTAATACAGCTATAGGGAGTGGGTCAGAGGGCAAAGCTCTGGGTTGGGAAGGTTCTAAGTTCAAACGGCAATGTGTATGGATTCCCAGGCGTGCTCTTTAGGTTGTTGGCTTGGGGAATAAGGACTTGGTCTCAGGAGTGCAGACGTGTAAAAGGTTACTTGCTAGTTAATCTCTACCATGTTCCCTATTTGACGTTAAATTGCATGGGAGGTCTATAAAAATTTACTTAAAATCAATGGTCAATTTTTGATAGTGCACAAGATACATGAAATGAGGAAAGTGACTTCTTTTGGGACTCTTCTGGATGAGATTTTAGTAGGAAATAGCAAATTAAAAGTAATTTGAAATTATAGATAATAGTCCATAGAAAAGTTTGTTTCACAGCCATATGGTCCAAGACACTGTTCACTTATGGCCTTTGTTTCACAAGTCAATAATATGAAAGTCGTGCAACAAGAAATAATGGTATACATTTGCATAATGACCCACTGATATAGGGAACATGACCCTTATTAAAAGAGGGTGAGGAATACTCTAGCTGATACATGAAATAATCTGCACAGGCAAAAGATGAAGAAGAAAAGGGACGAAGCCCCTGCTAGGGAAATACAGCAATTAGTGGGGGTATAGGGGAGAAGGCCTAGGGTTGGAAGGCCATTTGGTTGTGCAGCGATGCTTTTGGATTCGTAGGAGTGTCCCCAAGGTAGTTAGCTGGAGTAATAGTGACATAGTTTCAGAGGAGTGCAGTCATTTCATAAGTGATTACCAGTACTTTCACTTTTTTCCTGAACCAGTCATTATGATGAGGGACAGCTTGAATAGTTGGAATAAAAAGATGAAAATAAAAATAATTGCAAAATTGGATGGTTGGAGCCATCCTCACATGTATTGTGTTATTTTCCCCCCAGCCAATCAAAATTTCTTAGATTATTAAGTCTGTCAAATCTGTAAACTTTTTTAAACCTCTTAATAGTGACATGCATTAACAAAAAGTGACTAAATAAACATGATGGAGGTTTTCAGCCTTTGCCAACAAGCTAGCAGTAGTGTTGAGATGTCAGTAATGGTTGGCCTGTGACAATTTCTCTCTAAATTTGGGCCATTTTCTCTGTTTGTTTTTTTTCCCAAGCAACATTTCATTTGTAAAATATAACTTGAAGGAATTGTATGGCATAGTTAGTGCTCTTTAGTAGCTTCTTTAGCAGCCAAAGTAACTGTGTACTGTTATAAATCCAAGTTGGGAGATCAGCAAGGCAGCAACTGTCATCATTTTTATATATTTATATATTTTATATATTTATATGTTATATTTTACAGCAAAATAGTTATACCAGAAAATATATGTGTAGTAAGTAAATAAATGCTACAAGGAAGTTAAAGTCAAGGTGTATCAGCAGAGAACACCCCAACTCTACAGCAGAATTGTGATAACAAGGCAGTGTGAAAGTTCCAGGCATTAGATTTTCAAAGATTTGAAATTAAATTTTCATTCACACTAGAATTTTTTATCCTTGTATTAGTACTTGTATGTCAGTGATGTGATATTTGGGTTGGAAACTTTGAATTCCTGGTACACTCTTAAATATATTCTCTCTGCCCTTGGTTGGTCATGTGTGCAAATAGCAAAAATCAGGTGCTATGTATGTAACATTTCTTTACGGGGGATATATTTGTGCATTACCAGTGAACCGAGATGTCTGTGCCTGTGATTTTTTCTTCTTTTATCGCAACAGTTAGGTTTCAATATTTAGATATTTGGCAGTAGGAAATTTCGAATTATTTTGTACCTGTGGTGTCTCCAAATACATACCATGTAAAATAAGTCAAATGAAGTATGTAATGAAGAATCATAGGTCTAAATTTATTTTCCCTTATCAGAAATTAAGTCCTACAAAAGAGAAATGATTAGTTAAACTATTATTTTCATTTCTTTGTATAGGGGGCCATATATATTAGACCAAGGTGACTTAGATAAGCAATCTGTAATGTATAATTCTCCCTTTTTTCCATTAGCACTTTCACATACTTGGAGGGAATAGATTTAACTCATGATATTTATGGTGCTTGTCTAAAAGAGACCTGTATATGGAGTCAACTTTACCTGTTGAATCTTTGTCAGATTTTGTACCCACCTCTAGAAACTGAGGGGAAAACACAGCAGCGTTCAGAGGCTTGTGGTCAGAGCTCAGTGACAGAAGAATGTATTAGGAAACCCAAGGTCCTTTGATTAGTTGAGATTTGAGTATGACGTAAGGAAGGTGTCGGTTACTTCTCCCCTATACTGCTCTTTTTTGTCTACCTCGTTTTACTTTTGCAGGTATGACGAAGACTTTAATGCCAGAAATATTTGGAAAAATTGTTGAACTAAAGGAAGCTGAGCACTAAGCTTCATCGCATGGTGACCTGCCTAACCCAAATCTGAATAGGCAGTCAGCAATATTAATGTATGCTCAATTTTCCCAAATGACGTGCCAAATTTCCTTTATGGTGTGAGTTGAAGGGCAAGGCTTAGCCTATATGCATCTGTTGATAACATTGTGTACCTTTAGTGGTTGTATTCTAAGACAGCTCTTGGATCTTTTTTAGGTGCATCTCCACTCCAGTTGTTTCTGTTGTTAATGTCTTCGTGGCCAGTCAACCCAGTAAAGTAAAACAAAATAGATAGAAAATTATACACCACAAGAAGGAAAAATCTGTTGTCTTTCTTCGCTCAAATCAAATCTAATTTATGGACCTTTGACTTCATAATGTATTCTTCTGTCCCAGAGCTCTAACCACAAGCTGCAGCAAACTTCTGTCTCTTTTCATTGTTGTTATAGGGGCAAATGTAATATTTGGTTGGTAGTGCTGCATACTGTATGTCTTTGATGAGCACTATATTTATGTATTCAGCTAATAGTCAACTTTAACCATTAATCATTAGCTGAATGAAATGCACGGGTGTCCATGTAAGAAAATACACATTTTATTTTACATCAGTTTCAGATTCATTATTTGGCCCGACTCCTGAGGTAATTCGAATACCCATGTACTAGAATAATGCGCTAATAAAGCCTTAACACATTAGATAATGGAAGACAGGAAGGAAGGAGAAAAGGAGAAAAAATACATTTTTTTCCTTGTTTTATATCACTAAGCGATTGCTGCTGTGAAGCATAAATTTCAAGCCTAAACAGATTGTTTAGATAAGAGCATGGATCTTAAGTAAACAGATATTAAATGGTTATAGAACTGATATGAGAATGCTAATAACTGATAAGATATAGATGATTATGTGAAGTGTATAATTAGCATGCAAAATCATGCAGATGAATTTGAAGCCACATGTTGCAAACACATTATATATGCAACATCATTAGTCTTCTTTTTTATTTTCAGGAAAGAGTTAATCATGGGAAGCCTGGCATGGCTGCCTGGGGGCTTGCCTCCTGTCCTGCCCACTCTCAAGGAGCAGATTGAAGAGTACCTCTTATTGCCAGAGGAGCTGCCCATCCATGCCCCCATCCACTCTCGGCGATGGTTCCCCCGAACGCCAAACCCCAAGCGCCTCTTCAGTCTCACACTCTTCCCTGTAACTTCGTGCCTTGAAGTGGAACGTGATCCAGCCACCGGCCATGTTACAGGAGTACGCGAAGTGTCTAACTCTGATGCAGGGGCCACGGCCAAAAACTCCATGTCAATGCGGCGTGCTCCAGGTCCTCCAGAGGAGATGGTGAGAGGGTCTTCGACCAACCTGCCTTTCTGGCCTGGAGGCTTCCCAGAGCCCACACTGGACAAGGAGTCCACAGAAGCAGAACACGAGCTGGACCTGACCAACCTGGTGACCAAACACCCCAGGCTGTCACGAGGCATCACCTTTGAGGAGCCAGAGCCCCCACCCCAGGAGGAGGCCAAGGAACCCGAGGAGGAGAAGAAGAGCTCCGACCTGGTGGTCAGCATCTCAGACATGTTGATGGTGGATGAGAGTGTGCTCAAGATCTTTGACGTGAAGGAGGAGCAGACCAAGAAGCCAGCCACACTCACCCTGGAGGACCTGAACGAAGAGGACTCCAACCTGGTTGAGACCTTCAAGATAGAACCGGCTCCCAAGAAGGAGGAGTTTGTCTTGAACATCAGCGAAACCCCTGTGGAAGTGGAGCTCTCTGGGCCTAGTACTGAATGGGCCGAGAAGGTCGATGTTCACGCCCCCGTGGATGATTTTCATACGCGTGTACCTAATCCTGCCTGCACTTATCCCTTTGAGCTTGATATATTCCAGAAGCAAGCAATTTTGCATTTAGAAAACCGAGAGAGTGTCTTTGTTGCTGCTCACACCTCAGCAGGTAAAACCGTGGTGGCTGAGTATGCCATTGCACTCACTCTTAAGCATATGACTAGGGCCATCTATACCTCTCCAATTAAAGCCTTATCAAATCAAAAATACAGAGACTTGAAAATAAAGTTTGAAGATGTAGGTTTGTTAACAGGTGATATTCAGATTAATCCTAAGGCATCTTGTTTGATTATGACAACTGAAATCTTGCAATCTATGCTGTATAATGGTAGTGATTTAATTCGTGACTTAGAGTGGGTTATTTTCGATGAGGTTCACTACATCAACAATGCAGAGAGAGGCCATGTATGGGAGGAAGTTCTTATTATGCTTCCTGAGAGAGTGAGTATTGTATTGCTCTCAGCAACTGTTCCCAACACCATTGAATTTGCTGATTGGATTGGCAGAATTAAGAAGAGGAAGATCTACGTGATTAGCACCACAAAACGGCCTGTGCCCCTGGAGCACTTCCTCTACACTGGAATGGGTGGCAAGAGTAAGGATGAACGCTTCCTCTTGATAGATGCCCAAGGAAAGTTTGTGACTAAGGGATACAATGATGCTGTTACCGCCAAGAATGAGAAAAAGAGTAAGATGCAGCAGCAGCAGGGACCCAAGCACATGAGGCAGCATATGGGTGAGAAGCAGGAGAAGAACATGTGGATTGGCCTCATTGACCACCTCAGCAAGCGAGAACTACTGCCCATTGTGGCGTTCACGCTTTCCAAGAAGAGGTGTGACAGCAATGCCAGTCAGCTGCTCAGTCAGGACCTGACCACTAGTGCCGAGAAGGGAGAGATCCATTCCTTCATCAAGAGATGCACGGAGAGGCTGCAGGGGGCAGATCGAGAGCTACCACAGGTTGTCTACATGCAGGAACTCCTCACCAAGGGCATTGGGGTTCATCACAGTGGAATTTTGCCCATTTTGAAAGAAGTTGTAGAGATGCTTTTTGCCAAGGGTCTAGTGAAGCTGCTGTTTGCCACAGAGACCTTTGCTATGGGAGTCAACATGCCTGCGAGGTGTGTTGTGTTTGACTCCATACGTAAGCATGATGGAACAGGCTTCAGAGACTTACTTCCTAGTGAATACATTCAAATGGCTGGTCGTGCTGGTCGCAGAGGTCTTGACACAACAGGAACTGTGATTGTCCTGTGCAAGAATGATGTGCCGGAAATGGGTGACCTGCATCGCATGATGTTAGGCAAACCCACCAAATTGGAATCGCAGTTTAAGCTCACTTACTCTATGATCCTCAACATTTTACGTGTGGAAAGAATGAGCGTTGAAGACATGATGAAGAGATCGTTCTCGGAAGCCATCACTTACAAAAATCAAAGTCAGTATCAGGCTGAGCTTGAACTATATACTGAACAGCTGAAGCAAGAACCTGACTTTAACTGTATGATGTGTAAGAGCATTGAACAATATTATGCAGCTGCCAAAGAGTTTGTGGAGCAGCGTGCTAATGTCTTCAACCTGATTCATGGTTTTCCAGGTGTTGTTAAGGCAGTGGCACCGGGAAGAATTATACTTATATGTTATGAACAATATCAGTCTTACCTTGCTTGTGTTCTGAAAATTGATGCAAAAGACAAGACCAAGATGACTGTGTTTGTGTTGAAGGAAAAGTCCAAGCATGATTACTCAAAGCATGAACTTATGGCAAAGGAGGCTCTGAGTGCCTCGGAAGCAATGTTTGACCCGTTGGAGGAACCCTCAGAGCATGGTTTTCTGCAAATTACCTTCAAGCATATTGCTGCGTTAACAGACCGGGTAGTGAAGATAGATGGGGATAAGGTCATCGACAATATTAAGAAACGACAGATCCCACGGTTCAAGGATGACCCTCCATCGCAGTCTGTCATGGAGCTGCTCAAGGAGATGCAGAGGTTGAATGAGTCAGGAGGTGAGAATCTGGCATGCCTGGATCTACTGAACGACCTAGGAATCAGAGAAATAGCGGCCGTTAGTAATATTCACAGAATGAACATCTTAAGGAAAAAGGCCGTAGAGATGCCGTGCTTGGACTGCACACAGTTCAGGGAGCACTTCAACATGATGTACAAGAAGTTACATCTACGAGAGGAAATTGGACGGCTGAAGTTCCTCATGTCTGAAGAGGCTCTGCAGTTGCATCCAGAGTACCAGATGAGGATCCAGGTGCTCAAGACACTGGGCTACATTGAGGAGAACAACACAGTCACACTCAAGGGTCGTGTAGCTTGTGAGATGGGCAACCATGAACTCATGATCACGGAACTGGTGCTGGAGAACGTCTTTGCTGAGAGCCCAGTGGAGATCATCTCCGGCCTTCTGTCAAGCTTGGTCTTCCAGGACAGGAATAGCAATGACGCTGAGCTCACACCAGAGCTTCTGAAGGGCGTCCAGCAATTCAAGGGTGTGGCCAAACGCATTGGTGAGGTGCAGAAGGAGTGTGGGCTGAAGGAAGCTGTGGGCGACTATGTCGACCAGTTCAACTTTGGTCTCACAGAGGTGGTCTACCAGTGGGCCAAGGGCATGGCATTCAAGAAGATCATGGAGCTTACGGATGTCCAAGAGGGAATCACGGTCAAGTGCATTCAGCGCCTGAACGAGGTCCTGAAGGATGTACGAAATGCGGCCAGGATCATTGGTGACCCAAGTCTCATGCAGAAAATGGAAGAAGCGTCAACAGCCATCAAGAGGGATATTGTCTTCACTCCCAGTCTGTATACACAATAAACACATATTAGTTTGTGGAGAATTTCTTAACCCTAATGGTGATGTATGTTAATTCAAGACCAGCGCTATCATGTGTACAGGACAGTATGTTTATATATAATCATTTGTGTTAGTTTTTAAACAGCCCGCTATCAGTATGATATTTAGACCAGTGGCACACATCTGGGAATTAGTAATAGCCCAACATTTCCACATGCTACCAGAGGACACATACTTAACATCAGTTCTTCATTGTCCCAAGTATGGTATATACAAGCTGATTTTGAAAAACCATCTGAAATTTTTTTTTCCATTAAAAGTATAAGATCAAATTACTCTGACAGTTTGGAAAAGAATATTGCTTTGTATCTAGGCCATTGGTATTTGCTGTGGAGTACATACCTTACTTCAGTTTGTCAGCATTACAGTATGGGACACGGCAGATTTTTAATAATTTCTTTTTTGTAAAAGTATTACAGAAAGTAGAGTTTGAAATCATGAATATGCCCCTTTTTTTGCAGATCATTTGTTCATGCAAGTAGTAATTTGAAGTTTAATTTATAATTTTCTTTTAAATAAAAATCTTGGAAAGAAAAATGCCTCGGGTAAAGTTTGTGTGGAAAGTTTTCAGAAACATTGTCATTCTTAAAGTATATTCTAATTCCTGCACAAAAATGTGATATGTATAAAAACCTTGTCATGATTATGATGAACAGTGAGTGACCCAAAGGGTTTATAAGGAAACAATAGATAAACTCAAATGTTGTGACCTTCACAAATTGATAAATAAACAGAAGGAATATGAATGTGTTCTTAAAATTATCTTGTCCCCCAGTGCCAACTGTGAATTCTACTCCCAAGTGAGGGTGATGTGTGCTTATATGCACAAGCTGCCTATCTGTGATCGTACCAGTGTTAATGAACAAATGTACCCGGTAATATAAGAAACTTTATTTATCATTACTGTACATCGGTAATATATTCTTTTTGCAAGTGATTGTGGGTTTTTATATCCTTGGTTTAAAAGCAGAATCACATTCATCCAGCTTTCAAAAATTATAAAAAAAGGCCATTAAAGGCCATATTATATTAAAGTGTTAAAAAAAAAAAAAAAATGTTAACCATAATTATATTTTTTTTTATATAATTAATTTATTTATTTATATTTTTTTCTAGATTTAAAAATATATTTTGATGTACCTTTTCTAACCCAGTGCTGCTGAGAACTTTTAAGATTCACTTTAGTTATATAT
Source organism: Penaeus monodon (assembly GCF_015228065.2). Lineage (NCBI taxonomy): Eukaryota > Metazoa > Arthropoda > Malacostraca > Decapoda > Penaeidae > Penaeus > Penaeus monodon. The sequence continues at coordinate 1,283,602 of NC_051392.1, read as the reverse complement.
TGCGAAAAGTTTACACATAGATGCTCCAAAAATGTTCAGCCGCCAAGGAGTCAATTAGGGAACCTCATAACCTCACCCGATTTCACCTTCCCATGTGTTTTCAGGTTTTCTTCTTCTTCTTCTTCTTCTTCTTCTTGTTCTTCTTCTTCTTGTTCTTCTTCTTCTTTTCTTCTTTCTTGTTCTTCTTCTTCTTGTTCTTGTTCTTCTTCTTGTTCTTCTTCTTCTTCTTGTTCTTCTTCTTGTTCTTCTTACTTCTTGTTCTTCTTACTTCTTGTTCTTCTTACTCCTCCTTCCTCCTCCTCCTCCTCCTCCTCCTCCTCCTCCTCCTCCTCCTCCTCCTCCTCCTCCTCCTCCTCCTCCTCCTCCTCCTCCTTCTCCTTCTCCTTCTCCTCCTTCTTATACTATTAATATTGAATCTCATTGTTGTTGCCATTACAATTATAATACTAGTTATTATTATATTAATACAAGTAGTAGTATGAGGGGAAAAAAATTACAGAATTCAAGGAAAAGGGTAAACAAGAGTAAAAACATAAATAAAGCATTATTAAAATAAACTTGGTGGGTATGGCGAGTATATGCCATCCCCGGTAGCAGTGGCTCCCTATGATGTAACCCAAATTCGATGGGCATGGCATGTACGTACACGCCATGGCCACTGTAAGTTTACCTTATTAAATATTTTTACACATAGATAGCTACACTTGTACTAAGTCCCCAGTGAGCCAGTTATGAGTACCGCCTGTCTCGCCAGTTTACCCTTTTCCTTGATTTTCGAGAACATTTTACATTATCTTGTATTGCTGTTACTAATGTCTATAACATATTAGTAATTATAATGTTTATAATAAAAATAACGTCATCTATATTCATAGCAATATTAAAAAAAAAGGTCACAAGGTCTACTAATTGACTTCTTTGTGGCTAAGCACTTGCAGAGCCATCTATGTGCACGCACACACACACACACACACACACACACACACACACACACACACACACACACACACACACACACACACACACACACACACACACACACACACACACAGCCACAGCATTTTCCCGTCGGCTTTGGGTTAATATTGAAATATAACCAGATTACTTGATATTTATTTTGCTTATATAATTTTAGTTAACTAATTATTTTAAGGAGGCAAGAAATGAATTAACACCCAGACAGTTTATTAATTTTAATAACATAGAAGTTTTCAAATAATTAAAACAAATTTGTAGATTAAGTCTGAATTAATTTATTTTTTTCCTTCGGTTTATTTTTATCTGATTGGCCCCTTATTATTATTTTATTTTTTATTGTTATTCTCTCTTCCTCCTCATTATAGATTTAGTTGTACTCTTCATAATAGAGTCATTTGCCGCCTTTTTTTCTTTTTCTTTTTCCCTCGTCCTTCTCTCTTTCTTTTCCCTCTTCCTCTTGCATTCTCTTTCTTCTTTCTTTCTTTCTTTTTCTTTCTTTCTTTCTTTCTTTCTTTCTTTCTTTCTTTCTTTTTCTTTCTTTCTTTCTCTCTCTTTCTCTCTCTCTCTCTCTCTCTCTTCATCTTTCTTTCTTTCTCTCTTTCTTTCTTTCTTTCTCTCTTTCTCTTTCTCTCTTTATCTTCTTTCTTTCTTTTCTCCGTCTTCCTCTGCCTCCTGCCTTTCCTTCTTCCTATATCTTGTTCCTTTTCTTCTTCTTCATCACCCTTTTTTCTACTTCTTCCTTCTTGTTTTCTTTATCTTTGTATTTTTTTCATATTTCTTTTGCTTCTCATTTTCCTCTCTTCTTCTTCTTCTTCTTCCTCTTCTTTTTCTTCTTTCTTCTTCTTCTTCAACTCCTCTATTTCCCTCTTTACTTCCTCTTCCATCTCCTTTTTTTCTTCATCTTCTTTTGTTCCTTTCTTCCTCTTCCTCCATTTGGTCCTTTTCTTCTCCCTAATAATAATCCTTTTTCTTTTACTACTTCTTAACTCCTCTTCCTCCCCTTCCTATTTCTCCTTCTTCTCTTCCTCCACCTTCACTGTTTCCTCCTCCTTCTCCTCCACTTCCTCCTCCCCTTTCACACTCCTCTTCCTCCTCCTTCTTGTTATCGCATTTTTCATATTATTTTAAGGAGACAACAGATTTAAAGAAAATTCTATGAAAACAGATGAAGTTTATTATTTTTTTTAGACATTTGTGTGAATAGATAGTAATTTTAAAGATAGTATATAGATGGTATATTTAAAGTTTCATCAACACAGCTGGAAGATAAAGAAAATAATAAAGGAGATTAAATTTCATGACTACTATAACTCTAAAAGACTAATAATAATGATAATGGGCCATAGCATTTCAGTGAGAATAACTTTAAAATGTTTCAGATAGGTTAAAAACAAAGAAGAATGAAAATGCAAACAAATGAAAAAAAGATTGTTGCTTATATAGTCACTACCAAGGAGGAGCTCCTTAGATCCTAAAGTTCTTTAAGAAAAATGGGGAAAAAAAGTACATTTGAAACTCCAGGTTCAAGGAAAATCAGCCTGTCCTGCCAAATTTTGCTCATGAATCCCATTCAAGAGAC
>NC_051392.1:1271045-1278545 GCF_015228065.2 Penaeus monodon | reverse complement strand
TTCGTTTTGGAGGTAATTTTTGTGTTTGGGTAATTTTATATTTTTAAAAAGCTATTTGTATTATTATTATTTTTTAAGTGAGGAGGTATGGATAGATGATTTTCACATATGAAAAATGAATTGTCAATATTTGGAATTGGTGTTTTGTGGTGTTATTTTAATAATCATTATTGTCATTATTATCAGTGATATCATCATTATCTTCTCTATTGTTGTCATTTATCATGAAGGGAGAAAAGGTATATAAAAAAAGAGGTCACCAGCACCCTGATTGGGCAAAGAAAAGAACCTAGTGGGTGAATCCCTTCAGATATTAGGGGGAGGTTGCAAAGTTGTCATTTATCATTATTCAAAAACACATGATTTTTCTCTGAAATAGTCAAGGGGTGAGAAATGAAATTTTGGATTTTTGTTCTAGAATTTGCCAATGGGGATCTCACACACACACACACCACACACACACACACACACACACACACACACACACACACACACACACACACACACACACACACACACACACACACACACACACACACACTACATAGCAAAAACATGTATATATACACACCTCCCTCCTCCTCTCCCCTATCTATCTTGCTCTCTACATTACTTCTCCTCTCATCATCTCTCTCTCTCTCTCTCTCTCTCTCTCTCTCTTCCTTTCTCTCTCTCTCTCTCTCCTCTCTCTCCTCTCTCTCTCATCATCTAACTATACTCATACTACATACATCACACACACACACACTCACACACACATCCATCCCACATCCACACACAACACACACACACACACACACCACACACCACCACCACATACTATACAATGCATATCTATTCATTATATACCTCTCTCTCTCTCTCCTCTCTCTCTCTCTCCTCTCTCTCCTCCTCTCCTCTCCTCTCTCTCTCTCCTCTCTCTCTCCCTCCCTCCCTCCCTCTCCTCCTCCCTCTCTCCTCTCCTCTCTCTCCTCTCCTCCCTCCCTCCTCTCTCCCTCCTTCTCTCTCCCTCCTTCTCCCTCCTCTCCCCCCTCCCTTCCCTCCTTCTCCCCCTCCTTCCCTCCCTCTCCCTCTCCCCCTCCCCTCCCCTCCCCTCCTCCTCCCTCCCTCCCTCCCTCTTTCTCCACCACATTAATTGACAGGTAGTTAGGGTAGGAATATAGGATATCACTTTGATTATAATCTTGTTATCATCATGTTATCGTCCTTTTACCACAACCATGATTTCATGTCCCTTTCCCTGCCCCCCTGAAAGGTGTTAGAACGCAGCGAGCGCCTGAGAGACTGCGATGCCAACATCCTCCCAGTGCTGTGTCGACTGCAGGAACTAACTCAGGATGTCAATATTGTTGTCATCTTGTGTTCAACTCTCCCTGTGGAGAAGTTCCGTGCGTCGACTGGATTTATGGAGCCAATTGCCTTTCATTTTCCTCAGTATACGAAAGGTAGAGTGGGGGTGTTAATTTTTGTCATTGTGGATGTTGATTGTGCTTTAAGGTACAGGAGACAGTGATTTTCTTTGTTATATGTAGCTCAGAAGTTTTTATGATTTTCTATACAAACTTCATTGTGTTGACAGATCTAGAATTATAAAAATGTTTTTCCATCCTATGTAATTGTTAAAAAATCAGTGATTTTGTTAATGATCGTTAAAGAATGATAAAGACAGTAATCTATATTTATATCAAGGTATGATGCAACACTTAATGAATATGCTTAATATCCATGATTTATTTAAAAGTAAATGAATGAAGATGTCATAAAAAAGGGAGATAAATTTTCTCTCTTACAGATGAATTGGTCAGAATCCTGGTGACACGGAGAGTGTCAAATTATTCTGAAGAATTCTACACCAATTACGTCAACCTGGTATTGAGTGTCTTTTACCATGCTACAAAGAGTCTGCCTGAGCTGAAGCATTTGGTGAGTGACACATTTTGTTGATAAAAAAAAAGTTTTACAGTTTTTGTAATATGACAATGTGTTCTTGAAAATGTGTAGGATATTCTGTCATTTTCTTGTGAGAGGTTTTGATGGATGAATAAGTTTGTACATTCAGAAGGTGATTTTTCTGTGTAAGGGATGAAAATTAATTAGTGAAAATATCTCTTCCAAAATATGGTACTGAACAAGATAAATGCTGCATTCACTTAACCCATTGCCGACGGGTGGCATGTACGTACACGCCATGGCATGGCGGGACCATCTGCCGGGGGCACGTACGCACATGCCATAGAGTATGCATGGACATGCCATGAGTTTTTTTTTTGTTACAATCACGGCAAAAGATTATTTTTTTGCCAGTGAAAGTGTGATTAAGTCGGTTCTAACACTTTCTCATTTTTACCATGCAACAAACAAAAAAAATGCAACAAACCGAGAATTTCAACTCCATGATGCCACACACTGCTTATTTTATTCGGACTATAGACCGAATAATGATCAACTATGGAGTCTATATAACAACAAAAATACCCTTCAGTCTCGATTTATCAGGAAGTTTGGCAAGTAGAGACTGTAAAAAATAATGAAAATTGAAAATACAACATATCTTCGTAGTATTACGAAGAAACGGCATGGGATGCTGGTATTTGGCATGAGTGGTCGCGCATGCTCGGGCGACGATATAAGCCCCCGGCAGCGAGGCCCGGGCCACTTTGAATGCTACCCGTCAATTATGGGTTAACTGGTGACTGTTAGTGTAACTGTTATTATAATTTGTTACTTGATATGTAAATGATTTTTGGAATTTCTGTACAAAAGATGCATTAGTACAGATTAGTCCAGAAATCAGTCAGTCTGTTTCAGTTTTATGAATTTAAGAATAAGTAGATATATGCATTGATGAGCAAATAGATTTAAAATGCTGCTCATGGCTAATGAAAACTATATCCCACACACTTTCTCCAAAGATATATGTGTGTGTGGTGCAGTGGTAGCATACTTGTGTTTTAGCAATCTTGCTAACCTGCATTCATATCCTGCACTGGGTGGTCACCCTGACCATTCCTTGCGCACAGGGTAATTAAGAAGCAGAAATAAACAGCCTGTCTCACCAAGATTAACAATTGTAACAAATGGAATAGAAGAATTATTATTATATTTATTATTCAGGGTTAGCCAATTTAAATCATGATGATTTAAATCAGTAACTTAAATCAAGATTTATATCAAATGATAACAAAGGTCATTGATTTAAATCAAGATTTATATCAAATGTAAAAAGAAATGCCTGAAGCATGATGGAATTTAGAGGAAAATTTGGAAAATAAACAGATTATTATACCTGCCTTATATACTTCTGTGGAAACGAACACAAAAAACTTCCTTTTACAATGCAACAGAAATTTCCATATTCCATTTATAATTAAATCAAAGGGTTTTACTTGTAATGAATGTACTTGTTTCTGAGAAGTAAAATACTAAAGCACTTTCTTTTACAATTTAGCACTACAAAAATTCCACATGCTATTAAAGATAGGAACTCAATGAGGTTTATCTATAACAAATTGTATTTATAACCTGAAGCAATGAATTTTAAAAGAAAAATCAAAATGATTACAACCTATTTTTAAAACAAAAGTGCATTGAATTTATACTGTCTTCTTTGAAAAGTTATTATCACCTTCTTTGAAAAGTAGGTCATTTTTAAAAAATATATAAGTTTGTTGAGTTTGGAATTTAAGATCCTTTAAACAAACTTTTCATTCTTAATTCTTATGAGAATAAAGCTGGTTCCTTATGCATCCTGATCATAAGTATCATCAGATACATCCATTTTGTGTGCATTCATGATTTTAGACAAAAACTACAGTTTTGCTGTTTTTTCTATCATCAGCTGGTTTTGAATACCATAGCTTGAAAACTCTTTCAACCTCCGATGTAGATGCCACTGCAGACAGGAGTTGTTGTGCTGCTGAATCCAACACATTTGCATGTGACCTTCACCATTCAACAGTTGACATACACTTGGTAACAGAATCACTGAACTTAATTGCATGAAAAGGAGCCAATTTGGCTTGAAATATCATGATGACTGGGGCAAGTGAGGGAAACTTTTCATTGGCATAGTCCAGTGCACTATTCACTTCTGCACTAAGCAGTTTCCTTGAAAGGAAGGATGAATCAAGTTTACAAGAAGATGAACTGGTGTTATGACTTGGCCAAACCTCTTTTTTGCATCAGTTACTGCATCATTGTCATTGCATGAAGATATGAATAATTCTTTCCATATGTTCACTGCTTCAGCAGTTGTACATTTATCACTGTAATTTGTCCAAAGCCACAGCTATGGATTCAAGTAATGCAAGTAGTAGGTCCTCTGCTGACCACTTCAGTCTTAACCCAGTGCTAATGGGTATGCCATGCCCACTGTGAGTTTGCTTTATTAATTATTTTTACACATAGATGGCTGTTTACGCTTTTCCTTAATTTATGAAAATATTTTACGATATCTTATTTTGTTATTACTAATGTTTATAACATAATAATTATAATGTCTATAATAAAAATAACACCATCAATATTCATAGTAAAAAATATGTTTTTCCTGCCAATTCAAGGAAAGGTGAAATCAGGTAAGGTCACATGGTCTACTAATTGACTCTTTTGTGGCTAAGCTCTAGTAGCACCATCTGTATGCAGAGACATTTCTCTCTCTCACACACACACACACACACACACACACACACACACACACACACACACACACACACACACACACACACACACACACACACACACACACACACACACACACACACACACACACACACACGGCACAGCATTTTCCCCGGCTGCATTGGTTTAAGTTAGACACCTCTCAAACGGACATCAATCTGCTTTCTATCAAATTCACAAATTTTCATGATAGCTGGCCAGTTCTTTATGTATATCTTCAGACAGTTACACATGGTATTCCATTTTGTGTCTTGAGGCATAACAAGAAGTTGCCTACTTTCCAGGTGGTATCTTTCAGAAACAGAGTGATTGTTTCTTAAGTATTTTACAATATACACAACACGCTCTTTAATATTGCCAATTTCCAGATCATGAGCCACAAGATTCAGAATGTGTACAGTACTGCCATGGGTCACCAGCTTCAGTTCATTTTGCATTCTAACAATTTCTTCAGTTTGTTTACCAGCATTATCTGTCACAATGCTACCAATATGGTAACCATGTTCTTTACGCTTCTGAATTGCTGATTTTAAGAGCTCTTCTTGATATTCAACTGCATGAGGCTGGCCACTTGTGTTTATTGTATTCACTAGATATATTTAGCCATTTGAGGTTGTCACAGTAACACATAATAGGCTCATTGTGATTGTTAGACCATCCATATAAAGACTGACATACAGTTTCATCCTTCATCTCTGTGGCACACTTTGCATATTCTTTTTCATATATCATGGGTAGGAATTTGTCTGCATTTGCTTTTGTTGGAGGAGTGTATTCTGGCCTCAACTTTGCAACCAATTTACAAAACTGAGGATGTTCTATCAGTCTGAATGAGGAGTTTGTTGCAAATACCATCTTGTGTCCAAATTTGTTGATTTATGCTTTGAAAAACATGGAGAAGTTGGACATTCTTTCTGTAATGCTGGAGTTACAACACTTCTTTGAGGCACCTTTGGAGTCAGATTTCCAGTCTTACCTGGATCATCCAAATCTTCTGATAATTCAGTTTGTAACTGCTGACATTTTTCTCTGAGAATTCATTCTTGCTACTATTCCTTGTGACTCGAGTTTACGCTGTTTGCCTTGTGGTCAGTGACATCTCTACACTTTTGCAGTTAGCTCAGGAATGAGTGGTTGTAACAACCAAACTACTACACAGTGGCACAAGTCTGGCCATGTCATAACATGATATATACAGGAACAAGAGTCATGACAAGAGATGATGTAGTCCTGGCCAGTGGCTACTGGGCTGCTTGACAGGTTCAAACACTTTGTAACTAAGTGAGAGATGATACAACATGCACTGCAAAATGTGTTTTAAACTAATGTTTAGAATATATGATACCTTTCTAAATATTTTTATGCTGATAAATAAAAAAAAAAAAATTAAGTTTGATTTAAATCAAAAGAATCATCTATATTTTTAAAATCTGATTTAAATTTATAAATTCTGATTTAAATCAAATAAATCACCAACCCTATTGTATGTAATACTAGGTAGGCTATAACAATGGCTTTATCTTACTCCCCCCCAGTTGTGCGTGCTTTCAAATGCAGTTCTCACCCTCAGGTCCAGTTGAACTTCAAAGCTTATTGTGAGCCGATAGAAAAGGGAGAGACCACAGAGACAGACATCAAGAAACTGTGGAGGAACATTGAGCCTCACCTGAAGAAGGCCATGTCGTCGGTTTACCTGAGAGAAGTGTCCAGGTGAGAGGAGTTACTTGTGGCAGTGTGTAGATTTTCGTTGCATTGACTATTGTGTTGTCTGTGAAATTCTATTGGGGATGATGGTTTTTATTATGAAGTTTTCATACAATGGATCATAAATAGATATGAAGAAAGGTTTGGATTGTGAACTCATTGTATTTTTTGTGTGTGTGTGTGTGTGTGTGTGTGTGTTGTGTGTGTGTGTGTGTGTTTGTGTGTTTGTGTGTGTGTGTGTTTGTGTGTTTGTGTGTGTGTGTGTGTGTGTGTGTGTGTGTGTGTGTGTGTGTGTGTGTGTGTGTGTGTGTGTGTGTGTGATATATATATATATATATATATATATAGAGAGAGAGAGAGAGAGAGAGAGAGAGAGAGAGAGAGAGAGAGAGAGAGAGAGAGAGAGAGAGAGAGAGAGAGAGAGAGAGAGAGAGAAGAGAGAGAGAGAGAGAGAGAGAGAGAGAAGAGAGAGAGAGAGAGAGAGAGAGAGAGAGAAGAGAGAGAGAGGTGTATATATACATGTATATATTTGCATATGTATATGTATTGTGTGTGTGTGTGTGTGTGTGTGTGTGTGTGTGTGTGTGTGTGTGTGTGTGTGTGTGTGTTGTGTGTGTGTGTGTGTGTGTGTGTGTGTGAGGGAGTGAGGCACTCATTCTCAGATGACTATGAGAGACGATCAGTTATTTTAATTATTAACATAGTTTGTGTTTTTATAGAAAAAAAGGCTGATATATAGTGGAAAATTGTATAAGACCATATAAAAGAAGAAAAAATAAAACACTACTTGGTTTTTGCAATTTTCTCCTTCAGTTCCCAGTTTGAGAGAATGCAGTCACTGGTGTCGGAATCCACAACCTCAGGGGATCTTCCGCTGCTTCAGCCGCAAATCAAGTTGACAGGGACTACCAAGGTAGGCTACTAGAATGATATGTAATGCTTTGTTATTCAGCTTTTTTTTTTCTCCTTTTTCTCCATTTCTTCTTCTTCTTTTTATACCTTATATCCTTTAAATTTTTATTCTTTCATTTTTGTATCCACTATTTCATTGTTTCCTCCATCCCTATTTTCTCATCTCACATTTTCATCACAGTTACCATTCACATATTCCCCCTT
>NC_051392.1:1218545-1248545 GCF_015228065.2 Penaeus monodon | reverse complement strand
TTTTGTACCAAATCTGTCTCCTTTTGATCCAGATCCCCATCATTTTGTACCAAATCTGTCTCATTTTGTACCAAATCTGTCTCATTTTGATCCAAATCCCCTCATTTTGTACCAAATCTGTCTCCTTTTGATCCAAATCCCCATCATTTTGTACCAAATCTGTCTCATTTTGATCCAAATCCCCCTCATTTTGTACCAAATCTGTCTCATTTTGATCCAGATCCCCATCATTTTGTACCAAATCTGTCTCATTTTGATCCAAATCCCCCTCATTTTGTACCAAATCTGTCTCCTTTTGATCCAAATCCCCTCATTTTGTACCAAATCTGTCTCCTTTTGATCCAAATCCCCTCATTTTGTACCAAATCTGTCTCATTTTGATCCAGATCCCCTCATTTTGTACCAAATCTGTCTCCTTTTGATCCAAACCCCCCTCATTTTGTACCAAATCTGTCTCATTTTGATCCAAATCCCCTCATTTTGTACCAAATCTGTCTCCTTTTGACCCCAAATCCCCCCTTTTTTAAAAATCGTCTCCTTGACCAAAAACCCCTCTTTTTTTCCAAATCTTCCTTTTTACCCAAAACCCCCCTACTGTCCCAAACCCCCCCCCACACGATCCAAAACCCCTCACATGGATCCAAACCCCTCCCCTCCGCCTCCCCGACCCTTCACCCGGTCCCGCCTCTCGCCCCCAGGAGCACTGTCTCGGGGGGGGGAACGGGCCCGGTCTTTGAAGGGGGGGAACGACCCCTCCCGCTCAGCACGCGCCTCCTCGACCTCTCCGTCACGCCGCCGCCCGAGGACGTCGCCTTCAGGCAGCGCTTCACGGACTTCATTCCTCAGGGGTGGGTTGCTGGGCTGGTGGGGGGGGGCTGGTGGGGTGGTGGGTGGACTGGTGGGGGGTTGGTGGGGGGGGTGGGTTGGGGGGGGTTGTGGGTGGTTGCTGGGGGGGTGGTGGGTTGGTTGTGGGGTGGGGGGTGGGGGGGGGGGGGGTGGTGGGTGGGTTTTTGGGGGGGGTGGGTGGGTGGTGGGTGGGGTGGTGGTTTTTGGGGGGGTGGGTGGTGGGTGGGGTTGGGTGGGGTTGGGGTGGGGTGGGTTGGGGGGGTGGTGGTGGGGGGGTGGGTTTGGGGGGGGGTGGGTGGGTTGGTGGGGGGTGGGTGGGGGGGGGGGGGGTGGGGTGGGGGGGGGGGGTTTGGGGGGTTGGTGGGGGGGGGTGGGGGGGGGGTTTGGGGGGGGGTGGGGGGGGGGGTTGGTGGGGGGGGGGTGGGGGGGGGGGGGTTTGGGGGGTTTGGGGGGGGGGGGGGGGGGGGGGGGGGGTGGGGGGGGGGGGCGGGGGGGGGGGGGGGGGGCTGGGGGGTGGGGGGGGTTTGGGGGGGGGTTTGGTTGGGGTGGGGGGGGCGGTGGGGGGGGTTTTAGGGAAGGGGTTTGGGTGACTGTTTTTTTTTTTTTGGTTGATTAAAAAAAATGGTTCTATTTTTTTTTTTTTTCTTCCTGACTCTTTGTATTTTCTGTTTCGTTTTCTTTTCTCTTCTCTTTTCCTTTCTTCCTTCCTCTTATCTTCTCTTATTTTTTACTTATCCCTCTTCTCTTCTTTCATCCTCTCTTTTCTTCTCTTCTCTCCTCTTCCCTTCTTTCTTCTCATCTCTTCTGTCTTTCTCCTTCCGTCTTTTCCACATATATCTAGAGGAAAGAACCTGTCAATTTTTTATATATATATTTTTTTTTTAAGGATACTGTCAAAAAATGATCGTTGTCCCCCAAGAATTTTCTTTAAAAAAAAGACCTTTCTGTTCTCCGTGTTAATGGGGGGAAAAAAGGGGAAAGTGTTTTCAAAGGTTTTATCATTATTGTCAAATTTTTTTCTGTATTTTTTTACCTTTTTTCATTATCGTTTAAAATTGCCTTTTTCTGAAATTGACGCCCTCATCACGGGTTTATTTTTCCCTTATTTTATTCTTTTAAAATTTTTATCATAAACCCCCATTATCAAACCCTCACCCGTCATCACCACCTCCTAATTTTTTCATCATTCTACCCTCATTTTCTCCCCCACCCCCTTCACCCTCATTTTCCCCCCCACTCACCCCTCCCCCTCATTTCCTCCCCCTCACCCCCATTTATTCCTCCTCATCCCCATTTCCTCCCCCTCCCCCTCACCCCCATTTCCTCCTCCTCCCCCTCCCCCTTTTCCTCCTCCTCCCCCCCCCCCCATTTTTTTCCCCCCCCTCCCCCTCATTTTTCCCCCCTCCCCCCTCATTTCCTCCCCCCCCGGGCCATTTTCCCCCCCCCCTCACAGATTTGGGGGTGACGGGGGCGGCCTCGTGGCCCCAAATGTTGGGAAAGAAAGGGTTCCCTGGGCAATTCGGGCGAAGGACCCCAAGGGGAAATCTGTTCGCCGTTTCTGGACGCGAGGTGAGGCTGCGGCTGCCTTTGGGCTTGTAAATGGGGTGTGGTTGTAGCTGGCTTTGGGTTGGGGTTGGGTTGGGGGGTTTTGTGGAGGGGCTTTGTTTTTTTGTTGCTACCCTTTGTATTGTTATGGGAATTTTTTATATATATATGTATGTTTAAAAATGTATATTTATGCATATAATGCATATATATATATAATTTTATAATATTAAAAATATTATAATATATTTTATATATTTAATATATATTATATAAAATGGGATGTATGTATGTTGTTTTATTTAGTATTTATTTATATATTTATTTTTATGTATATATTTTTCCCTATATATGTATAAACTTTTTATATATTGCCTATACCAAAGTTATAAAATATTATATATATATATTTTATATAATATATATTTTATATTTAAATTCCCTTTACATAAATACCCCACCCCACCCACCCCCACACACCCCCCCCCACACCCCCCCCACCCCCAAAAACCCCCACACCACCATTTTTATATATTTATATATTTATATTTTTTATTATACATACCCTATATTTATAGGGATAATATATTTTATATTATATTTATTATATTATTTATTATTATTTTAAAGTTTTATATTATATAATATATTTATGTTGTATTTTATTGCATATCCTATCTTTATTTTTTTTATTATTATATATATTATTTTTTGTTTGTGGGGTGTGTGTGTGTGGTTTTGTTTGTGGGGGGGTGGTGGGTGTGTGTTGTGTGTTGGGGTTTTTTATGTTTTGTTTTGTTGTTGTTAAACACCCCCCACCCACCCCCCACCCCCCCCCCCCCCCCACACACACACCCCCCCCACCCCACCCCCCCACACACACCATACAAAAACATATGCAGAAAATTTCTAGTCAAACCCAATAACCTCCCCCTCCCAAAAATACCAGATAAATAGATGATTTGACAGAAAGATATATTTTTAGATAGATAGACTGACAGACAGATAGATAGATAGATATTTAGATAAAGATGTAGATAGACTGACAAATAGAAAGATAGATAGAAATGTAGACTGTTTGACAGATATACATATAGATGGATGGATAGATATATACGGCTATATAAACGTATAATGAAATGTAAAAATAAAGTATGTAAATGATTGGCACCTTCCTGACCAGGAACATTGGCACTGTGGCACTGAAGATGCAGCTTGGGGAGTGCCACACCTCGCACAGCCAGCGAGTGAGTGTGGACGTGTTTGCAGAGCATGGCACCTTTCGGACACTGCTGAGGCACTCTCTTCTCTCCTGGACTCTGGATACGTACACTATACCCGTGCAAAAGGAGAACCAGCTTCACCATACCAGGTAGTGTCGTAGTGTCATTGGTGTGTGTAAAGTAGGTTCACTGTAGGTGGTGGTGTCGTTATGAGGTTTGATGATGGTGAGGAAGGTAAGGTTTCACTATACGAGGTGATCCAAGGGGATTGTCACTATGGTATGTAGTGTAGCGAAGTAGATTCACTATACTGGGCTATGTGCGAGGGTTGTATTCTGACTCTATAGTGTGGCATGTCAGATTCACCATTCGAGGTAGTGTCACTATATTTTTTGTTTATTGTGTGGTAGGTTACATTTACCGACGAGGTAATGTCTGCTGGGTGGCGTATAAACTTCACTATACAGTAAAGGTTCAATTTATGTTTTAAAAGCTCTCCAAAAGCTAAACAATTCAGGAAATTTTCGAACGAATTCATAAAGCACAAAAAAGGCTTACTTCGCTACAGTAAAAGTACATTTACTTTTTGGTAAGTTGGAAGGCAAGAGAAAAGTGATAATATGAAACGTAAAAAAGATAAAGAAAATTCGGATTAGAATTCAAAAGACAAGCCTAAACTGCCTGTATCTATACGTGACAAATTCATTCATATTTTGACGATATGAAAGTCATTAGCAGTAAAAAATATATATATATATATATATATATATATTATATATATATAATATATATATTATATATATATATTATATATATATATAGATACAGAATCATAACACACAGGCCTAAATTGTCCATTTCTATACGGGGCAAATTAATTCAAATTTTGACGATATGATAGGTAATTAAAAGGCAAACAGGATTTCATAAGACGCAGACCTAAACTGTCTATATACACATTAATTAATATTTCAACGATATGAGGGGCAAATCGAACTAAGGCAAATTCATTCATATCTTGACAATTTGTATGGCAACACTAAGAGAAAGAAAGAAACAGAAAATCACGAGAATCAGGCCTAAACTGCCTGTGTGTCTAAGGGAAACACTCATCCAAATTTTCACAAGGCAATGTAACAGTCGAACAGGAATTATAAAACAAGTCTGAACTACCCACGTCTCTACGGGAAAATTCATTCATATTTTGAAAATAAAATAAAAGAAAATCGAATAACAACTCATAAGTCCCAGGCCTAATCTACACATTATACGAGACAAATTCATTCATATTTTGACGATATGAAGGGCAATGATCAAAAAATAAAAAACAAACAGGAATTCATAAAAAAGCCTAAACACCCTAAATCTATACGTCACAAATTCATTCATATTTTGACGATATGAAAGGCAATAAAATAAAAGATACAAAGCAGGAATTCATAAAACACAAACCTAAACGTCCATAGGAGACAAATTCATTCATGTTTTGACGTTAGAAAACACTCTCACACACACGATCGAACAGCAAGCCATAAGGCGCAGGTCTAACCGGCCGTTGTTTCGCCTCCAGGTTCTGCGTGGAGCAACAGGAGGAGATGGGGCAGGACGTCGACGTGTGGCTCCTTCAGGAGGTCCTCGCCCTGCCGTGGCTCCCGACGCGCCCGGAGTTCTTCTTCCAGGTGGGTCTTGAGGCGAGGTGGAGGAGTGGAGGAAGAGGGGGAGGTGGAGGAGGAGGAGGTGGAGGGGAGGAGGTGGAGGAGGAGGAGGTGGAGGAAGAGGTGGAGGGAGGGGGAGGAGGAGGAGGTGGAGAGGAGGAGGAGGAGGAGGAGGAGGAGGAGGAGGAGGAGGAGGAGGAGGAGGAGGAGGAGGAGAGGAGGAGGAGGAGGTGGAGGAAGGGATGGAGGTGGAGGGGGTGAAGAGGGAAATGGAGGTGGAAGAGGAGGGGGAGGAGAAGGAGGTGGAGGTTGATGATGAGGAGGAGCAGGAAGAAGAGGACCAGGAAAAGGAGGAATAGTAGAAGTAGAAGAAAAGAAGAAAAAGAAAAAGAAGAGGAGGAGGAGGAAGAAGAAGAAGAAGAAGAAGAAGAAGAAGAAAGAACAAGAAAATATAGTAGAAGGGTGGACTGGCAGAAAGCTATTTAAAAAAAATGTGTGTGGATATACTTGCACTGAAGATACTAGCACACACACACACGCACACACACGCACACACACACACACACACACACACACACACACACACACACACACACACACACACACACACACACACACACACACACACACACACACACACACACACGCAAGTGACCACGCAAAATATGAAAGCACAAAATTAAGGTCACAGTCTGTCGCTTCACACAACAGACAGCACGATACTGGGAAGCTCACCCACGCCCTTGAATTGATTCTAAATATTTTTTTCTCTTTTCTTTTCCCTCTCTTTATCACTCTGCCTCCTTATCCTCCCTCTCTACTTATCACATCCCTCCACACCTTATTCTATGCTCTTCCTCACCTTACCCCTCCATCTCCCACTCTTTTCCCTCCCTCTCCTTCTCCCTTTCTCTCCCTCTCCAATTCTCTCCCTCTCCCTTTCCTTGTCTATACTTCTCTCTCTCTCCCTCTCCTTCACCCTCACCTCATCCCTCCCTCCCTCCCTCTCCCCCAACCCTTATCCCTCCCTCCCTCCCTCTCCCTCCCTCCCTCCCTCCCTCCCTCCCTCCCTCCCTCCCTCTCCCCTTTACCCATCTACCTCTCCCTCCCCCCCTCTCATTACCCCCTCACCTCATCCCTCCTTCAACGCCTCCGTCAGGCCCGAGTGAACCTGGAATGCGGCGAGGGCGCGGAGGAGGTGGCGGAGGTGGACGTGGAGAGCAGCGCAGACGGAGGACGCAGCTGGTCGTCGCTGCACAGGAGGTGTCTGCCGGGGGCCTGCATGGGCGGCCACTCGGCGCTCACGTCCACCGTCACGAGGCATGCGGTCGAGGGGTAAGTGCGGGGGGAGGGGGGAGAAGGTGGGGGGAGGGGGATGAGGGGAGAGGGAATGAGGGAAAGAGAGAGAGAGAGAGAATGGAAGGAAGGAAAAGAGAGGTATGGAAAGGGTTGTAGGTGGGTGTGGGGGTTCAGGGGGGTTGTGAATAGGTTGATAAAGGTTGGAAATGGTAAGATATTGGAGAAGAGAGAGAATGGGAGATATGAGGAGAAAGAGAGAGAGAGAGAGAGAGAGAGAGAGAAAGGAGAAAGAAAGAGAGAAAGAAGAAAAGAGAGAGAGAGAGAGAGAGAGAGAGGGGAGAGAGGAGGAAGAGGAGAGAGAGAAGAGAGAGGAGAGAGAAGAAAAGGAAGAAAGAGAGAAAAAGAGAGAAGAAAAGAGGAGAGAGAGAGAGAAAAAGGAGAGAGAGAGAGAGAGGGGAAAAGAGGAGAAAAGAGGGGGGGGGGGGGGAAGGAGGGGGGAAGGGAGAGAGGGAGAAGAAGAGAGAAAAAAAAGAGGGGAGAGAGGAGAGAGAGAGAGAGGAGAAGGAGAGAGAGAGAGGAGGAAGAGGGAAGAAGAGAGAAAGAGAGAGAGAGGGGGAAGAGAGAGAGAGAGAGAGGAAAGAGAAAAGAGAGAGAGAAAGAGAGAGGAAAAAAGAGAGAAAAAGGAGAGAGAAGAGAGAGAGGAGAGAAAGAGAGAGAGGGGGGGGGGGGGGGAAGGGGATCGGGTAAAAAACGAGAGGGAATAAAAAGGTTGAATAAGAAGTGGGATGAGAGAAGGGAGAAAGAAAAAAAGAAAAAAGGAAAGATAGGGAGAAAGAGAGAATATGCAAATTACTGTATCTCTCTTTATCTTTTTTATCTTCGTTCTCTTTATCTCTCTCTTTCTTTTTTTTTTCTTTTCCTTTTTTTCTCCTTTCATTTTGCTTTTCCTCCATATTTTAAGCTCCTGTTCCCTTGTCTCTCTTTCGCCTTTCCTCTTTCCTCTTTCTCCTTCTCTCCTTCACTCCTTTCTGTCACCCTTCCCTCTTCCCTATCCCGTCCTTCCTCTCTCCCTCCTCCTCTTCCTTTTTCCCTCCTCCCTCCTTCCTCTTTCCCTCTTTCTTTCCCTCTTCTCCCCTCCTTTTCCCTTCTCCTCCCTCCCTTTTCCTCTTCCTTTCCCCGTCCTTCCTCTCTTCCCCCCCTCTTCCCTCGTCTCCTTTATCTTTTCCCTCTCTTCCTCTTCCCCCTATCCTCCTTTTCTTTCCTCTCCCCTCTCCTTTCTTTCGCTTCTCCCCTCTCCTTTCTTTCGCCCCCCCTCCCCCCCCCCAATACCTCCCGCCCGTAACCCCCCTCCCCTCCCAGCTGGGGCCTTAACCCTGCCTTTGCCCTACCCTGCCCTCACCGCCCACACGCGCCTTCGAGTGCGGCAGGTAACAGGCGGCTCGGCGGAGGCCACGGTCTGGGCGCTGGACAACGTGTTCGTTGGGCGGTGTCCCAGAGGCTGCAGTGGGCGTGGTCTCTGTCAGCAGGATGGGCGGTGCAAGTGCGTCATCTTGTGATTTTTTTTCGTGTGTTTTCTTATTGCAGTAATTGCACATAAATGTTTATGGAAATTGTTGAGTGTTTATAAACCAGTAACCATATTTGGAGGTCAGGAATTGCTACATTGATAAACATTCATAAAACAGTCATAATACATTGATACTGATCAGTATTAAGGCATTGCAAAGATCTTTATAAAACGATTATCATACACAGTAATATTAATCATTTTTTTTTTTTTTATATCTATATATATTTTCCCTTCCAATTCGACATGTAATTTGCTCAATAGCTAAATATTCATAAGCCAATCATCCCACACAATGATTTTAATCAGTATTAAGATATTGATGTATGATTTTCCTGCCAATTCGAGTATTAACATGCTAACATATATATATATATATATATATATATATATATATATATATATATATATATATATATATATATATATATTCCGTGGAAAGGAACTGGGGACCCTACCACGTACTCACTCCAAGAGCATCACAACATGAAAACTACAATTAAGTATCATGCGTGTGACCACGGCGGCTCAGACATGAACCTACCGTTAAATGATGATATATATATTATATATATATATATATTATATATATATATATATATATATATATATATATATATATATATATATATATATTTTTTTTTTTTTTTTTTTTTTTTTTTTTTTTTAGTATCAAGATATTCAAACGCGAACCGTATTCATTCATGTTGACAAATGTATAAAAGGTATGAATGAGAATGAATATCTTCACAATACAAGGGACGTAGTTGACCGGTTTCGATTATGAAACCGGCCAAGTACATCTCTTGTATCGTGAAGATATTCATTCTCATTCATACCTGTTATACATTATTCATACACGTATTTCCTTTTTACTCGAACACTTAGGATACCCACTTCACTTCAGGTATTAAGATACTGACAAATATTTATCCATTTAACTCAAGCATTTATATACTGATACATATTTTTCCCTTTAATTCGAGTATTAAGATATTAACATCCATTTTCCCTTTTAACTGCAGGTGTGAATATGGCCATAGCGGCCCTGCGTGCGAGGATTTCGATAGAGAAAATCCTCTGTATGTGTCTGAACCTTTCACCAATGCCATTTCGGATTCGGCCAACATACTGCAGGTAGGGAGGATTAGGGGAGAGAGAATAGGGTGGGATTAGGGCAGGGATTAGGATGGCGATTTGTGTGTTTGATTAGGGTGGGATTAGGATTAGGTTTAGGTTTTATCTGAATGGATTTTTTTATATTGGACTCGGCGAGCAATCTGCAGGTAGGAAGGATTCGAGGATAGATTGGGGAGGGATTAAGGTATGATTAGCAAGTAGATTTGTGTGATAGATTAGGCCAGGATTAGGTTAGGATTAGGACGTGATTAGTACGTAGGTTTAGGATACGATTAGGATAAAATTTATGTGTTATCTTATATGACTAGGCTTTTATTAGGCTAAAGTTAGATATATTTCCCTGCCGCGGCTTATATATCGAGGTAAGGCTTAGGAATAGATTAGGGTAAAATTAGGGATAAGGATTAGAGTAGGATTAGTGTAGGATTAGGGATAAGGATTAGAGTAGGATTAGTGTAGGAATAGGGATAAGGATTGGGGTGGGATTAGGGATAAGGGTTAAGGAAGAATTAGTATTTTTATTTATACGATTAGTCATGTTTATTAGGCTAAAGTTAGATATATTTCATAGTGTAATTATGTACGGAATATGTATTTCTATATGTGTGGTTATTAGGATTATGAGAGATTATGGAGGGCAGTTTCTAGGTTTGTCTGAAGGTATTTCGGACTTAAGAAACGTAATGTAGATAGATAGAACGTTTATAGAAAAGTGTGTTACATTACGATTATGATTCGTAAAGCTTATGAGATTATGATTATTGCAACTTATTTCTTTTTCCCCTTTTTATACCCCCTACCTCCCACTTCCCTTTCCCTTTTTAAACCACAACTTCGTTATCAATTTTCCCCCCACCGTTTCTCAAACTTCTCCCCCTCCCATTACACTTTTTTACCCCCCCTCTTAAATTAAAACCCCCCCCTCTCCCCCCCCCCCCCCTCCCCTTTTTTTTCCCCCCCCTCCCCCTTTTTCCTCTCCTCCTTCACTCTTCCCCCCCCCTTTTTCCTCTTTCATCTTGTCCCTTCCTTTCCCCCCCCCCCCCCCCCCCCCCCCCCCCCCCCCCCTCCCCCTCCCCCCCCTCCCCCCTCCCTCCCTCCCCCCCCCCCCTCCCCCTCCCTCCCTCCTTCCTCTCCCCTCCCCCTCCCTCCCTCTCTTCACCTCCTCCCTCGCACTCATTCTTCTTTCTTCCCCTCCTTCCCCCCCCTTCCCCCCCTTTCCCCTCCCTTTTCCCCCCCCCCCTTTCCCCCCCCCTTTCCCCCCATTCCTCCCTCCCTCCTTCCTCCCCCTCCTCCCTCCCTCCCCCCCCCCGCCCCCAGGTATCCGGGGGGCCAAGAAAAAGTTACAGCTGTGGGCGGGGGTTGGGTCCGGGACAGCGCCGTGTTTTTTCCGTGGTGTGGCCCGCCCCCGCCGCTCCACCACCGGGACGTGAACCCACCCCCGCCCCCTTTTCCCGCGTTTTCCCTTACGTGGGGGGGGCCCCCCCGTTTGTGGGGTGATGTGATTTTTCGTCGTCGTCTTCGTTATTATTATTAATATTTTTTACATTTTTTTTCTCTCTCGTTTCTTATTATTGGTAGTAGATTTGTTTTATCATCATTATCACTATTATCATAACTATCTTTATTATCCTTATGATTATTATTGTTGTTAAAACTATTATCATTATTTCCATCGTTATCATTTTTATCACTATTATCATCACCATCATCACCACCACCACCACACCACCACCACCACCACACCCACCACCACCCCCACCACCACCACCCCCCCACCCACCCCACCACCACCCTTACCACCACTCCCCCCCCAGGTGGGCAAGTGCCCCGGGCCCGACGCCGCCGCCGAGAGCGTGTACGTGCACTACTCGTGCGACGGGGGCGTGGCCTGGCGCCTCCTCCGGACGCTGCACGCCAGCCGGCACAAGGAGCCGAGGTCAGTGCCGCCGACGCCGCGTTGGCTCAGGTCGTTTGTTTGCCTTACTTGGCGTTCCTTTTTTGTCTTTTAATTGTTTTCGTTTTTTTCTTCTTTTTTCTTTTTCTGCCTTAGTCTCGGTCTCATTTGTTTGACTTTTTTTTTTTCTTTTTTTTTTTTTGTCTTTTAATTGTTCTCGTTTTTTTCTTCTTCTTCTTCTTTTTGGGGTTGTTATCATGTGCGGCACCGGAAGGAATCGAAGGGGATTTTCTCTGACTCTGCTTTGGTCTTTGATACGATTTTTCCTCCTTTTTTGTGTCTGTTTTGTCGTTATTAGTCGTTCGGTGACTTTGCTTGACTCTACTTTCATCACATGTTTTTCTCTCTATATGTGTGTGTGATCTCTGTTTTTTTTTTCGCTTTTTCCTTCGATTCGTTTATCGTTTATTTTTCTTAATTATACTTTGACCTGATTTATTATCTGTTTTGTCTTTTATCTTTTTATTTGTTGTTATTAGTGGTTTGTGTCATTTTTTTTCTCCGTCTTTTTATAAGGGTTAAACTGGTGTTGTCTGTTCTTTTAAATATATATATATATATATATATATATATATATATATATATGTATATATGTATATATATATACATATATATATATATATATATATATATATATATATACATATATACATATATATATATATATATATATATATACGCGTTTTGATAATCCTTTTATTTTCTCTTCTCACGCGTTGCGGAATTTTTTCTTTTCTTTTCTTTTGGTTATTTCAGTTTTTTTGTGTGATTCTGTTTTGTATCTTTTCTTTCTCTTTTGGTTGCTATTCGCCACCTTTCTTTTTTCTATTAAATTCTTTATTCTATTAATGTAGTTTGTTTATATGATTATTGTCTTTGTATATATATATATATATATATATATATATATATATATATATATATACATATATATATATATATGCATCCTCCAACATTCTTTCCTAACGCCTACCCTCTCCCCTACCACACCTCTCGATTTTCTCCAACGGTCCTCTCCAACACTTCTCCACCTTCTCCTTAACCACACCCAACTACCCAACTATCCAACCGTCTAACTATCCAACTATCCAATATTCTAACTATCCAATAGTCTAACTATCCAATAGTCTAACTATCCAATAGTCCAACTATCCAATAGTCTAACTATCCAATCATCTAACTATCCAACTATCCAATAGTCTAACTATCCAATAGTCTAACTATCCAATAGTCTAACTATCCAACCATCCAATAGTCTAACTATCCAATAGTCCAACTATCCAATAGTCTAACTATCCAATAGTCTAACTATCCAATAGTCTAACTATCCAATAGTCTAACTATCCAATAGTCTAACTATCCAATAGTCTAACTATCCAATAGTCTAACTATCCAATAGTCTAACCATCCAATAGTCTAACTATCCAATAGTCTAACTATCCAATAGTCTAACCATCCAATAGTCTAACTATCCAATAGTCTAACTATCCAACCATCCAATAGTCTAACTATCCAATAGTCTAACTATCCAACTATCCAACCATCCAATAGTCTAACTATCCAATAGTCTAACTATCCAACCATCCAATAGTCTAACTATCCAATAGTCTAACCATCCAATAGTCTAACTATCCAATAGTCTAACTATCCAATAGTCTAACTATCCAATAGTCTCCAACCATCCAATAGTCTAACTATCCAATAGTCTAACCATCCAATAGTCTAACTATCCAATAGTCTAACTATCCAATAGTCCAATAGTCTAACAATCCAATAGTCTAACTATCCAATAGTCTAACTATCCAATAGTCTAACCATCCAATAGTCTAACTATCCAATAGTCTAACCATCCAATAGTCTAACTATCCAATAGTCTAACTATCCAATAGTCTAACCATCCAAAACCAATAGTCTAACTATCCAATGCTAACCATCCAATAGTCTAACTATCCAATAGTCTAACTATCCAATAGTCTAACTATCCAATAGTCTAACTATCCAACCATCCAATAATCCAACCATCCAATAGTCTAACTATCCAATAGTCTAACTATCCAACCATCCAATAGTCTAACTATCCAATAGTCTAACTATCCAATAGTCTAACTATCCAATAGTCCTAAACTATCCAACCTCCAATAGTCTAACTATCCAATAGTCTAACTATCCAATAGTCTAACTATCCAACCATCCAATAGTCTAACTATCCAATAGTCCAACTATCCAATAGTCTAACTATCCAATAGTCTAACTATCCAATAGTCTAAAGTCTAACTATCCAATAGTCTAACTATCCAACTATCCAATAGTCTAACTATCCAATAGTCTAACTATCCAATAGTCTAACTATCCAATAGTCTAACTATCCAATAGTCTAACTATCCAATAGTCTAACTATCCAATAGTCTAACTATCCAATAGTCTAACTATCCAACTATCCAATAGTCTAACTATCCAATAGTCTAACTATCCAATAGTCTAACTATCCAACTATCCAATAGTCTAACTATCCAACTATCCAATAGTCTAACTATCCAACTATCCAATAGTCTAACTATCCAATAGTCCAACTATCCAATAGTCTAACTATCCAATAGTCTAACTATCCAACCATCCAATAGTCTAACTATCCAACCATCCAATAGTCTAACTATCCAACCATCCAATAGTCTAACTATCCAACCATCCAATAGTCTAACTATCCAATAGTCTAACTATCCAACCATCCAATAGTCTAACTACCCAATAGTCTACTATCCAACCGGCTAACCATCGAACCGTCGAACCATCCAACCATCAAACCCCCACTCCCCACCTCCCCCAACCATCCCCTTCTTCTCACCCCCACCCCCCCAACCATCCCCCGTCTCACCTCACTCCCACTCACCCCCCCTTCTTTGCACCCCCACTCCCCACCTTCCTCCCCCCACCCTCACCCCCCTCCCCCCGATAAATCCACCCACCCTTTCTCTCTCGTTTCCCACTTCCCCCCTATCTCACTCCCCCCTCCCCCCCTCCAGCCACATCTAAGTGGACCTCTCCCCCCCTACCTCCCTCCCCCAACTGACCCCCCCCGCCACATCTCCCTGGACCTCCCCCCTCTCCCCCCCTCTCTCACCCCCCCTTCCCCCCCAGCCACATCTCCGTGGACCTCCCGGCCGGCGCGCGGGGTCCCGGCTGCCGGTTCCAGGTCTGGCAGGAGAGCCACTCGGGCGCCGGCAGAGACGTCTGGGCGCTGGACGACTTCACCATAACGTCGCAGCTCTTCAACAACATCGAAGTCGATTTCAGTGACGGCGCGGCGGCGAATAGCTCGCTCAGGTGGGTTGTGTGGATGCCGTGGATGTTGTTATAGGAGGCTACGTTTATCCGCGCTTCCATTTGTTAAGCCACACATTTGGCAGATTAGGACAGGCTCGGTGTCTCCGTCCGCTCGCTCCTCAACCCGGAATCCACATCCACCCACTCATCCACCCAGAATCCAGCTTTTGCCATGAAAAATCCACATCCCAACCACTTCACCTATGCCTTGGAAATCCGCATTAACCCACTTATCCACCCGTATCCAGCCCTGCACCATAAGAAATCCGCGTCCCACCTCATCACGTGAAAATCTACATTAACCCTTCTTCCCCCCCCCCTCCCCCCCACAGATTCCACCTGGGCGAGCTCGGGAGCGACCTCTGCGGCCGTGACTCGGCGCTGGTGTTCAAGGGCGTGGCTGCGGGCGGGGGCGTGTCTCGCTTCATGGAGACCAAGTCCATAGGCGTTGGCCCCTCCTACATGATGCAGTTCGACCTCGCCATTGGCTGCGGCGACGGGGCGGGGGCCGGGACGCAGGGGAAGGGGGAGGGGCCAGCCACGGGGGCGGAGGAGAGCAAGGTAAGTGAGGGGATGAGGGCAAGTGGAGGGTAAGGGGAGGTGGGTTGGGGAGAGCGCGTGTGAGGGGTAAGGATAAGGGTGAAAGAGAGGGAGGGAAGGGGACGCGCAGATGAGGGGGAGGGGACGAAGGAAAGTGAAAGGAATGGGGGGAAGGAGGGGGGAGATGGGGAGGAACATACCCAGGGGAAGAAGATGGGGAGGTAGAAGGCTAGGCGTAGGTAAGGGAGGGAGGGGGCAGAGGGGAGCAAGGTAAGTTTCAGGGTGAGATTAAGGGAACATGAGAGGGGGAAGGGGGTGGGTGGGGTGAGGTTGTGCGCAGGTGTGTGTGGGGGGGGGCAGATTTGTGCATTTTTGTTAGTATCTTCTAGACTATTGGATAGTTCAATGTATTAAAATGTTTGAATATCAGTTTTCAGTTAAAGTATATATCAGTTAATTTCTCTAATCATTATTCTGTATTAACCAAACATTTTCTCTTTTTCTCCTTTCCTTTTCACCCCACCTTCCCTCCCCCAATTTCTCCCTCCTCCACCATCTCTCTCTTACTCCTTCCCTCCCCACTCTCCCTCCTGCTCCCCCTCCCTCTTACCATCTCCCCTTTCTCCCTTTCCCCTCCCTCCCTCTCCTCTCCAACCCCTCACCTCTCTCCCTCCCTCTCTCCCTCCCTCCCTCCCTCCCTCCCTCCTTCCCTCCCCCCTCCCTCCCTCCTCCTTCCCTCCCCCTCCCTCCCCCTTCCTCCCTCCTTCCCTCCCCTCCTCCCCTCCCTCCCTCCTCTCCCTTCCTCCCTCCCTGCATCCTCCTCCCATCCCTCCCTCCCTCCCCCTCCCCTCCCGAGTCCTCGCCTCCGCACACCTCCTGGTACTCCCCACCGGCATCACGTGGCAGCTGGTCCAGCGCCCGTGCACGCCCTCGACGCCCGGCTGCCTCAACCACTTCACCCGCGGCACCGTCTACTTCGCCTCCGAGTTCCGCCGCTGGAGGAGGGTCACGCTCAGGCTCCCGAGGCATACCTGGTGAGGGAGAGGGGGACGGGGGAGGAGAGGGAGAGAGAGAGAGACAGAGAGAGAGAGAGAGACAGAGAGAGAGAGAGAGACAGAGAGAGAGAGAGAGACAGAGAGAGACAGAGACAGAGAGAGACAGAGACAGAGACGAGAAGAGAGAGAGAGCAGAGAGAGTGAGAGAAGAGAGAGAGAGAAGAGAGAGAGAGAGACAGAGAGAGAGAGAGAGAGAGAGAGAGGAGAGAGAGAGGAAGAGAGAGAGAGAGAGAGAGAGAGAGAGAGAGAGAGAGAGAGGGAGAGAAACGGACAGAGACAGAGAAAGCGAAACTTGATCTTGTTATTAATAACTAGAACCTCAACCTCTATACCAATACCCAAGTGCGACCTCCAACGTCCTCTTCCTCCCCGTGTCCTGCAGGTCCCCGACGACCCGTCTGCGCCTGCGGCAGGACCTGGAGAGCGACCTGGGCGAGGCGTGGGCCATCGACAACCTGTACATCGGGAGGCAGTGCCCCGGACTCTGCTCAGGGCACGGCCGCTGCACCTCGCACGGATGCAGGTGGGTGCCTGGCTCGCGCTTCGATCCACACATCGGCTGACAGATAGGTAGATAGGTAGATAGGTAGAGGTGTAGATAGATAGATAGGTAGATAGATAGACTGATAGATAGGTAGATAGATAGATAGATAGGTAGATAGATAGGTAGATATATGGATAGATCGACAGATGGATAGATAGATAGACAGATAGATTTATAGATAGGTAGACAAATAGATATATAAATAGATAGATAGATTGATTGATAAGTAGAGACAGATGTAGATGAATATAGATATAGATAAATATAGATGTAGATATAGTCGTCTAGCTAGCTAGATAGAGATAGACAGATATGAATAGATAGACAGATAGATAATGTATTTATGAATATATTGTATATCTCTAACATCCTATACCTATCTCCTCGGCTCTCCCTTCGCAACGATGCCTAACACGATGATAGATATAAATATAGATAGATAGATAGATAAATATAGATAGATAGATAGATATAGATAGATATTATAGATAGATATATAGATACAGATAGATAGAGAGACAGACAGACATAGCTAAACCGACAGACAGGTCGACACTTACTGAACGAATTCAGACACCCTACATCCAGTTATCGCCTAGCTCCATCTCCTCGCGTCCGCCTCCCCAGCTGCGACGCCGCCTACCACGGCCACAAGTGCCTGCCGCTGCACAAGCTCCACCGCCAGATAGACGCTTCGTTCGACGCCGAGGACGACCTCAGCGACCTCGACCTGCGCCTCGTCGGGGGAAACTTGGCAGCGCGGGACGAGGGATGTGGCAACGTCGTGGCCGGGAATAGTGTGTACTTCGGGGCGGTGAGTTTCATGGCTGTCTGTGCACCCTTTAACGTCTGTATTAGATGGGATTGGATTTTACGCACGTGTTCTGTCCGCTTTGAGATATCCAACTCGGCTGTTCTGGTTAATATTTGTGACTAATCTGTTCCGGTTGATAGATCGAAATAATATATTCTCATTCTGCCTAATCTGCTCTGATTCGTATTTCTGATTAAAGTTCCAGTTAGTATTGCTAAATAAACGGTCCTAATCAATAGTTTCTCCTAATTAATATTTGTTACTTAGCTGTTCTAATTAACATTTCTGAATAATTTGTTCTAATTAACATTTCTTACTAATCTAATGATTATTTCCAATCGATCTACTCCAAATGACGTTTCTGCATCTCTCTCCCTCCCCCAGCTGGGCCTCCGTCAGCTGGAGACGGACGACCTGAACGCCCACGACCTGGAGATCCTGCAGTTCGTCCTGGTCGTGGGCGGCGGCAAGGGCGGCTCCTGCAGCCCCGAGAACGACCTCAATTCCCTCAACGCCGGCAGCATCGTCGTCGAGTACTCTACTGACGGAGGGATCGAGTGGACGCTCCTGCAGGAGCTTCTGCCGGAGGAGTATCGGAGGCCCAGGTGGGTTTGCGGGGGGAGGGTAAGGGGTAGGGGGAGGGGGGCAGGGGGGATAGGATATAGGGGGAGGGGTTGGGATGGGGATGGACGGAGGGGGGGAGGGCTTAAAAAGAGGAGGGAGGGGGGGGGGACGTGTGTGTGTGTGTATCTATGTGGCTGTCCATTATGGTAATTATGCATCTTAATGAACTTTTCCCCTCCACATCTCGCCCTCCCCAAGCGCACAGCTTCTCCTCCACATCATTCTCCCGTCATCATCTCCTCTCTCACCTTCCCTCCCTCCCTCCCTCCCTCTCACTCCCCCTCCCTCTCCTTCTTCCTTCACCCTCCTTATCTCCCCCACCTTTTGTCGTTATTATTAACAAAACAGCAAAAACAGCAACAAAAAGCAACAGCGCCAACACTGAACAGCCAACGCACATCCCCCGCTCCGTCCCTCCTCCAGCTAACCACAGAACCTCACCCTCCAGATTGTTCCGCACGAAACTCGAGGACGAGGTGGTGAAGGGCGAGTCGGGCGTGGTGAGGTTCCGCATATGGCAGCCCGCCCACTACGGGAGGAACCAGTGGGCGGTCGACAGCCTCAAGATCATGCCCGACGTGCAGCTGTCCAGCATCCAGGCCGATTTCGCGGTGAGTCTCGAGGGGGAGGGGAGGGAGGGAGGGAGGGACGGGGAGGGAGGGAGGGAGGGAAGGGGATAGGGAGGGAGGGAAAAAGTTTTTTTTTCTGTTTCTCTGTCTGCTCGTCTCTATCTCTTTGTCTCTCTTTCTCTATGCCTTTGTCTCTCTTTCTGTGTGCCTCCTCTCTCTCCCCCCCCCCCTCTCTCTCTCTCTCTCTCTCTCTCTCTCTCTCTCTCTCTCTCTCTCTCTCTCTTTCTCTCTCCTTCTCTCTCCCTCTTCTTCTCTCTCTCTCTTCTCCTGTCTCTCCTTCTCTCCCTCTCCCTCCATCTCTCCTTCCTTCCCTCCCTTCCTACAAATATTCACATTCATATATCCACCTACTCATCTATTCACCTGATCCACCCATCCACCTTATACACCCACCCACCTACCCGCACATCTACCCGCACATCTACCCGCACATCTACCCACCCACTTTATCCTTCCACCTATCCACTTACCCCCCCCCCTCTCTCTCGCAGCCCAACGCGATGGTGGCCTCGCCGTGGCTGAGCGTGACCGGGCACCACCAGCGGCCCTTCTGCGGGAGCGAGGAGGCGGCGCAGGTCATGGACGGCGAGGAGCCTGTGCGGGAGGCGGTGACCAACACGCTGGCGCTGAAGGAGGGGGACGTCATTTCGTTCCAGGTGGGTGTCGGGGAGGAGAGAGGGTCAAAGCGGAAGGAAGGTGGGTCGAGTGTGGATTCGATATTTTTTTGTTATAGGGGGATTTCTATTTTGTTTCTTTTGTTCTTGTTCTTATTCTTGTTCTTGTTCTTGTTCTTGTTCTTGTTCTTTCTCCATTTTCCTTTCATTTCTCAACACGCAAACAAGCAGAAAGAAAGAAAGAAAGAAAGAAAGAAAAGACACACACATCCTCACACAAACGCAGACGAGAACGCTTTCTTTTCTTCTCCATCCTCTTCATCCTTCCCCGTCTCCTTCGACGCTCCCCTTCTCCCTACAGATCAGCGTAGGATGCACCGCCGACGAGACCGTTCCCGAAGGCTCGCCGGTCCTCCTGCAGTACAGCAAGGACGGAGGCGTGACCTGGTCCCTGGTGCACGAGGGATGCCCGCCCTCTGCCCTGCACTGCGACCCCCCCAGCGAGCCCAGCGTGTACCGGCCGGGGCACCACGGGCCGTGGACCAGGGTCGTGCACCGCGCTGACCACCGGCTGGCCCACGGGTGAGGGGGCGGGGAGGAGGTGGGAGGGGGGAAGGTGGGGGGAAAGGGGTGAGGGGGGCAGGGAGGAGGTGGGAGGGGGAGGTGGGGGCAAAGGGGTGAGGGGGGCAGGGAGGAGGTGGGGAGAAAGGGATGAGAAAGGGAGGGGAGGCAGGGGGGAAGGGGTGAGAGGGTAAGGTGAGGGAGGTGGCATCTTAATGGTATCTTTCAAGTGGTATCTTCTTCCCACCTTCCCTCATTATTGTAATGAGGGAAGGTGGGGGGGAAAGGGGTGAGAGGGGTGAGGGAGAAGGAGGGAGGGTGGGGTGAAAGGGGTGAGGGATGGGTTGAGGGGGGGTGAGGGAGAGGGGGAGGGAAGGAGTGTGAAGCGAGAGCAGATGGGTAGAGAGCTTTGTATGTGCGCTGCCTCTTGGGTCTCAATGCAAGGGTGTACAGAGGTGGGCAGAGAACTTCATGCGTGTGTGTTTGTATAGTGATCGTGCAGAATACAGCAAGTGAATACCGAGTGGATTCATATCTGTTTTATCAGGGTGTCTGTACTTGCATTGGTACGTGTTTTATCTGTTACACTTTCTACATCTGCACACACACACAAATGTACAGTACATACACAAGTACACAAACACACACACACGCACATACGTATACACTCACAAACACACACAAATAAGCAAAAAACACACACAAACAAAAACAAACGAACATACAAACACTAAAAAAGCACACATACAAACACAACCAAACACATATACAAACACAAACACACGCTCACAAACGAACACAAACAAACACACACTCACACACACACACGCACGCAAACAAACACACACAATCAGCCTACACCCTCTGTGACTTCCCTCCTCGTCCTCCCCCCCTCCAGATCGGTGCAGCTCCGTTGGAAACAAGAAAACCCGGGAGAAACGGACAGCGGCGTTTTTGCAATTCGACAGCTGTACATAGGCCCCCCCTGCCCTTACCTCTGCCACGGCCATGGTGTCTGCACGGCCGCGGGGTTGTGCAAGTGTGACAAGGCATATAATGGTAAGTGGCGGGCTTCAGGGTTCGGAAGTGTGGCAGAGCTTTGTAATGTTGAGTGTGGTTCAGGAAATACTAAGTGTGGCAGTGGTTACAATACTGAGGGTGTTCGTAATACTAAGTGTGGAAGAGGTTGCAGTGGTTAGTGTGCTTCAGGATACATAATACTAAGTGTGGCAGAGGTTGTAATGTTGAGTGTGGTTCAGGATACGAATTACCAAGCGGTGGTTATAAGCGTGTGTTTCAGGGCACGTAATACTAAGTGTGGCACAGGTTATAGTAGTAAGTGTGTTTCAGTCCTCATGCAAGTGTGACAAGGGCATGCAATGATAGTGAAATGGGACTGTATTGCCCCATAAAAGTGAGGCAAGGGTTACAACAGTGAGCGTGGCAAAGTGTGGCAAATCTTTTCGAAGTGCAAGCAACAAAGTATGTAACAATGTACATGTAGCCTTGTACCTTCCTTGATGTTTTCATGTGGACTGTACTTCCACTGTACTAATAGATCTGATCTCATTCAGCAAATTGCTTTTGTTAGTTTCGCCCGTTCATTGCAGTGCTACAGCAGTACCAGAGTACAATACTGCATTTTTTGGGCTGCTTCAAATGGACTTACGGCAATCATTCACCGTATGCTGCAATATGTTGTAACAACCTATGACTCATTCTCATGTCCTGTGACTTTCATTCCTAAATGCGGGTTCGAAGTACCTTTTATTCCTAAATTCTCTACACACAAAAATATCTTAGAGCCAAGTGGGTAGACTCACCCAAAGTACCCATACCAAACCAAATTTAGGGGGAAAGTGTGAGACCTGAAGCCATCCACACATCCACCGAATGGCCCCCGCAACCAAGACCAAGCGAACCAAGCACGCATCCACCAACAAACACCCGCCAACCGCACGTCCACCAAGCGCATCCACTTCCCCAAATCGGCCAAAATCCACACCCGTCGCCTCACGCCCTCCCTCCCTCCCTCCCCCAGGGACCTACTGCGGCCTCCTCCCCGCCCCCAACCCCGCGTGGATGGAGGACGACTTCGAGGGCGATCGCCTGTCGCCCTCGTGGGAGCGAACGGAGGGCGCCGCCGTCGGGCTGGGCTGCGGGCCCCACCACTCGGGCCACGCCCTCGTCTTCTCCGCCGGCGGGCCGCGCGTCGCCACCACCAGGCCGCTCGACACCAGGAAGACCAAGTAGGGCCTACGGGAATATGTGTCTTTTTGCTTTATTTATTTATTCATTTATCTATTTATTTATTTGCTTGTTTGTTTATTTGTTGTGTTATGTCACATTATTTTTTCCCTTTTTATTGTGATTATTTTATGCATTTTGTCAAAGGGAAAGAAGACCAGGTACGAGGCGGGGACTACGGGAACTTATATATTTTTAAACTTTATTTATTTGTTTCTTTTCTCTTATTTTATTTTGTGTTTTTTCATTATTGTTTTTTTTCCTTTTATATTATTATTTATTGTATTTTGTCAAATACGAGGCGGGGACTACGGGAATATATATATTTTTTACACTTTATTTATTTATTTGATGTGTTTTGTCACTGTTATTGTTTTCCCTTTTATTATCATTATTATTATTATTATTATTATTTTCCTTCTATTACTATTATTTTGTCAAAGGAAATGAAGCTCAAGAACGAGGTGGCGACTACGTGATTATTTTTTGTTTTATTTTATTTAAGCAGTTTGTCATTGATATTTCTTCCTTTTATTTGTCTCTTTGTCCCCTTCTTTATCGATTGTCTTATTATCTGACATGTAAGGAGGAGCATAAGTGCTTCCTTAGTGATGACGAAGCTTGTGTAACTATGTTTTATTAATGATGATAATAAAGCTAAGCCTTAAATAAACTAGGATGACATTGAACAGAAAGCCATATATATATTTTTTTCTTTTCTTTTCTTTTTTTTTTTCTTTTTTCTTTTTTTCTTTCTTTTTTCTAACGACTTTTGTTCCTCTTCATCTCCCTCCTCCTCCCTCCTCGCTCTCTCCTTCCTCTCTCCATTCCCTCCCTTCTTCCTTTCCCTTCATACCATTCTGTCCTTCACTCCTCTCGCTTCTTCCCTCCCTCCTTCCCCTCCTTCCCTCTGTCTCTCCCTCTCTTCTAACCCTCTCCCTCCTTCCCTCCTTCCTTCTTTCCTTCTTTCCTTCCTTCTTTCCTTCCTTCCTTCTTTCCTTAGTGCCTTCCTTCCTCTCCTTCCTTCCTTCCTTCTCCTTCCCTTCCCCCCTCCCTCTTCCCTCCTCCCTCCTCCCTCCTTCCTTCGTCTCCCCTTACTTCTCCTCTCCCTCCCTCCCTCTCTCCCTTCCTCCCTCTCCTTCTCCCTCCTCCCTCCCCCTCCCATCTCCCTCCCTCCTCTCTCTCCCTCCCCCTCCTTCTCCCCCTCCCATCTCCCTCCCTTCCTCCTCCTCCCTCCCCCTCCCTCCTCCCCCTCGCCAGGTACCTCGTGTTCCACCTGCAGATCGGCTCCCCAGAGGCGGGCGGGCGGTGTCGCCAGGCGCAGGTCCCCCTCGACAACGTGGTCCTCGAGCATTCGCCCGACAACGGACAGAGCTGGGCCTTGATGCAGCAGTTCGAGGCGGGGGACGCCAGGGAGAGGTCGGATGTTTATTGCTGCTGTTGCTTTTTTGTGTGTTTGTGTGTGTTTGCGTGTGTTTATATGATTTGGTTTGATTTGGTTTGGTCGGGTTTGTTTCTGTTTGTTTGTTTGTTTGTTTGTTTGTTTTGTTTAGTTTGTTGTTGGTGGTGTTGTATGAGGCAGCGGAGGCGAGGAACAGGTCTGTTGTTGTTTGTTGTTGTTATATTTGTTATTATTGCATTTATTTAAGTCTTTGGAGACGAGTAATACGTATGATTTTGATATTGTTTTCCTTCTGTGCTGTTTGTTGTTGTTGCTGTTGTTGTTGTTTTTGTTGTTGTTTGAAGCTTGCTGAGACGAGGAACAGGATACGTTCATTTTTATGTGCATTTTTTTCATTGGTATTTTTGCTGTTTTTGTTGTAGTTGTTGTTGATGCAGCATTTTTTTTTTTTTTTTTTTTTTTTTTTTTTACTTAAAATATCCTAGTATCCTTTCAGTAAGTTATCTTATTTTCTTAGATTGGTTATCTTTTTTATTTGTTGCTCTGAAGTTCGTTGTTGTTGTTGTTATGTTATGTTGTTTCTTTATTTTTTTTTTTTTTTATCAGTTATCTTATAATTTATTTATTTTTCTGTTTGTTGTTTTGTTGTTCTTCCTGTTGTTGTTATCATTGTTCTTATTGTTCTTCTTATTATTATCATTATCATCATCAAAACATGTTATTATTATCATTATAATTATCATTATTAGTGCTATCATTACAATTATCATAATAAACGCTACTGTTATCATGATCATTAGTATTGTTAATGTTGTTGTAATCATCATTATTGTTGCAATTAAAATCATCATCACTGCCACTATCATCACAATTTCTCTTTCTTCCTTTTTCATTACCATTTCTTCTTCCTCCCTCATTTATCATTATTTTCTTCATCATCATCATCGCCATTCCTGCTACTTCCTTTCTTTATCATTATTTTCCTCCTCACCATCATCATTATCATCACTATTTCCCCTTCTCCTTTCCTTTGCCATCATTTTCCTCATCATCATCATCATTACCATCACTATTTCTCCTTCCTCCTTCCTCCATCATTCCCGTTTCACCTCCCTCCTTCTTTCACCCCCCTCTCCCTCCCTCCGTCCTTCCTTCACCCCCTCTGCCTCCCTCCCTCCCTCCTTCACCCCCCTCTGCCTCCCTCCCTCAGGCGCGAGCCCTTCTTCGTCCCGCTGCCCGCCGGCGCCAGGACCCGCCAGACCCGCTTCCGCTGGTGGCAGAGCTACGCGGGTATGATGCTCTCGGATTCGCCCTACGCGGGTACGTGGGTGGAGATGGGTGTGGGTGGGTTGGCGGGTATGTGGGTATGTTGGTGTGTAGGTATATTGGCGGGTGTGTGGGTATGTTGGCGAGTATGTGGGTATGTTGGTGTGTTGGCGGGTGTGTGGGTATGTTGGCGGGTGTGTGAGTGTGTGTAGAAGGGTATGGGTATGTTGGCGGGTGTGTGGGTGTGTTGGCGGGTGTGTGGGTATGTTGGCGGTGTGTGAGTGTGTGTAGAAGGTATGGTATGTTGGCGGGTGTGTGGTGTGTTGGCGGGTGTGTGGGTATGTTGGCGGGTGTGTGAGTGTGTGTAGAGGGTATGGGTATGTTGGCGGGTGTGTGGGTGTGTTGGCGGGTGTGTGGGTATGTTGGCGGGTGTGTGAGTGTGTGTAGAAGGGTATGGGTATGTTGGCGGTGTGTGGGTGTGGGTAGGGGGGTATGGTTGGATTTTAGGTATATAGCGACTGCAGGGTTAGATACATTTTAGATTTATAGAGACCGCAGGTTTAAATTCATAGAGAGTGCGGGTTCGGATCCATTTTGGATTCATAGAGACTGCGGGTTTATATTCAGAGAGACTGCAGATTTACATACATCTTATATTTATAGAGACTGCAGGTTTAGATCACTTTCAGAGTTACAGATTTAAATTCATAGAGATTGCAGGTTTAAATACATCCTAGCTATATAGAGGTTTAGATCCATTTTAGATTCATAGAGACTGCAGGGTTAGGTACATTTTAGATTTATAGAGACTTAGAGAGTTTTAGATATACAGATTCCAGCTTTAGTGAAATTCTAGGCTTACAGAGGCTGCAGGTTTGAATTCACAGAGGCTGCAGCTTTAGACACAGTTTTCGACAAACGGACGGACCTGTCCTGTAACCGCCCCCCCCCCCTTTCAGAGGAACGAGCCGAGTGGCACTTGGACAACGTCATGGTGAAGGCCAACGACAGCCTGCCCGCCAGCCTGTACGACGACTTCGGGGGAAACACGACCTCGCACGACCCCTGGTTCCTGAGGGCGGGCGCCACGACCTCGCCGGCGTGCGGGAAGCAGGACGACCCCGTGATGCTCTTCTCGGGGCCGACTGGTAGGTTGGGGCAGCCTGGGTGGGGGGGGGGAGGGGGCGGCCTGGGTGGGGGGGGAGTGGGTGAGGGTGGGGGTGGGGCAGCCTGGGGGGGTGGGGAGGGGGTTTAAGAGGGTGAGGGTGAGGGTGGGGTGGGTGGGGAGGGGGTTTAAGAGGGTGAGGGTGGGGGTGGAGTGGGTGGGGAGGGGGTGAGGGTGGGGGTGGGGTGGCTTGGGGTGGGTGGGGAGGGGTGAGGGTTGGGGTGGGTGGGTTTGTGGGTTGAGGTGGGGTTGGATTTTTTTCACAACAAAAAAAAAGGTAAAAGAATATAGATTTAACAAAAACCTTTCCTTCGCCAGCTCACAAATAGATAGATAAATAAGTGAATATATATAAATAGATGAGATAATCCTATAAAAGCGAAAAAGATAAAGAGATAAACAGGTAGATAGATAGATAAATCAGTGGATAGATTAAGATAAAAACTTAGAAATCAAACCTAGCAAAACTTAGCCAGCCGTCAAGTTCGCCGAGACCTCAATGCCACTAAGTCAATAAAAGAAAGAGAGAAAAGATGATAAACAAACAAACAAATAAATAAAGAGATAGATAGAGAGACTAATCCTGTAAACGCAGACCGAACGGAATCTTCTTCCTCGGCACACAAGTTCATGATGTCGATATCACAAAAAGATGATAATTAAAAGCACAAATAAATATATAATAGGTGAGTTGAAAGAATAATCCCCTAATATTAGAATGACCAAACTCTTTCCTTCAGCCCACAAATTCACGGAGACGTCGATACCACAAAAGAAAAAAAATATATATATATGTATATTACACACACACACACACACACACACACACACACACACACACACACACACACACACACACACACACACACACACATATATATATATATATATATATATAATATATATATATATATATATATATATACGTATATATATTATATATATATATATATATATATATATATATATATATGTGTATATATATATATATATATATATATTATATATATATATATATATATATATATATATATATATGTGTGTGTGTGTGTGTGTGTGTGTGTGTGTGTGTGTGTGTGTGGTGTGTGTGTGTGTGTATAGATAGATAGATAGAGAGAGAGAGAGAGAGAGAGAGAGAGCGAGAGAGCGAGAGCGAGAGAGCGAGAGCGATAGCGAGAGAGCGAGAGCGAGAGCGAGAGCGAGAGCGAGAGAGAGAGAGCGAACTACAGAGTAGATGAAGAGATAAACCCTGAAAAGCTCGCTCAGTCCCCCGGTCTCCAACGGCGCGAACCCTCTCCCCAGCGCCCAAGTTCGCGGAGACGTGGGACGTGACGGCGAGCGGGGCGACGGTGGTTCAGTTCGACCTCAGGATCGGCTGCAGCGGCTTCTCCCCGAACGCGCAGGTGGATCTTCAGTACTCCACCGACCACGGCAAGACCTGGCAACTGGTGCGCGAGCTGTGCGCCCCTCCGCAGGTGGATTGCGAGTCGTTCCACCTGCCGACGTCCTTCAGCGGATCCACGGCGGGCGAGTGGACGAGGGTCACCACCACGCTGCCCGGAAGGACGTTGTAAGGGAATCTGGCTTCGGGGTTTTTGCTTTTTATTTCTTCGTGATTAGCGTTATCGGCGGTTCTGTTTACTGACTGATACTATCTGATAAAATTAGTCTAGCATTTTTTTTTAACTTGTACTACTATTTCATTAACTTCTATTTTTATTTTATTAATTTGCTTTATTGTTTTATCATCTATAACATAATATTATTAGCTGTAATAAAATGTAACTGTAATTATGATTTTAGTTTATTAGATATAATTCAGTATTATTAACTATGGTAAAATATAATTATGATTATAATATAATTTTATCATCTAATATCATTTACTATTATTACGCGGAGAGAACTTGGTGTGAGATTTTTGAATTTATATTTTCTTCCTTAAAAAAATACACATCATCATCATCACCATTGCCATTATTATCTAAGTGTTACAACGCCTTCATACCAATGTTAAATAACTGTTAAATAGTTATTTAATCTTAAAAAAAATCTCTACCAGTTAGGTGATAAACAAACATTACTCACGCCTTTGAAAGCCCTTCCCAGATATCAGAAAAATACTAACGGCCATTTGGTCTGTCCTTCGCTCCCAGCGGCGAGAGGACCCGCCTTCGCCTGGCGGAGGCCGAGCGGGGGGGGCGCGGCGCGGGCGGCGTCGCGTGGGCGCTCGACAACGTCTTCGTGGGGGACACGTGCCCCTGGATGTGCTCCGGCCACGGCCACTGTCGCGACGGGGAGTGCGTGTGAGTGCTGCTCTGGAGCGCCGGGTTTGCTTCGCTCTTGCTTGTTTGTTCCTTAGGTTTTTAGTCTTTTGTTGTCTGATGGGTAATCTTTTGTATGTTTTTTTTTAAATTTTGATG
Source organism: Penaeus monodon (assembly GCF_015228065.2). NCBI lineage: Eukaryota > Metazoa > Arthropoda > Malacostraca > Decapoda > Penaeidae > Penaeus > Penaeus monodon. The sequence continues at coordinate 1,220,111 of NC_051392.1, read as the reverse complement.
ATGGGATTCTGATTTTTAAAAATCTCATAAAATGTTTCCAGTAAAATACAGATTTAATTCATCCACAGACTACACATCAAATTAATTCTCTTAAAAAAGTCATTAAAATGTCTCGCACACGATTCAAACATTCAAAATAATCGCAATGACCCTCCCAGCTGCGACGAGGACTACTTCGGCGCCTTCTGCGTGCCGGCGAGGGTCCTGCCGTGCGAGCTGCTCGACACCTTCGACCGCGGGAGCCTCGACGCCGCCCTCTGGCACTCCTCGACCGGCGCCGAGGTGTCGCAGCGCTGCCACGTCTTGGTGTCGAAGGCAGCCCTCGTGTTCTTCAAGGTGCGGCCGGGGGGGGGGCGCTTTGGTTCTTGTTTTTTTTCTTGTTTTTTCTTGTTTTTTGTTTTCTTGTTTTTTTCTTGTTTTTTGTTTTGTTTTTTTTCTTGTTTTTTGTTTTTTTTTCTTGTTTTTTTCCTTTTTTTTTGCCTTTGTTTTTTTTTGTTTTTGTTTTCTCTTGTTTTTACTTTTGTTTTGCCTTTGTTTTTTGTTTTGTGTTCTCCCTTTTTTGTCTTTGTTTTGCTTTTGGCTGGTGTGTAAAGCTTGTTTTTCGCTGTTATTGTTATTGTTGTTGTAGTTATCGATACTCTTTTTTTTCGTGTTTTTTTTCATTGTTGTTACTTTTTGTGTTTTTGTCACTTGTTGCTGTGACCTTTGCTGTACTGAAAATCTTTGTTAAAAAATCGTAATTTTCCGTTTTTATCTGATTTTAACTTAACTGATCAAAACTATTCATATTCATATCTTTCAGTCCCTCATTTGAGTTAATAAAAATTATTTGATTAGAATATCTTATTCCGACATTATCTAAGCATTAATAAAAAAAAAAAAAAAAAAAAAAAAAAAAAAAAATATATATATATATATATATATATATATATATATATATATATATATATATATATATATATATATATATATATTCCTCTCTATTCACAGTATAGGTCACTTCACCATTATTTTTATTTATATTCTCCATTAACGCTAATATAATTTTTTTTCTACATTTAATAATTTTATCCATAATGCCCAAGAACAGATTTCCCCCATAATTTCTGTTCAAAGATCTGGATGTGAAAAGGATAACAATAGGATTTTATCTCAATCCTTCCTTCGTGTAGAGGATGATGATTAACCTGAATAGCAAGGAAGGAAACCATTATTTGAAATTTGCGTTATTAATTATGCAAAAATGGTATCCCTGCGATAGTTTATTTGCCAGGGCCATAGATTTCAAAAGATGTACTCCCCAGGTCACTGTCATTCACCATTAACCCGAAGGAAGTTCATTATGTCTCATTCACCATCGTATCCTCCTGAACGAAAGCTTTTTCAACACCCATGGCGGAGATTATCCAAATTCACCATCATCACTATTAGATATTCCAAACTGATTCCTCATTCAGGGCAGCACACGACATGACAGTTATCCAACTCACCACCAACACGATGAAATGCCACGGAATGATCCGTCGCTTATGATAGTGTACGACAATGTAGACATAAGAGGAAGTA
>NC_051392.1:1186045-1213545 GCF_015228065.2 Penaeus monodon | reverse complement strand
TCACCCATGTTACCCAAGCTCTGACTCCCTAATGATAATCTCTCACTTCTGTTGCACCCCATTTCCCTTATTTTTACCCCATTTCAGCCCCACTCTTCCCAAATTTCTTTTCGTTTTTACCCCAATTCTCACATTTAAGCTAAATGCCCCTCCCCCCCATTTTCACCCTAATTTGCTCCCTTTTCCCCATTTTCACGCCAATTTCCCCATTTTCACTTCATTTCCCCCTCTCCTCCCATTTTCACCCCCTTCCCCCTCCCCCATTTTCACCCCAAGCCCCTCCCCCATTTTGACCCCTTCCCCCTCCCCCATTTTGACCCCAAACCACTCCCTCATTTTGACCCCAAGCCCCTCCCCCATTTTGACCCCAAGCCCCTCCCCCATTTTGACCCCTTCCCCCTCCCCCATTTTGACCCCTTCCCCCTCCCCCATTTTGACCCCAACCCCCTCCCCCATTTTGACCCCTTCCCCCTCCCCCATTTTGACCCCTTCCCCCTCCCCCATTTTGACCCCAACCCCCTCCCCCATTTTGACCCCTTCCCCCTCCCCCATTTTGACCCCAAGCCCCTCCCCCATTTTGACCCCAACCCCCTCCTCTCTTTTGACCCCTTCCCCCTCCCCCCTTTTGACCCCTTCCCCCTCCCCAGCACCGTCCGCTTCCGCTGGCACCAGGGTTGGTACGGCGCGCGCGAGGCCTCCGTCCCCTGGGCCGTCGGCAGCGTGTACGTGGGGCCCTCCTGCGTCGACCACTGCGGCGGCCACGGCGCCTGCCTCGGCGGGGAGGAGTGCGAGTGCGACGAGGCCTACGAGGCGTACGAGGGAGGCTGCTCCTGCCATCTCGAGCTGGAGAATCCGCAGACGCTCATGCACGATTTCGAAGGTGGGTTTGCGGGTGGGGAGGGGGGGGGGAAGTTGGAGGTGAGGGGGAGAGGGAGGGCGGGATGGGGGAAAAGAAGGAGAATGGAAGAGGAGAAGGGAGCGGGAGGCGAAGGAAGGAGGAGGAGAAGAGAGAAGGAGAAGGCAGCGAGGCGTCATTCGTATAAAGTCATAGCATCCGACCATGGGATTGACTTACAAGATTAATGAGGTGAAAAAAAAAACGCCCACATGAAGCAGGTAACCAAACGAAGCGCCTAACTTGCAGGATCCGAGCTCGCGGAGCATTTTTCGCGGTGGGCGGGCAGCGAGGCGTCGCGCTCCTGCGGCGGCGTCACCGGCGAGTCGCTGGTGTTCTCGGAGCAGGGCGAGAGGACGCTCGTCACCAGGGACCTCGACCTCCAGCTCGGAGGGTGAGGCCGGCCGCGTGCTCTGGCCTATGCCTTTTCGTTCTCCCTTTTTTTTTCTCTTTTTTTTTTTTTTTTTTCGTTTTCTATTTCTATGTTTTTTTTTCTGATTCGTTATCCTTATTTCGTTTTGTTTTTGTTTTTTGTTTTATCTGTTTTACAGTTTTTTTTTGTTTCTCTTTTGTTTATTTTTTTCCCCTTGTATTTCCCTCCTCTTCTGTTTCTCTTTGCTGTTGTTGTTGTTCTTTGTGTTTCTCTTCTATTTATATCTCTCGCATAAAGGGTGAAATAGAATTGTTGTTCACTTTATTTATCCGCTGTTTTCCATTTCTTTTTTTTTCTCTTCCTTTCTCTTCTCCTCTGTTTGTGCTTTTAGTTTTTTCTTATTCCTCTTTATTCATTTCTTTTTCGTTTTTGTTGTTGTTTTCTTCTTCTTCAATAGATAAATCTATTGATCTATCAACTATCAACAAATGTATATATCACCAGGTCAGTTTATTTATCTGTCAATCTACTTGTCATTCAGTTTATTCATCTAGCAGCCCGTCTGTTTATCTCTGTCAATATCTCTCCGCCCATCTGCCCATCAACCAATCCATCTTCAAACAAGTTTTAAACAAGCACATAACCCGCCCCTTCCCCTCCCTTTCCCCGCCCGCCCACCCACAGCGTCGTGCAATTCTACATCCGGTACGGCTGCACGCCCGACGACCTTGGCACGGGCGACGCCCCCGTCCTCCTGCAGTTCTCTACTGACGGAGGAATCACGTGGACTCTGCTGGCGGAGCTGGGGCCGGAGGCGAAGGCGGAGTCGGGGGCGGAGTTGGGGGCGGGGTCGGAGGGACGTCAACCAATGACGCAACACGTGACGCTCAATCTGCCAGGTGAGGGCGGGGCTTGAGTTTTTTTTTATTATTATTAATTATTTTGTTTTTTGTTGTTGTTGTCAATGTTATTATTATTATTATCATTATTATTGTCCTTATCATGATCATTATTGTTATTGTTATTATTATTATTATTATTATTATTATTATTATTATTATTACTGTCATTACTCTTTATTGTAGTTATTATTATTATTATTTTTTTTATTATTATCGTTATTATTGTTTTTGTGAACTATTTTTGTGTGTAAGGGTTGTTAGCAGAATGGAGGGAAAAAGGGGCATTTTTATTTCCTTTTTATATCATTAATTTCTTGCTCTATCTTTATGTCTCTGTTTCTTTTGTTTAGCTTCTCCGCTCCTTCTCTCTTTCTCTTTTCCTTTTTTTCTGTTCATCGCTCTTTTCCTCTTTCTCTTTTTTCCACTTTCTCCATTTCCCTCCTTTGTTCTCCCTGTCTTTTTCTCTTGATCTCATCTCCTCTCCTTTCCACTTCTCCTCCCTCTCTCTTTCTTTCTTAATCTTCCTCTTTCTTTCTCAATCTTCCTCTCTCTTTTCCACTCCTCCCTCTTTCCTTTCCACTCTCCCCTCCCTTTCCTTCCTTCTTCCCCACTCCCTCCCTCCCTCCCTCCCACCTCCTTCCCCTTCCCCTTCCCCTTCCTCCCCTCCCTCCCCCCTCCCTCCCAACCTTCCTCCCTCCCTCCTTAGGTCCTTCCCTCCCTCCTTCCCTCCCTCCCTCCCTCCCTCCCTCCCTCCCTCCCTCCCTCCCTCCCTCCCTCCCTCCCTCCCCTCCCCTTCCCTCCTCCCCCACCAGCTACCCCCATCCCAGCCCCCAGCCCCTCACGCCCCTCCGTCTCCCTGGCAGACACCGCCAAATCGAACGCGACGCGCCTGCGGTGGTGGCAGCCCTCCACGGACGGGGGATTCGCCAGCATGTGGTCCCTTGACGAGGTGAGGAGGGATCGCGCTTACACATTTGCTGTGTTGATTGACTTTGTTTGCGTTATGTGAATTTTTTTTCGTGATTTTCGTGATATTTGATTTTTTTCTTATTATATGTATATATATATATATATATATATATATATATATATATATATATATATATATATATACATAACACACACAACCAACACACACACGCACGCACGCACGCACGCACACACACACACACACACACACACACACACACACACACACACACACACACATATATATATATATATATATATATATATATATATATATATATATATATATATATATATATATATATATATATGTATATCTATATATTTGTGATTTGTAATTGAAAAATATGGTCAGAATTCTCTTGAGTTTCTTGTTTTGGTTAATCATTGGTTTTCCGAATTTTCTCTATTTGACCTATTAATTTTAATAGTTAATTCTCTTATCAAAAACACCTTAATGTTCGCAAATTTCTTGGTTTTTCTAGAATTTCTTATTTTCCTTAATTTTCTCAGTTTCGTAAATCTTATCAATCTTCTCAATTTTCCCAATCTATTTGATATTTCTCTTCCTCCTCCACGCGGGTTTGCATATCAAAAAATGCCATTCTCAGTTTTCCTGATTATCTTAAATTTCTTATTTTCTTTAATTTTCTGTTTTATATATCATTATTATTATTATTATTATTATTAATTATTCAATTCAAATAATTTTCTCAATTTTCTTAATTTCCATAAGTTTCTCAGTTTTCTCATTTTTGTCAATCTTCTCAATTTTCTCTTTTTTCTCAATCTCCTATTTTCTCTCAGTCTTCTCAATTTTTTTTTTCTCAGTTCTAATTTTTCTCAGTCTCCTCTATCTTCTCAGTTTTCTCATTTTCCTCAATCTTCTCGATTTTGTCCCAGGTGTACATCTCGAGCCTGGCGCGCGAGCTTCCCGCCTTCACGGCCCTGGACTCGGGCGCCCACTGGCTGCTCACGCCCGGCTCCGTGCTCGAGGCGGTCTGCGGACAGGAACACAACAGCCTGCATTTCAGTGGTGTGTGTGCGCGCGCGTGTGTGTGTGTGTGTGTGTGTGTGTGTGTGTGTGCGCGTGTGCGTGTGCGTGTGATTGTAATTGTATGCAATTTCGTGTATGCGTATGATTATGTGTGTGTGTTTGTGATTGGATGTGTCAGAATGTGTTTGTTTTATTGCATCAACAAAAATACATATCTTATACTACAGTGTTAGCCAAGCTTTTGTATGATCTGACCTCACTGTATTTAACATATAGCAAAATAACCACAAAAAATTGCCTGTGTATCATCTCTCTCACATTTCCGCTCAACTCTTACCCAGAAATAATTTCCAATATATTGACAAGAACCCAATCATTTCCTTTTTTCAGAATCATTTCTGTTAAGAATCTAACAACTCTAATATTAAATTAAATAATTCTAATAATCGTTTTCTCTAAGAATATAAAATTTTTTTTTTATCACAATCACAAAATGAAATTATTGAACCACAAAGAGTATTTCAAGACACACTTCCTCCCGTTTCAGGTCGCGAAGGCTTCCGGTTTGCCGAGACTCCGGATATTTTGATGAACGAGCACAGCTTCATCCAGTTCACGATTGCAATGGGCTGCAAGGAGGCGGGATTCTGCTTCGGTAAGGCAGATTTTTTTAAAAATTCTGTTTCATTCTTTATTGATATCATTTTTATGTTTTTTTTTTTTTTTTTTTTGGGTGGGTTGTGTGTCGACATAGAAAAAGGAGGAAAAAAGGAAATAGAAAAAATAAGACGAAAAATATATGTGAGATCGATGTTTTTCCTTGGTTTTAAAATAAAAATATAGTGATAGAAAAAAGGAAATAAATAGAAAAGTAGAGAGTAATGATTTTTTCTCGTTTTTCGTTGGAAATACCTTTACCTCTCTCGTTTTCCCCGCAGAGGTGGAGGTCGAGTACTCAATCGACCACGGGTCAACCTGGTGGCCGGTGAGAGGTCACTGCTTGCCCTCTGACCCCGACTGCACCGAGTACTGGCCGAGCTCCAGCCTGACCTCTGACCTGTACGCAGCCCCGACGCAGGTCACCATGCTCGTGCCTCCCCGTGCATGGTAGGTCGGCGGGAAGTCGAGTGTGGGCTGAAAAACGAGACGTGGCTCTTTATAATGGAGAAGCCTAAATGGTGTTTCGCTTTTTTTTCTTTTCTTGTTGTATTAAGATAATCACGCGGATACTGAGAGGATCTGAATTTTAAAAAGGAGGCATGTAATTATTTTACGGTTGCTTGATTGAAGTAAAAAAATAAAAGGATGTGCAGGGAAGTTCTGAAAAACGAGACGTGGCTTCGTATAACATAGAAGCTTAAGTAATGTTTTTAAAGTTTAATGTTTTTTTTTGTTATAAGATGACCGCGAGGATATTGAGTAGGAGCTACATTTTGAAAGTGGGTTCATTATTTGTATACGGTTGCTTGGTTGAAGTAAAAAAATAAAAAGAATGTGCAGGGACTTATGAAAAACGAGAAGTGGCTTTGTACAGTGGAGAAGCTTAAATATGGTTTTCAGTGTTATTTTTTATTTCATGATGAGGATATTGAGTTAGATTTGAATTCTGAAAGTGAGTTGAAAAATATTTTAGCGGTTTGACTGAAGTAAAAAAGTATTATTTTGTTAGATTAACAAATATATATATATTTTCGAGCTTTGACGGAAGTAGACCCCCAAGGAATACCAATCGTAAAAAGCAATCTCGGAAATTGAAAAAAAGGTTAAAAAATGTATATTCATTTGCGGGTCTGACTATAACATTCTTTCAGACTTGCATTCTTGTAAGGAAATTTCCTGAAATGATATATGGCTTATAATACACATAAAACGGAATACTGAGGCACTATTGCAGATCTGGGCGGAACCATGTACTAGTTAGATTAAGAAAAAATAGACTTTAAAAAGCGAAAATAACAATAAAAACAATAAGAATATAAAGAAACCTAAAAATTGACAAAAAAAACGAAATGCCATAATATATTCCATAAAAAACATAAATTAAGAAAATACAACCGAAAATAAAATCAGTGTATCAAAAAAAAAAAAAAAACTAACAAAAATCTACCGAATAAAAATATCTCCCACAGAAAACACTAACGAAGACCTTAATGCTTCTCCATAAAACGCATATGAATGAATAAAGAGACAAGCCTAATACTCCATAGCAAAGAAAACATGAATTAACAAAATACAACCGAAAAGACTCCATATATTCAATAAAAATAATATATATTAACCAAAAACATACAAGGAAAAGTCCTTCATATGTTCCATAAGTAAAAAACATATAAATTAGAAATCAATAAATAAATAAAGTAAAAAGCAACCGAAAAATCAATATTCCACAAAAAAGGAATTAACAAAAGATATTTATGTATAAATTAACAGAAAATTCACTTTTAAATTAACAAAATAAATTTAAATTAACAAAAAACATGAAAAGTAACAAAAACAAATGAACAAAAAACATAAATTAACAGAAAACACAAATTAACAACAACAAAAAAAGATTAACAAAACATACAAATGAACAAATAACTAAAAAGCCTAAGTTAACAACAACAGAAACCCCGTGGATTAACAAGAGCATGCTAACCCCCACGCGAACCTCCGCCTCCGCCCGCAGGTCCGAGCGCGCCCGCGTCCGATTCCTCCAGAGGGACGGCTGGCGACAGCAGCACAGCTGGGCTCTCTCGCACGTCTACATCGGCGACGAGTGCTTCCACAGGTGCTCCGCCAGGGGCTTCTGCGACGCCGGGGTGTGCCAGTGCCAGCGTGGGTGGACAGGTGCGTCGGGGGGTGGCGGGGGACAGGGCCAGGGGACGGGAGGGGGAAGAAGTGAGAGGAGGGAGTGGGAGGGGAGAGAGGGCAGTGGGAGGGGAAGGGAAGAGAGGAGGGACAGGTAGAGAGGAGTGCCACGGGAGGAGGGAGTGCCAAGATAAGGGGGAATTTGTAATCTGATAAGTGTGTTCAGCAGAGAATATTCTTGGAAAAGAATCACAGAGGAAAATATTGATAATTACGGTGTTTTAGAAAGACGAAATCATTATCAAGTATAGGTTAGGTTTTGCTCTTACCTGTTTTTTGTGAATATATTTTGTTAATATTGATGATCATAGAATCAGAATACATAATCGATTAGTTAACACATCTGCATGGTATGTAAATTGGCTTTTGTTAGAATCAAATCATATAATTAACACAGTTTTTTATATGTACATTAGCTCTAGTTCCCGCCGGCGACAAGCGGCGAGAGTTATAAATCTTACTTATTGAATATATTAACTAAAATATAGTTATTAGAGTTAATGCAAATAAGCGATTCCGCGCCCACAGGCAACAGCTGCGAGAGGCCCGAGCGCCCCTTGCCCACCTTCCTTGCGGAGGACTTCGAGGGCGCCGTGACCCCCGACAGGTGGCGCAGGGTGGTGGGGGCGCTTGTCACTGACCACTGTGGGCCTGTGGGGGCGGGGGCGGCGCTGCACCTGGTTGGGGTAAGGAGGGTGCGTGTGTGTGTGTGTGTGTGTGTGTGTGTGTGTGTGTGTGTGTGTGTGTGTGTGTGTGTGTATGTGTGTGTGTGTGTGTTTGCGTTTTTTGCTTGTATTTTTATCGTTTGTTATCATCCATTTCACAGCTCACTCCTTCACTCCTTCAGTCACCCATCATAACAGAATCCCTCCCTCTCTCTACTACTACGCCCTGCTTTCCACCACTCCCTCCATTTATACGCCCCCCCTTCCCTCCCTCTCCCTCCCCCCCTTTCTCCCTAATTCCTTCTCTCTCCCTCCCCCCTCCTCCCACCCATCCATCCTCCTCGAATCCCTATTTTTTCCTCCTCCCTCCCTCCCTCCCTCCCCTCCCTCCACCTCTCCACCACTCCCTCCTCCCCTCCCTCCTTACCTACCTACACTCCCATCCTTATCCCTCCCTCTCTCCCTCCCTCCCACGCCCTCCTCCTCCCTCCCTCCCCCCTCCCCTCCTCCCCCTTCTCATCCCCTCCTCCCCCTTCTCACCCCCTCCCCTCTCCCCCGCCCCAGGGCTGCAGCAGGTACCTGGAGACCGAGGACCTGGACCTGCGCGCGAGCCTGTTCGTGCAGTTCGAGCTTCGCACGGGCTGCCTGGACCCCGTGGCAGGGCGCGAGGCCGGGGGCGACCACGCCCTCCTGGTGCAGCTGTCGTGCGACGGGGGCGTGTCGTGGGCCACCGCCAAGAAGCTGCTCCTCGTCCACCAGCAGCCCACGTGCGTCCGCCTGGCTCTTCTTTTGCTGTGGTTTTACTTTTGTCGTTCGCATTCTGTTTTCTTCATACTGCATCCTCTCCCGTCCCTCCGCCCGCAGGTACGTGTGGCTGCAGATCCCGCGGGCGCTGCGCTGCGAGGGCGGCCGCGTGCGGTGGTGGCAGCCGGTGCCGCAGGAGAGGAACCGCCTGGACTGGGCGTTGGATGCGGTCTTCGTGGGCGGCAACGCCACGCCCCCCGACGCGCTCACCTACGCCCACCCCGACGACTTGGTGCCGCCCATGTGGCTGAGGCGGTACAATGGGCGGATAGGTGAGGGTGTTGTTTCTTTGTTTGTTTCTTAGCCTGTTTAAGAGGCTTGTTATTAGCGCATTCATTTATGCTCATGCTTATCTCTTTACGCCCATTCATGCACAGAGAAATTGTGTATGTTTATGTATAGATATCAGTCTCATAAAAGTTTCGACAACGATTCATATATTCTTAAAAAATCAGTACGATAAACACTTCAAACAATAAGCCAACATTACCGTGAATTCCCCAAGTGGACACTTCACCGTCGATCTGTATTTCCCAAATGGAATCTTTACGTCTGTATTGTATATCCCTTGTGGACGCATTGCCGTAGATCTGCATTGCAACAATTTCCCCAAAGAACACTTTACCGTACTGTACTGCAGCAATTACCACTGTGGACACATGACCGTAGCTCTGTAATGCAACATTTCCCCCAGTGGACACCCTACCGTAGCAGATCTGTATTTCAACAACTCTGCAATTCATCTTTTCCAGACAATTACTGTGATAACGACCTACCAATGTACACCATGATGTCCACGGCCTCTGAACCTGCTCTTATTCAAACCAGCGACATACAGGCAAGTGAGAGCAATTTGACTCTTTGATGGTTTGACTACACAGCTTTGGTCAGAAAATGTATGATCCACGTTTGTTATGCATATATTTTTTAAGTTGTATGTAACTGAGCATTTGGTTTCCGATTTTACAGTTTTTGTTTAGAAATATTATTGACAAAAAAGACTGAAAGTGAAATCATGAAATTTGTATTGCTTTGCATGATTATTTATTCTGTTTTATTAATATTTTATCAGAAAACTGTCACCCAGAACTTATCCATTTTTAAATCAAACATTGTTTATTTTTTATCAGGAAAGCAATCATCTAGAACGTATACGTTTTTAAATCAAACAAGTTTATTTTTCATCAGAAAAGCCGTAATATAAAACGTATCCATTTTTTTAAAATCTATTATCAGAAAAACTCTTATCTAGAACGTATCCAGTTATTGACATGTCCAAACCGCTTTCCGGGAATCTGACTCATTCTTCGGTTGACTCCACAGGTGGGAGTCAACCACTCCATTAGTTTCCAGCTGGCTCTCGGCTGCGGCGCCACCTGGGACAACCAAGTAGTCCCCGTGAGGTGAGTTTTAAGGGAATTTTGCTTGGTTTTGAGAAAAGCTCTTTGCGTGGAAAGGTGTGGGAAATTGTTTTGTACGTAATAGTTTCTTTTATATATAACTATTTGTGTAAAACTATCTATGGTGTAGTTAGATTTAATGTGGTCTTTGTATGTTTTTTTTCCTATCACGATCAGTTTATTAGCTACGATAGATGTATGAGCTGAAATATCTGTTTATACTTTTTGTTCATTATGGATCTCAATCACTGGCCATTTTATTTATTAGTTTCATTTTTTTTTCATTTCTTTCCTTCGGAGGGAGGATAATCGGTGGCCATTTTATCCGTTCTTTCTCTCTTTTATTTTTTTTCTAATTCTTTGCTTTGAGACTAGAATACTCGGTAGCCATTTTCTCTATTCTTTCTTAATTTTATTTTCCTTTTTTTCTCTCTCTCTCCTTTCAGACTGGAATACTCGGTGGACTTCGGCAACAGCTGGCACCTGGTGAGGGAGGCGTGTCTTCCCGGGAACACCAGCTGTGCGGAGGTCACCGACGCCTCTGTCTATTACGCGCCGCTCAGATGGCATCGCTTCGTGTACCCTCTGGCGCACGTGGGGCCGGCCAGGTGGGTGTTTGGGATGGGGGGGAGAGGGGGAAAGGGGGATGGGTGGGGAGGGGGAAGAGAGAGGGAGAGGGGGAAAGGGGGAGATGGGAGGGGAGAGGGAGAGGGGGAAGGGGGGAGGATTAAAGGTAAAGGTGTTCTTAACATTTCTTAAACCTTTTCCGCGACTAGGAGGAAATAGATTCCAATAAATAGATTCCAATACCATTCTGCTAAACCGTCTCAAAACGTTCTTTGTTTTTTTTTTATTCGCCTAACAAGGCAACGTCAGACGAAACTATTCTGATCAAGTTCCTTAAGAAATACTCTTTTTATTTCTTCCATTTATTTATTTTTTTTCCTTTTCATCCCCCAAACAACACTGCATCAAAAATATTATGATCCCTTTCAACGAACTCATAAGAAACCGTTTTTTTCTTTTCTTTTCTTTTCTTACTCATATCTTGAAATAGGTGGACCAACACCTTAAGAAGCATATTTTTTTCTTTTCCCTTTTTTTTCTTTTCCCTTTTTTTCTTTTCTTCCCCAACAACATTTCATCAAAGCAAAAATATCGTCGGTCGCCTTATAAGAAGCAGAATCCAATCCCCCCTCCCCCCCCGGCCGCTTTCGACGCCTCGTAATAAACAAAATCCAATTCTTCTTGTAAGGAAATAGCACTCAGTCCCCCTCCGATATTCTTTTTTACTCACCCAGCAAAGCCACCTCAGGCTGAAATATCTTGGCCAATGCCTTAGGAAATGTATTTTTTTCTCTTTCTTTGCTTTTCTTTTTCTTTTTTCTTTGTTTTCTTTTATTCCCCAACAACATTTCACCAAACCAAAATATCACGATCCCTTTCGACGCCTCGTAATAAACAGAATCCAATCCCTCTTGTAAAGAAATAGCATTCAATCCCCCTTTGATATATTTTTTACCCCCTCAACAAAGCAACATCAGGCTGAAATATCTTGACCAATACCTTAAGATATGTTTTTTTTCTCTCTTTTTTATTTTATTCCCCAACAACGCTATCATCGAGCGTCCCAACAGCATGCGCCCCTCTGCCCCCAGGTACGTTCGCTTCCGCTGGCTGCAGGCGCCCTCCCACGACGTCGGCGGCAGCCACCGCTGGTCCCTCCGCGACGTGTACATCGGCAGGTCGTGCCCCAACCACTGCCTGGGCCGCGGGTCGTGTCTGTTCGGGGCGTGTCGCTGCGACGCCCACTACGCCGGCGCCCACTGCGAGCGGGTCGTCGTCGATAATGTGGTAAGATGTGGTTGTCTGTCCGTCGTCTGTGCGTCGTCTGGGGTTCCTGTTCGTACACCGCGAGTTTTTTTTTTTTTTTTCTTTCTTTCTTTTTCTTGTGCATTCTTGTATTCTTGGTATCTTTTATTCCCTGGTGGTATTTTTATGTGTTTTGTGGGTTTCTGATATTGTTTTGCTCGTTTGTCTACCAAGGAGATAGATTGAGAGGTATATGAATATAGATGGAAAGGATTAGATATACAGACAGATGGACCTATATATTGTTTAGATATATATTGATAACTGGATATACTTATTTATAGATATTAGCCAGATGCCTATATATACGTGACAACAAACATATGATTACCATATTCCTCGCTAACTTCCCCTCCCCCCCTCTCACCTCTCCCCCCCATCCTCTCTCTTTCCCTCTCCCCCCTCTTCCCTCTCTCCCTTTTCTCCACCCCCCCATTCCCCTCTCTCCTCTATCCCTCTTCTCCCCTCTCTCCTCTCCCCCTTCCCCCTCTTCCCTCTCCCCCTCACCTCTCTCTCTCTCCTTCCCCTCCCCCCTCTCCCCCTCTCTCCCTCCCTCCCCCCTCTCTCTCCCCTCCCCTGGACAGCCCTTCATCCGTGACGAATTCAGCGAGAGGGCCTTCCGGAGCCACTTCCAGCAGGTCCAGGGCGCCCTCATCTCCGAGGGCTGCGGCGGGCTGGAGGTGCCGCCCACGGCCACCTTCCAGGGCGCCCACACCCGCCAGCTCCTCACCCAGCCCGTGGACACCCGCAGCGGCAAGTTCGTGTACTTCGTCGCCCAGATCGGCAGCGCCCACGGCCACGGGGTGTGCGCGCGGGCGAGCCATCGACACCACAACGTCTTTGTGCAGTACTCCGTTGATGGAGGTGGGTTGGGGTGTGGGAGAGGGAGGGAGGGAGGGAGGGAGGGAGGGAGAGGGAGGGAGGGAGGGAGGGAGGGAGGGAGGGAGGGAGGGGAAGGGAAGGGTTGGGGAGAAGAAGGGGTAGAGGAAGGAGGGAAAAGGGGAGATGGGGAAGGGAAGAGGGGTAAGGGGAGGAGGAAAGAGTGAATGGACGAGGGAAGAGGAAGAGAGGGAGGAAGAAGACGAAGGAAAGAAAGAAAAGCAGAGGTGGAGTGAGACAAGGATTTGTAATAAAGACACGCTAGTCGATCGAAAAGTGAGACTAAACAATCACAATTATCAAAATCATATTTCAAACTGTAAGACATAATACTGTATAGCACACGTAACGAAATTCAAACCATAAGGAGACCATAACAACAAAATGTATCTCATACCCTCTAACAACAAAATGCATCACCATAACCCATAACAACCGAACGTACCTTTAACCACACGCATGGCAGCCAAATGCATCCTCAACCAAACCCCACACCGCCTCATACTTCCCAGGCATCCGCTGGCACCTCCTGAGGGAGCTTGACCACGAGATGTACGTCAACCCACGCGAAGAGTACCTCGTCTTGCCCAGCCACGCCCGGAGCCCAGCCACCGTGTTCAGGTAGTGGCGTTGGAAAGCGTTCGGGAGGAAAGTGTGTGTGTGTGTGTGTTGTGTGTGTGTGTGTTTATTTTGTGTGTGTGTGTGTGTGTGTTTTTGTGTGTGTGTGTGTTTTATTGTGTGTGTGTGTGTGTGTGTGTGTGTGTGTGTGTGTGTGTGTGTGTGTGTTGTGTTTTTGTGTGTGTGTGTGTGTTATTGTGTGTGTGTGTGTGTGTGTGTGTGTGTGTGTGTGTGTGTGTGTGTGTGTGTGTGTGTGTGTGTGTGTTGTCTGTCTGTCCCCCTGTATACCCTTGTACTTATACTGCATATATACACACATTCTTTTATATACCCATACTAACCCACGGACATACGAGCACCCCCACACCCCCCTCCCTTGACCCCCCATCGACCGCTTCCTCCCTTGACCCCCTCCCCCCGCAGGTTCTGGCAGCCCCGCCTCCCGACCGCGCCGCCCGCCTGGTCCCTCGACGACCTGTTCATCGGCGGCTCCGAGATCAGCGCCGCCTCGCTGCTCGACCGCTTCGAGGGCGCGCCCCCCGGGGTCATGGGGGGGGCCGGGGCGCCTTTTCTAGCTTGCGCTGGGGACATGTTTGGCGGGTTTGTAGTTTGGATGGCCCAAATTTGATGATGATAGTAGCGGGGGATATAAAATAAAAAAGGGTGATTATTTTTTATTATTTTTTATTATTATTTTTTTATTACAGTACTATTATTTATTTTTATTATTTTTATTTATTATTTTTATTATTTTTATTTTTAAATCTTTAAAATTATTTTTTGATCATCATTATTGTTATTTATAATATTATTATCATTGTTATCATTGTTGTCGTTGTTGTTATTGTTGTTAATGATAGTAATACTAATGATAATAATGGTTATGATAATAATAGTAATGAAATTTGATAATTAATTAAGGTAATATAAATTTAATGATATGATAAAAAATAGTAAAAGGGAAAATTTTATTTCACCCATTAATTTTGTTGTTGTTCTTGTTTTGTTGTCATTAATATCACTATTCTTTTTAGGATTACGGGTTATTTTTACATCTTAGTGGTGAAAGTAGTAGTAATAAAGTCCCTCCTTTTACCAATTTTTTTTCCCCCCCCCCAAAAACCCCACAGTCCCCTTCTTGTACCCACGCGCCCGGCCAGCCGCACTGACCTCTGACCCCACAGGTATCCGAGTGGCTGTTCGCGCCCCACAGCGAGGCCCACAAACCCAAACAAACCCCTGTTCGGCGGCCCCAAAGGGTTTTCCCCTCTTTGGGGGGCCCCCGAAACCCCCGGGCCGCGGGGCCATCACCACGGGGAAAATCACCCTTTCCCCCCCCCCAAACCCCGGGGGAAGGGGGGGGAGGTTGGGGGGGGGGGGGGTTTTTAAGGGGTGGGGGGCAAAAGGGGGATTTTTGGGGGGGGGAGGGGGAGGGGTTGGGGGGGAAAAAAAACGAGGGGGAGGAGGAGGGGGAGGGGGGGGGGTGGGGAAAACGAGGGGGGTTGGGGGGGGGGGAAGGGAAAGGGGTAGGTGTGGGGGTGGGGGGGGGGGGATGGGTTGGGGGGGGGGGGGTTGGTTTTGAATTTTTGGGGAAGGGGGGGGGTTTTTGGTGGAGTAGGTTGGAGGGGGAAGGGAGAAGGTTTTGGGGGGGAAGGGGGGGGAAAAAGGAAAGCAAAAAGGGAAAAGGGGGCAAAAAACCGGATTTTGGGGGAGGAAAAGTAAAAGGGGAAAAGGGGGGGAAAAAGGGGGGACAAGGGGGGATTATTTTTTAAAATTGGGGGTAAAAAATTTTGGGGAAGGAATTGAAAAGGGGAATAAAAGGAAAAGGGTTTGTTGGTGGGGGTGGGTTTTGTTTTTTTTTATTAAGAAATTTAATTGTTGGATAGTAAAAAATGATATAGGAGAAGCCCCCCTTTTTCCCCCCCCCCCCCCCCCCCCGTTTTTTGGGTTTTAAAATTCTTTTTTTTACCCCACAAACCTTCTTGGGCCCAAAATTCCAAAAAATTTTTAAAGGATTCTTTTCCAATTTGGCTTAAATATTTTCCCGGGGTAAAATAAAATATTAGGAACTTTTAAATTTTAAAGAAATTTTTAAAAACCTTAAAAACCGATTCCCAAAGTACTCCCGGGTGGTAAATAAAAATTTTTCCCTTTTCCAAGTTATTTTTAACACCTGTCCAGGGGAAAAGCCGGGTGGGAAAGGCCCTGGGGGGGGGCCCTTCACCCCCGGGGGGGAAAAAGAAATTTTAAACAAGGGGGAAAAACCGGGGGAAAAAATTCCCCCCTGGGTGAAAATTTTGGTTAATTTTTAGTTTCGGGGGTTTAAAATTAAATTCCCTCCCAAATGAAATTCCCGGGGCCCGGGGGGATCCCCCCTTTTTGCCCCGGGACGAAACCCTGAGGGCGGGCAAAGGGGGGGCAAGGCCGCTACCCCACTTTGGGGGAAACCGAAAGCCAAAGGGGGGGGAAAAAAGGAAAAGCCCCCCGAAAAAATGCCCTTTGAAACCACTGGGGCACCAGAGGTTTACGGGGTTATCCCGCCCCCTTTCCCTAAGGGGGGAAGTAACAAACTTAAATCGAAAAAAAAAAAAACAGGGGGGCTTGCCAGAAAAACCCTGGCCCGGGAGGAAATTCCGTGCCCGCCCCGAACACCCAACCCCGGGCCCTAAACCTCCGGCAACCCCCCCCCGGGGGAAACACCCCCCCAAACCTTGTGCGAGGAGACTCTCTCCTCCCCCTTTTTTTTTAAATTTTCGCTCGCCCCGCAGCAGAAATACATTGACGACCTTAAAAAGGATAAATTGGGGGTTATTACCTTCAAACTATGTGATGAACCGAAAAAAAAAGGAAAATATGATGAATCCCCTTGTGAAAACTACAAGGACCCTCGTCTTAAAAAATTTATATGCACTGGACGGAGTTCACAAGGCCATAAAAAAGTGCACAAGGATGGGCAAAAACAAAACCCGAAATCCCCCAAATAGGGAAAAGGAGAGCAACCACCTCCAAGTCCATACCACTTCTTGGGAATAACATGCCCGCCAGCCAGGGTGGGGCCCTCCCCAGTGTTTCAAAAGGAAAGAGAGTACGCAGAAGCACCAGTTTTTTTTGTCCCATCATGCTTCAGGTGGGGGAATAAAAAGGTTGACGGCCTGGCATGGGGGGCACGGCCCCCCTGCCCTGCCCCCCCTTTCCCCCCCCCCCCCCCTGTGGTACCAGCACCGACCGGGGGAGTGACCACGGGGGCCCCCCCAAACCCCAAACCCCGCGGCCAGGGGGTCCCGGGGTAACCCCCCCCGCCCGGGTGCCCTGTGTGAGGGCCCCAGCGCAGGGGCCCCCCGAAATACCGAAAAAGGTTTTACCAGCTGAAGGAAAAGAGGAAAAGTTTAAATGCTGATCCTCCAGGGGGGTTTTATCTCGGGCCCCCAAAGCTAAACATACTCTCAACTAAAGGGCCCAAACCCCCCCCCTCCCCCCCCAGGCGACAGCCAAAGGAAACCGGGCCCTAAACCCTCAGGCGGGACGACCCCCAAGGACTGGCGGGGAATCCCCGAAAAACCATGTGACGGGAAGTGACTCCGCCAGCTGCCCAAGGCGACGAAATTGTGTTTTGAACTTCAAAAAGGAAATAAAAAGCTCTGAAAGCAAAAAACAATAACTTCCTTAATGAAATAAGGGTCCTGAGGCAGGAAAAGGGAAAAAAAATAAAAAATGACTTTTCTTTGGTCGTGATATAGTGCTACCCATTAGTGAAAAAAAGAACAAAGGGAGGAGAATCGTGTCAGACCCCCCAGTGTTGATAACCAGGGGGGCCCCTGTCAGCGCTGACAGCAGCCACGAACAAATCCCGGAACCCCGTGAAGTCGAGTCCCGTGGGCGCAAACCCCCCCTCAGGTGCATCTGAACAAAAAACGGAAAAGGGGCTGTGCTGAGAAAATGGAACCCAAAACTAAGACCAAAAAGTTTAAAAAGGTTTTAAAAATAATTTTTAGTCCCCCGACACCCTCTGTAATGAAAAACCATAATCAAAATTATATGGTTTTTTATGTGAATCTATAAAACATATCATGGAATAGGGGTACATTAAGCCTAGGCTAAATGATCCCAGGAAAATTTTTAAAACCTTTAAAAAAATATTTATGTTATATGCGTGGCCCAAAAACCTTTTGCTGCCCCCCCTGCCCAAGAAAGAAAATACACCCGCACTTAAAAGGGAAAATTTTTTCTATGTAATATGCCCTTTAACTGGATTTTTGACATATGTTGAGGGGAAACCCCTGCCCATTTAAAATTTTTAAAAAAAACCGAAACACTGATGTTCAAAATTTTATCATCTAAAAAAACCAGGGGCTGCCTCTGGGGATTTTTTTACTGTATAATGGTTTATGCCAAAATACTCTAAATTTCTGGCTAGTTTTTCTTCCCCCAATTTTTTCCAAAACCCAAGGGGAAGTTATGCCCTGGGCGACTTTAATGCAAGGCAAACCACCTTTGGGGGACAAACCGGTAATAGTAATGGGGAAAAAAAATTTAAGAAATTTTAACCCCAAAAGTAGATCACTGACAGTTTTAAAACAAAGAAAAAGAGACTTTATTTTGGGGGGTGGGAGGGTTTGATAGTTTTTTGGCAAAAAATTTTTGTTTTAGGTAATTTTCTTTTTCCCTGGTACGAGAGGGTTTGTTAGTGACCACTTTGCAACCGAAAAAGGGGCTATACTGGACAAACGAAATCAGCCCCTAAATCCCTAGGCTTTAGAATAAAAATTTTCTCACCGGCCTGGGGGCATCACTTCAAGGCCGGGGCTATGATGGTTTTAAACCCCTATGAAATAACATCTGTTTGAAAAAATTTTTCTCAGGACTTAATCAAAGTTGGGCACTGACTACTAAACACATGGGTCTTTCACAAAACTTTTCGAAGGAAAAAAAAGGCCCCAGGCCTCCCATGCACCGGGGTGGATCAAACCCATTTTTGGGCCCAAAGGGAAAATTAAAAGGGTCCAGGGGTTGCTAATTTTTTAAAGAAAAGTAAGACGACAGATAATCTTCCCGCAGTTTCTTAAAACCCAAAAGGAATTCAAGGGGGAAATTAAAAAAAACCCGATTGTATTTAAAAACTGGGGAAAAATTTCCTTTCAAGGGACCCAAAGTCCAAAAACCCCTTGGCGGGCAATGTGGAGAAAAAAATTAAAAAGGCTGACAGGTAAAAAATCTCACAACGCCCAGTTCCACAGTCCCCAAGAGAAGGGTAATAAAGCTGCTAGAGCAATGGGCCGGGAATTCCCCAAACTAAAAATCACTCCCACAAAGGGGTAAAAGGTCAAATAGGGCAATCGAAAAAAAGATCGGAACTTTAAATAAAAGCCCGTAGTCTTGCTGCTATTGAACCCCCTTTCCCCCCAATTTGCCGCCAAAAACCGAGTGGGAACTAAGTAATTTCCCCTTTTAAAAAGGGAAGGCCCAACCCGACCCCTGGGGGGATGGCATTTCTTACAGCGTCCTTTGCCCAATGCCCCAGGTCCAGGCAACCCCCCTTTTGCACCCGTTAAAATGGGCTCAGCCCATCCAAGGAACAAACCAAAACTCCTGGACTAAAAGCTTAATCATTTCCCTAAACCCAAACTAATACTGACAATTCCGGCCTTTTCCTTGCCTCCTGTCTGTGCCCCAAAATACTTAGAGGATAATTTCGAAAAGGGTTTGTTCGGGATAAATGCTAAAATTATCCCCCAGACTGTAGGATTTCTCCCAGGGGGGTAGCCGTCAGGGAAATTTTTTTCAGAATAATTAAAAACAAACCCCGGCATGCAAAAAACCCTATTTTTTGTCTTAAATCTGCCCTTTTTTTATTTTCAAACAGAGAAATTAAAATTCCCTTTAGCAACTTTGCTACTTTTGGTATTTAGGAAAACCTTTTTAACAGGTTCCATGGTATATCGGAAAACCCGGCGGGTCAGGTACTTACAGGGGCCTTAAAAGGGGCTCAAAAATCGGCACCCCCCTCAAAAAAGGTGTACTTTGCCCCCTGCTATTTAACATTTTTAATTTCATAGATTACTAGGGGGATATACCACTTGAGGGGGAAAGGGGTCCATATTTTTTATGCCGATGATATTTGCATTAAATCCTCATTCCGAGGAAAAAATGCCCGGAGATTCCCAGATATTTTCTCACAAGGGTATTGAGTGTGGCTTTTATAATCCGGAAATGAAAAAAAAAAAAGGCTCCTTTTAAACCCAAAAAAAACCCTCTGCCCCAAGGGGTTTTCCCTATAAATGGGCACCCAGCTAGATCTCCCGCCATAATACCAAAAACCTTGGGGTGTGGCAATGATGCAGAGTTCACAGGAAAAACCCGAAAAAAAAGGGTGTGGGGGCGGGGTGAAGCCATTGGACACTTGTTTGGGAAAAAACCATGGTATCCCAAAGTCCCAATTTTTGCAAGACTCTTTTCTTTCATAAAATACGGTCAGCATTTGATTATTTATGCATTGCACCCGTGTTGTACCAAGGAATCAGAAATTGACTAGTTTTTTGAAAATATACAAAAAAGAAGCCATGAGGTTTATTTTTTGGTCCCCCAGAACAACAAGAAAATTGTGAAAATAAACCCGAACTAAATTACCCCCTGTTTTACGAAAGGGAAAATTATAAAAAAACCACATTTGGGGGTCAAATCAATTAGAGAACCCCTCCTTTTTACAGAGTTCCAACGACCAAATAAAAAAACAGAACAGGGGGAGCTACCCTTTTTCATGACAAAAACCGTTCTTACCAAATTCTGATAAAAAACATGTAAACCCTTTCTCAGCAAAAAAAACCCATAAAAATAAGACCTACATGGACGTTTTTGTACCACCCCTGGAAAATGTCGGACCTAAAATGTTTTATTTTACAAAAGCCCCCAAAAAAAAACAGTGTTTCCCCCCCGCTTTACTTAAGCAGTATTCACTTTCAATTATAAATGAGCATCTTGAAACTCTATCCAATGCATATGAATGCTACACTGATGGGTCCTTGCAGTCTGGGAGTAGAGCAGGATGTGCTTTTGTTGTATATAAAAACAATATCTTTAAGCACCAGGATTGTAGGAGGGTACATGACTGGGCTAGCACGACGCAAACTGAGTTGGCAGGAATACTCATGGCCACCGAATTTCTATTGAATCAAGGCTCGGGGGTAATATTCTGTGATTCACAGAGTGCTCTCCAGGCTCTGAACACTCTTGCCTAAACCGGTCATAGTGCTTTATGCTACAGCTTTCAGGGCGTTGAGAATTAATTAACTCAGTCAAGTCCTCTTTAAAGGAAGCTTTAATATTGTATAAAATCCTAGAAATAGGTACCCCAAGATCTATATCCACACTTTGCTTGTCACATGCTGACTTTGCCAGGCGATCAGCATGATCATGCCTGGGGATTCCAACATGCAGTTAATATCGCAAATGACATCAGGATAAACGTGTATCGTGCAAAAGAACGAGGCCATGATATACGTTTTGTGTGGATTCCATCGCATGTTGGAATCCCCAGGCATGATCATGCTGATCGCCTGGCAAAGTCAGCATGTGACAAGCAAAGTGTGGATATAGATCTTGGGGTACCTATTTCCAGGATTTTATACAATATTAAAGCTTCCTTTAAAGAGGACTTGACTGAGTTAATTAATTCTCAACGCCCTGAAAGCTGTAGCATAAAGCACTATGACTGGTTTCGGCAAGATTCATTCACCTATGGTTTACATAAAACAAGAACAAGACAGTGTGATATTGTGACCGCAAGAATCAGGCTTGGATATAGATTGTATTGGCAGCTTAGTACAGTTTGTAATGTCGAAGAAACTAAGTGTAAACTGTGTAATGAAGAATATAAGCGAACGCTTGTACATTATATCTCAGAATGCCATGTGTTACAGCCTTTCAGACCACCTAGCATGAGGTACGGAGAACTATGTAACTATTTCATATCCTCTGATGCCTTAGAAGATATACTTATGTTGTATCCTAAATTTGGAATGTAGCATCACATGACTGCATATCAAATGTAGCAATGCCTTTCCGCGCCCAAGCTGTACGCCGGCGTGGCAGATGAGTAGATAAACGACTGTGTAATTGTTCCTTTCTTTGATTGATATAGTACTTATCATAGTAATGTTATAGCCTAAAATTGAAATGTAATACCATTATATGTTATAACCATGCATCAAATGTACCACAGCTTGCCCACGCCTGTGCAGTTAGCCTGGGTGGTAAATAAAGGACTAAACTAAACTAAGGCCATAATTCTAACTCATACAATAAAAATGTTTAAAAAGGTTCTTTCAAAAGAAAAGGAGAGAGGGAGAGGGGGAAGAGTGAGGAGAGGAGAGAGGAGGAGGAGAGGAGAGAGTTTGCTAAATTTTTCCCCTCTTAAAATCTTTTTTTTTACCATCCTTTTACAAAATGTTACTCTTTTTTTATTTTTTTCTTTCTTTATCATTAATTAATTAATTTTTTTTCGTTTGTTTTTAATTTATTATTTTACTTTTAATCATTATTTCAAAAATAACCCAAACCCCCAGTAAAACCCACACCCTCCCTTCCCGTTCAGAAACCGCGGGTGCCCGGCACGTGGAAAGGGGGTGCCGGTACAGCCCCGGTTCCCTCGATACCCGCGACGGGGGGGATCAGGCTGGGGTCGGTCGCGACCTGTGCCTACCGGGACCCCCCCTGACCGGGGCTCCTGCCTTACACTTTCCACTCGCAGTCGGGCTACTTCCCCTGACACCCATACCCGCTGGATGAGGGTCACCATTCCTTTGCCGGAGAAGACGTGGGCGAGGTGAGGACGAGGCGTTCCAGTTAGGAATTGCAGCTGGAGTGACGGTTGTCATTCGAGGCGAAATACAGGTTGTTTGTGGTTGGAGTACAGGTGGAGAGAGACTCATAGTTAAGAATTACAGTTACAGTTATGGTTGTTATGGGAGGCACAGCTAAGAATTCAGTTACAGTTTTTGGTTTGTTAGGGGAGGCACAGTTAAGAATTACAGTTACTCTTAAGGTAGGGTTGTTATATATGACGAAAGTTGTAGTAGCAGTTACAGTTGAGTTAGAGTTATTATATTAAAAGAGGCAATTGATGCAGTTGCAGTTAGAGTTGTTATACGAGACGAAATAGATATTTTGTTAGTGGATGAATTAGTTAGATTTAAGGTTTTATAGTTAAGATTTTCACTTACAGTTACAGTTGTGAGTGAGACGAAATTAATACAGTTTTTTAGTGAGTTAAGTACAGTTAGATTGAGAGATACAGTTAAGAAAATACAGTTTCAGTTACAGCTGAGTTAGAGTTATTATATGAGACAATTTGTTTCGTACAGCTAGACTGGGAGTTGCAGTTATGAACTACATTAGCAGTTACAGCATAGGTAGAGTTGTTATACGGGACGAAATTAATACAGTTTGTTTGTGGTTTAAGTACTGTTAGATGAGAGATACAGTTCAAGAGTTATAGTAGCAATAACAGTTGAATTGTAACTGTTTACAGTTTGTTAGTGGGATTAATGATAGTTGGTTTGAGGGTTATAGTTTAAAAAAATCAGAGAGTATTTGTATTTCATTATTTTCGTTGAATTAGGTGGATTGAGAGAAAGATTTTACCAAAGGAGGCGAGTCTGATATATGGTTAAGAGTATGATTCGGGGTTTGGTTCCCTTGACACAGAAAAAGGTGTGGAGTAATGCTTCATTCGAGACGTTTCGAAATCTGCTGTTACAAACACGAACAAACAAACATAAACTCATCCCACACCCACACCTTCATCCCACACACCCACACCTTCTCCCACACACCCACACCTTCCTCCCACACACCCACACCTTGCTCCCACACACCCACACCTTCCTCCCACACACCCATACCTTCCTCCCACACACCCACACCTTCTCCCACACACCCACACCTTCCTCCCACACACCCACACCACCCACACCTTCCTCCCACACACTCACACCTTCCTCCCACAACCTACACCTTCCTCCCACACACCCACACCTTCCCCCCACACCCACACACCTTTCCCCCCACACACCCCCAAACCCCTCCCAACACCCACACCTTCTCCCACACACCCACACCTTCCCCCCACACACCCACCCCCTTCTCCCACAACCCACACTTCCTCCCACACACCCACACCTTCCCCCCACACCCCCCCAACACCTTTCCTCCCACACACCCACACCTTCTCCCACACACCCCCATACTTCCTCCCACACACCCACACCTTCCTCCCCCACACCCAAACCTTCCTCCCACACACCCACACCCCTTTCCCCCACACACCCAACCTTCCTCCCACACACCCCACCTTCCTCCCACACACCCACACCTTCCTCCCACACACCACCCTTCTCCACACACACCCCCACACACGGGCCTCCCCAACTTCCTACCCACCCCCCTTCACCCCCAGCCGACGGGAGCTTCCGATGGGTACAGGGGGTCAGGGGGCGGGGGGCAAAAGGGGGGCCCTGGTCGGAAGCGGGTAAAGGGGGGGGGGGTGTCGGAGGCGGCCAAAGGGGGTTCTGGGGTGTCGGAAGCGGGTTAAGGTGGTCTTGGGGGGTCGGGGGGTTCAAAGGTTGGGTCTTTGGGGGGGGGCGGAGGGGGGTTCAAAGGTGGGTCTTTGGTGGGTCGGAGGCGGGTCAAAGGTTTGGGTCTTGGGGGTCGGAGGGGTTCAAAAAGGGGTTTTGGGGGTCGGAAGCGGGTTCAAAGGTGGGTCTTTGGGGGTGGACGGTCAAAGGGTGGGTCTTTGGTGGGTCGGAAGGGGGTTCAAAGTGGGTTTGGGGGGTCGGAAGCTGGGTTCAAAGGTGGGTCTTTGGGGGGTCGGAAGCGGGTTCAAAGGTGGGCTCTGGGGGTCGGAAGCGGGTTCAAAGGTGGGTCTTGGGGGTCGGAGGCGGGTTTAAAGGTGGCTTTGGGGGTCGGAAGCGGTCAAAGGTGGGTCTTTGGGGGTCGGGGGCGGGTTCAAAGGTGGGTCTTTGGTGGGTTCAAAGGTGGGTCTTTGGTGGGTCCGGAAGCGGGTTCAAAGGTGGGTCTTGGGGGTCGGAAGCGGGTTCAAAGGGTGGGTCTTTGGGGGTCGGAAGCGGGTCAAAGGTGGGTCTTTGGTGGGTCGGAAGCGGGGGTTCAAAGGGTGGGTTGGTGGGTTCAAAGGTGGGTCTTTGGGGGTCGGAAGGGCGTTCAAAGGTGGGTCTTTGGGTGTGGTCGGAAGCGGGTTCAAAGGTGGGTCTTTGGGGGTCGGAAGCGGTTCAAAGGTGGGTCTTTGGGGGGTTCAAAGGTGGGTCTTTGGTGGGTTCAAAGGTGGGTCTTTGGGGGGTTCAAAGGTGGGTCTTTGGGGGTCGGAAGTGGGTTCATGTGGGTCTTCTTATTCTGTCTCTATCAGAAGTAGTTGTGTCTTAATATTTTTTTTGTATTAGGATTATTGACATCGATATTAATACTGTGTCATTAATGCTAATGTTAACACTGTTATTAATTCTATTATTGCCATTGATATTAGTCATACAAACAGTAGTAACAGTACAACCGTTTATTCATTTTCAATTATTTATTCCTTCATCAAGGCTCATCCATTCCTTCATTCATCCTTAGGCCTCATTCATTCATTCATTATGTCTCATTCCTTCCCTCAGTCAATAAATAATTACGATTATTTCATTCATTCATTGAGTCTCACAAACTCCTCCATTCAATAATCAGTTATCTTTCATTCATTGAGTCTCGCCCATTCCGCCACTAACTCTCTCTCCCCCCCCTTCCCTAACCCCCCCCCCCTCGACCCCGCCCACCGCAGGCGAATCGTGCGAGATGACGCCCTCTCGCGCCACGCCCTTGCCCACCAGCCTCGTGGACGGCTTCGAGGGCGGCGTGGGCGCGAACTGGCAGGTGGTGAGCGGGGGCGGCGTGGGCTTGGGCTGCAGCTCGCTGGCCCCCTACAGCCACGGGAAGCACCTCTACTTCTCGGGCTGCGGGACCAGGCAGGCGGTCACGGCAGAGATGGACACCAGGAGGGCCAGGTGAGTCTGGGGCAGGGAGGGAGGAGGGGAGGGTGAGGGAAGAGGGGAGGAAGGGAGGAGGAAGGGAGGAGGGGGGAGTGCGCGAGGGACACAGGAGGGCCAGGTGAGCTGGGGCAGGAGGGAGGGAGGGAGGGAGGGGAGAGGGAGGAAGGGAGGGAAGGGAGGAGGGGGAGTGCGCGAGGGACACCAGGAGGGGCCAGGTGAGTCTGGGGCAGGGAGGGAGGGGAGGGGGAGGGAGGGAGGGGAGGGAGCGGAGAGGGGAGGAAGGGAGGAGAGGGAGGAGGGGAGTGCGCGAGGGACACCAGGAGGGCAGGTGAGTCTGGGGAGGAGGGAGGGGAGGGAGGGGGGGGGGGGGGAGGGGAGTGGGAGGAGGGATCGGAATGAGGGAGAGGGAAAAGGCGGGTGCAGCAATATTCCCTCTCTTAAATCCCCCTTCATGCTTGAGCTTGTGGATGTGTGAGACGGGGTGACTTGGGGTTAGAGGGAGAGACTGTTGTTTGTTCTTGTGCGTGGGGAGGGGATAGTGTGAGACTTGGATTTGTGATCTCCTTCTCTGGCTCTTTTCCGGTCTTCTCTTTTGCTGACATCCTCCTCTTCTTCCTTCAGTCTGTCTTAATGTGCTTGTATGTATATGTCTAGTTATCTGTTTACCTACCTACCCATCTGTCTCACACACACACACACACACACACACACACACACACACACACACACACACACACACACACACACACACACACACGTACACACACACACACACACAGACCTTTCCTCCCCTTTCCCCTCCCTCCCTCTCTCCCCCTCCATTCCTCTCTAACCCCATCCCTACCCCTCCCTCTCTCCCTTGTTCTAACTTCATCCATCTCTCCCTATTTACCTCGTTCCTAACTCTTTCCTCACTCTCTTCCCCTACTCCTCCTTGCCTAACCCTTCCCTCCTTCCCTCCCTCCTTCCCTCCCTCCCTCCTTTCCTTCCCTACTCACTCCCTCACAACCTCCCTCCCTCCTGACCTGCCTCCGTCCCCTTCCCTCCCGCAGCAAGCTGATGTTCGTCCTGCGCATCGGGAGCCACGACCACGCCCCCTCGTGCCGCGTGGACCTCAGCGACCCCCAGCGGAGCCTGGACAAGGGCGTCATCCTGCAGTACACGACGGACAACGGTGTCACGTGGACCACTCTCAACGTGCACGACCCGCTCGATTTCAGAAAGGTTGGTGTTTGTTTCCATGTATATATATATATATTTTTTTTTTTCATGGGTTGTTGTTTTGTTTTTGTTATTTATTTGTTTGATTTGTGTGTATGTGTGTGTATTTTTATGAATATTTGTACATTATATTAGTACTAAATCCATTTTCTTGGACGCCATTCAGTAACAACAATACGCAAACCCACACCCCATTTCCCCTTTACCCATCAACCTCCCTCGTCCCCATTACTCACCGACCCGCCACTAATCCCCCCCACCCTTCCTGCAGCCGCGCCGCGTCGCCTACAGCCTCCCGCCGGACGCCCGTAGCTACGGCGTGCAGCTCCGGTGGTGGCAGCCGGACCACGACGGCGCCAGCGCGGACCAGTGGGCTCTCGACAACGTGGAGATCGTGCTGTGAGTTCGACAGCGTTTCGTTCTGTTGCTCCCATTGTTGTTGATGGTGATGATAGTGTTGTTGCTGTTGTTATTATTATTATTATTGTAATTGGTGTTTTGTTGTTGTTAGTAGTAGTAGTAGTAGTAATATTTTTTGTGGTAGTACCAGTAGCAGTAGTATAGTATCAGTAGTAATAGTAGTGGTGGTAGTAGTAGTAGTAGTAATAGTAACTGTAATAGTGATAATATCAATAGCAGTAGTAATAGTAATAATACTAGTACTATTTTTATTAATATTATTACTAATACTATAGTAGTAACATATACATACATACATATATTTATGTGTGCATATATATATATATATATATATATATATATATATATATATATATATATATATATATATATATATATATATAAATTTGGGGCAGCGTCGGCGGGGGCGGCAGAGGTGGCGTGCACCCGGAGTGACCACCCGAGGCTTAACCTCAGGCGTGACTGACTGGGAGTTGAGGTGGCTTCCCTCTCAGAGGTGAGAAGACCTGGTAGCGGCACGATCAGTGTGGGTGGGTACACCTACTACTGGTCGGGCCGCAGCGATGGTCACCACCTCCAGGGTGTAGCCATAGCCATCTCCAG
>NC_051392.1:1174657-1180945 GCF_015228065.2 Penaeus monodon | reverse complement strand
AAAAAAACCTTGCCCAAACCCCTTCATTACCGGGTGGAAAAAAGGCTTAAAACTAAAAAAGGAAAACTCAAAAGTGAAAATGCTTAAGGTCATCAGAAGAGAGAGAGGGAGAGAGAGAGTGAGTGAGAGAGAGAGAGAGAGAGAGAGAGAGAGAGAGAGAGATTTGCTAAATTTGCTCCATCTTAAAACATCTTTTCTTTACCATCCTTTGACAAAATGTTTACTCTTTATTTATTTATTTCATTTCTTTATCAATTAATTAATTAATTTTTTATTCGTTTGTTATTAATTTATTTATTCACTTATAATCTATTCATTTCAACTAACCCAACCCGAGCTA
The DNA here is from genome assembly GCF_015228065.2 of Penaeus monodon. Lineage (NCBI taxonomy): Eukaryota > Metazoa > Arthropoda > Malacostraca > Decapoda > Penaeidae > Penaeus > Penaeus monodon. The sequence continues at coordinate 1,180,605 of NC_051392.1, read as the reverse complement.
AATCCTACACCCTCCTTCCCTGCTTCAGATATCCGTCGGGTGCGGCACAGTGGAGCAGGAGTGCCGCTACAGCCCCGGAGTTCGCCTCGAGTACAGCCGCGACGGAGGGGTATCAGGCTGGGATCTGGTACGCGACCTGTGCCTACCTGGTACCTCCCCTGACCCGGACTGCCTGCCTTACACTTTCCACTCGCAGTCGGTCTACTACCCTGACACCCATACCCGCTGGATGAGGGTCACCATTCCTTTGCCGGAGAAGACGTGGGCGAGGTGAGGACGAGGCGTTCCAGTTAGGAATTGCAGCTGGAGTGACGGTTGTCATTCGAGGCGAAATACAGGTTGTTTGTGGTTGGAGTACAGGTGGAGAGAGACTCATAGTTAAGAATTGCAGTTACAGTTATGGTTGTTATGGGAGGCACAGCTAAGAATTGCAGTTACAGTTATGGTTGTTAGGGGAGGCACAGTTAAGAATTACAGTTACTCTTAAGGTAGGGTTGTTATATATGACGAAAGTTGTAGTAGCAGTTACAGTTGAGTTAGAGTTATTATATTAAAAGAGCCAATTGATGCAGTTGCAGTTAGAGTTGTTATACGAGACGAAATAGATATTTTGTTAGTGGATGAATTAGTTAGATTTAAGGTTATAGTTAAGATTTTCACTTACAGTTACAGTTGTGACGTGAGACGAAATTAATACAGTTTGTTAGTGAGTTAAGTACAGTTAGATTGAGAGATACAGTTAAGAAATACAGTTCAGTTACAGCTGAGTTAGAGTTATTATATGAGACAATTTGTTTCGTACAGCTAGACTGGGAGTTGCAGTTATGAACTACATTAGCAGTTACAGCATAGGTAGAGTTGTTATACGGGACGAAATTAATACAGTTTGTTTGTGGTTTAAGTACTGTTAGATTGAGAGATACAGTCAAGAGTTATAGTAGCAATAACAGTTGTAATTGTAACTGATACAGTTTGTTAGTGGGATAATGATAGTTGGGTTTGAGGGTTATAGTTAAGAAATCAGACGAGTATAGTATTTCATTATTTTCGTTGAATTAGGTGGATTGAGAGTAAGATTTACCAAAGGAGGCGAGTCTGATATATGGTTAAGAGTATGATTCGGGGTTTGGTTCCCTTGACACAGAAAAAGGTGTGGAGTAATGCTTCATTCGAGACGTTTCGAAATCTGCTGTTACAAACACGAACAAACAAACATAAACTCATCCCACACCCACACCTTCATCCCACACACCCACCCTTCCCTCCCACACACCAACACCTTCTCCCCACACCACATTCCCTCCCCACCCATACCTTTCCTCCCACACACCCACACTCTCCCACCACCCACCTTCCTCCCACACACCCATACCTTCCTCCCACACACCCACACCTTCCTCCCACACACCCACCTTCCTCCCACACACCCACCCCCCCTTCCTCCCACACACCCACACCTTCCCCCCACACACTCACCCCTTTCCCCCCCACACACCACCCCTTCCTCCCACACACCCACCCCTTTCCCTCACCACACACAAAACCTTCCTCCCACACACCCACACCTTCCCCCCCAAACACACCCACACCTCTCCCAACACCCACACCTTCCCCCCCACACACCCCACCTTCCTCCCACACACCCACACCTTCCTCCCACACACCCACACCTTCCTCCCACACACCCACACCTTCCCCACACACCCACCTCCCACCACCCCACCTTCTCCACACACCCACACCTTTCTCCCACACACCCACACCTTCCTCCCACACACCCACACCTTCCTCCCACACACCCACACCTTCCTCCCACACACCCAAACCTTCCTCCCACACACCCATACCTTCCTCCCACACACCCATACCTTCCTCCCACACACCCACACCTTCCTCCCACACACCCACACACGCCTCCCGAACTTCCTAACCCCCCCCCCCCTTCCCCTCCCCAGCACGACGCAGCTCCGATGGGTTCAGGAGGTCAAAGGTCAGGGCAGCAAGGTGACCCCCTGGTCCCTGGACGACGTGTACGTGGGCGAGGCGTGTCCCGACCACTGCAGCGGCCACGGGGATTGCGTCGACGGAGCCTGTGCCTGCGACGCGGGATACGGAGGTGGGCGTCTGTAGGGGGTCTTTGGGGGGTTCAAAGGTGGGTCTTTGGGGGGTCGGAAGCGGGTTCAAAGGTGGGTCTTTGGGGGTCGGAAGCGGGTTCAAAGGTGGGTCTTTGGGGGTCGGAAGCGGGTTCAAAGGTGGGTCTTTGGGGGTCGGAAGCGGGTTCAAAGGTGGGTCTTTGGGGGGTCGGAGGCGGGTTCAAAGGTGGGTCTTTGGTGGGTTCAAAGGTGGGTCTTTGGTGGGTCGGAAGCGGGGTTTAAAGGTGGGCTTTGGTGGGTCGGAAGCGGGTTCAAAGGTGGGTCTTTTGGGGGTCGGAGGCGGGTTCAAAAAGGGGGTTTTTTGGGGGTCGGAAGCGGGTTCAAAGGTGGGTCTTTGGTGGGTCGGGAAGGGGTTCAAAGGTGGGTCTTTGGGGGGTCGGAAGCGGGGTTTAAAAGGGGGGTCTTTGGGGTCGGAAGCGGGTTCAAAGGTGGGTCTTTGGGGGGTCGGAGGCGGGTTCAAAGGTGGGTTCCCTTTTGGGGGGCGGAAGGGGTTCAAAGGTGGGTCTTTGGTGGGTCGAGGCGGGTTCAAAGGTGGGGCTTTGGGGGGTCGGAGGCGGGTTCAAAGGTGGGTCTTTGGGGGGTCGGAAGCGGGTTCAAAGGTGGGTCTTTGGGGGGTCGGAGGCGGGTTCAAAGGTGGGTCTTTGGGGGGTCGGAGGCGGGTTCAAAGGTGGGTCTTTTGGGGGGTCGGAAGCGGGTTCAAAGGTGGGTCTTTGGGGGGTCGGAGGCGGGTTCAAAGGTGGGTCTTTGGTGGGTCGGAAGCGGGTTCAAAGGTGGGTCTTTGGGGGTCGGAGGCGGGTTCAAAGGTGGGTCTTTGGGGGTCGGAGGCGGTTCAAAGGGGTCTTTTGGTGGGTCGGAAGCGGGTTCAAAGGTGGGTCTTTGGTGGGTCGGAAGCGGGTTCAAAGGTGGGTCTTTGGTGGGTCGGAAGCGGGTTCAAAGGTGGGTCTTTGGTGGGTCGGAAGCGGGTTCAAAGGTGGGTCTTTGGGGGTCGAAGCGGGTTCAAGGTGGGTCTTTGGGGGGTCGGAGGCGGGTTCAAAGGTGGGTCTTTGGGGGGTTCAAAGGTGGGTCTTTGGTGGGTTCAAAGGTGGGTCTTTGGGGGTCGGAGGCGGGTTCAAAGGTGGGTCTTTGGTGGGTTCAAAGGTGGGTCTTTGGTGGGTCGGAGGCGGGTTCAAAGGTGGGTCTTTGGGGGTCGGAAGTGGGTTCATGTGGGTCTTCTTATTCTGTCTCTATCAGAAGTAGTTGTTGTCTTAATATTTTTTTTGTATTAGGATTATTGACATCGATATTAATACTGTGTCATTAATGCTAATGTTAACACTGTTATTAATTCTATTATTGCCATTGATATTAGTCATATAAACAGTAGTAAGAGTACAACCGTTTATTCATTTACAATTATTTTTTCCCTTCATCAAGGCTCATCCATTCCTTCATTATCCTTTAGGCCTCATTCATTCATTCATTATGTCTCTTTCCCTTTCCCCTCGTCATAATAAATTACGATTATTTCATCTTTCATGAGTCTCACAAATCCTCTTTCAATAATCAGTTATGTTTCATTCATTGAGTCTCGCCCATTCCGCCACTAACTCTCCTCCCCCCCCTTCCCTAACCCCCCCCCCCCCCGACCCCGCCCACCGCAGGCGAATCGTGCGAGATGACGCCCTCTCGCGCCACGCCCTTGCCCACCAGCCTCGTGGACGGCTTCGAGGGCGGCGTGGGCGCGAACTGGCAGGTGGTGAGCGGGGGCGGCGTGGGCTTGGGCTGCAGCTCGCTGGCCCCCCACGGCCACGGGAACACCTCTACTTCTCGGGCGCGGGACAGGCAGGCGGTCACGGCAGAGATGGACACCAGGAGGGCCAGGTGAGTCTGGGGCAGGGGGAGGGAGGAAGGGAGGGGAGAGGGGAGGAAGGGAGGGAAGGAGGAGGGAGTGCGCGAAGGACACCAGGAGGGCCAGGTGAGTCTGGGCAGGGAGGGGAGGGAGGAGAGGGAGAGGGGAGGAAGGGAGGGAAGGGAGGAGGGGAGTGCGCGAGGGACACCAGGAGGGCCAGGTGAGTCTGGGGCAGGGAGGGGAGGGAGGGAGGGAGGGAGGGAGGGAGAGGGGAGGAAGGGAGGGAAGGGAGGAGGGGAGTGCGCGAGGGACACCAGGAGGGCCAGGGAGTGGGGAGGGAGGGAGGGAGGGAGGGAGGGGAGGGAGCGGGAGGGGAGGAAGGGAGGGAAGGGAGGAGGGGAGTGCGCGAGGGACACCAGGAGGGCCAGGTGAGTCTGGGGCGGAGGGAGGGAGGGGAGGGGGGGAGGGGAGGGAGGAGGGATTCGGAATGAGGGAGAGGGAAAAGGCGGTGCATGCAATATCTCCCTCTCTTTAACCTTCCTCCCCTTCCTTCATGCTTTGGCTTGTGGATTGTGTGAGACCGGGGTTGACTTTGGGGTTAGAGGGAGAACGTGTTGTTTGTTTCTTGTCGCCGTGGGAGGGGGATTAGTGTGAGGACTTGGGGATGTGTGATGCTGACCTTTCTCGGTCTCTTTCTCGGTCTCTCTCTTTTGCTACCTCCTCCTCTTCTTCCTTCAGTCTGTCTTAATGTGCTTGTATGTATATGTCTAGTTATCTGTTTACCTACCTACCCATCTGTCTCACACACACACACACACACACACACACACACACACACACACACACACACACACACACACACACACACACACACACACACACACACACACACACACACGCACACACACACGCACACACACAGACCTTTCCTCCCCTTTCCCCTCCCTCCCTCTCTCCCTCATTCCCTTATAACCCCTCCCTCCCTCTCTCCCTTGTTCTAACTTCATCCATCTCTCCCTATTTACCTCGTTCCTAACTCTTTCCTCACTCTCTTCCCCTACTCCTCCTTGCCTAACCCTTCCCTCCTTCCCTCCCTCCTTCCCTCCTTCCCTCTACTCACTCCCTCACAACCTCCCTCCCTCCTGACCTGCCTCCGTCCCCTTCCCTCCCGCAGCAAGCTGATGTTCGTCCTGCGCATCGGGAGCCACGACCACGCCCCCTCGTGCCGCGTGGACCTCAGCGACCCCCAGCGGAGCCTGGACAAGGGCGTCATCCTGCAGTACACGACGGACAACGGCGTCACGTGGACCACTCTCAACGTGCACGACCCGCTCGATTTCAGAAAGGTTGGTGTTTGTTTCCATGTATATATATATATATTTTTTTTTTTCATGGGTTGTTGTTTTGTTTTTGTTATTTATTTGTTGATTTGTGTGTATGTGTGTGTATTTTTATGAATATTTGTACATTATATTAGTACTAAATCCATTTTCTTGGACGCCATTCAGTAACAACAATACGCAAACCCACACCCCATTTCCCCTTTACCCATCAACCTCCCTCGCCACTAATCCCAACCACCCTTCCTGCAGCCGCGCCGCGTCGCCTACAGCCTCCCGCCGGACGCCCGTAGCTACGGCGTGCAGCTCCGGTGGTGGCAGCCGGACCACGACGGCGCCAGCGCGGACCAGTGGGCTCTCGACAACGTGGAGATCGTGCTGTGAGTTCGACAGCGTTTCGTTCTGTTGCTCCCATTGTTGTTGATGGTGATGATAGTGTTGTTGCTGTTGTTATTATTATTATTATTGTAATTGGTGTTTTGTTGTTGTTAGTAGTAGTAGTAGTAGTAATATTTTTTGTGGTAGTATTAGTAACGGCAGTAGTACCAGTAGTAGTAGTATCAGTAGTAATAGTAGTGGTGGTAGTAGTAGTAGTATAACGTAATAGTAAACTGTAATAGTGTAATA
>NC_051392.1:1168990-1171490 GCF_015228065.2 Penaeus monodon | reverse complement strand
TGATAATAAAAATGATAATAATGAAAAATAATAATAATAATAATAAAAATAATAACAAAATAATAATAAGAAAAAAAATTAAAAAATAAAAATTTAATATTTAATAATAAAAATAATAATAATAATAATATAATATAATAATAATAAAACAGTAAAATAAAAATAACGGTAAAATAATACAAATAATAACAATAATAAATAAAAAAGATAATATAATACTACTATAAAAATAATAATAATAATTTGTATATATAAAATTATTAATATATTTTAAAATTATATATATATATATATAAATATATATATATATATATATCTTTGTGTTTTGTGTGTAAAAAAAGTTTTGTCTGTATTTCTGTTTCCCTATTTCAATGATGAAAATAATAATAAGAAATTGATAAAAAATGAAAATAAAAAACAATGATAATAATGAAAATAAAATAATAAAAATAATAAATAATAAAAAATAATAATAGAAATGAATAAAAATAATAATAAAAATAATAAAAATAATTTACGGTAATAATAATAATAATAAAATAATAAAAAATAATAATAATAATGATAATAAAAATTTATAAAAATAATAAAAATAAAAATATTTTTAAATTATTATTATTATAAAATCATTTTTATTTTTTTCCCATTTTTTATTATTATTATTATTATTAAATTATTATTTTTTTAAAATTTTTTTATTATCATTATCATTATATTACCCATTTTATTTTTTTTAATTATTATTTTTATTTTAAATTATTATCATTATCTTTTCCCCTTTTATCTTTAAAATCTTTAAAATCATTATCATTATCATTTTTTAATTATTTTTTTTATTATTATTACTTTTATTATTTTTAAATTATTATTATTATTTTAAATCATTATTTTATTTTATTATTATTTTTAAATTTTTATTATTTTTAAAGGGCAAATTTAAAAAATTAAAAAAATGAAATAAAAAAATTTAAAAATTAAAAATTTTTAATAATAACAGTGGGTAGCAAAAATAATTAACAATAAAAAAATAAAAAATTAATAATAATAATAATAAAAATTTAATAATAATAATAATAATAATAATAAAATAATAATATAATAAAAAAAGAAAAAGAAAAAAGAGAAAAGGGAAAGAAAAAAATAGATAGATAAAAATAGATAGATAAAGAGAAAAGGGGAAAAGGAGTCTTTGTCCCCTTCCCTTTTGTCTTTTCTTTTCTCTCTCTCTCTCTCTCTCTGGGTTCTCCTCTCCTCTCCTCCTTTTCTCTCTTTCTCTCTTGGGGTCAAAATTTCCCTTTTAAGGGGATATTGAAAAAGGGGTGCAACAAAAAAATTTCATAAGCCCATTTTTTTGCTTTAAAACCCAAAAAAGCGTTGTTTTGGGTTTTTTATAGATCATCTTCTTTTTGAGATTTGGAGAATATAAAAAACCCAAAATTTTTTTTCCCCTAAATATACCCCCCTTTTCCCCTTTGAATGCAAATAAAATCACTTAACCCGTTTTCTTGGGAATTTTATTTTTTAAAAACCGGGTAACTCTTTTTAAAAATTTTGGGCCCTACTCCAAAAGCTTGGGGGAAATCGAGTTATCGATAAAATTTTAATTTGCTTTAAATACTTAAATATTTTAGGGAGCTTCCATTTTTTTTAAATGAGATAACCCCCCAGTGTTTTAGCAGTTTTTTATAAAATTGTTTTTCAAATACGATCTGTGTTGTGTTGACTAAATAAGATCCTCGAAAGCAAAAAGATAATTTCACCGCATTTTATTCCCCAAAAGGGCCTTTTAAGATATCCCCTTATAAAAATAAAAGAAAAAGAAAAAAGAAAAAGGAAAAAAACAGAAGAAACTCAAATTTACCTCAAAAAACTTACAAAACAAAAACCCTAAAAAAGAGTTTTGTGGGGAGCATTTTTTAAATAATTTAGGGCTCCCCCGTTTTGGGCCCTTTAACTTTTTGTGAAAAATCCGTTGAAAAGGGTATGGTTGCTCTTTTTTTTTGCTTAAGGAAAGGGATTTTAAAATTTTTATATGTTTGGGGTTAGGGGTGGGCGATGGGGTGTTGACCCCCTTAACTTTGCAATATAAAAAGGAAACCCGTTTTTAGAATATATATTAGATCTCGGGGGAAAGAAATTGGAAGGGGGCCCGCGCCTCCCACCCCCGCAAAAGACCCGGGGATGGGAAAACCAGGGGAAAAAACCTTCTTTGACTTAGGGGAAAGTTAAAAAAAAAGGTTTTTCCACCAAAAAAACCCCTCCCCCCTCCGTTTTTTGGGGGTTTTCCCGAGCGTTCTCCAGGGAGATAACGTCCCCCCCTCTTTGTCAGAGGTCACTCGGGTGGGCAGCCATGTAGAGGGGCCGGAGCAGCGGGCCACAGGGCTTGAAAAAGTCGTAAGCTGGGTCGGGCTCCCCCACTCGCGGGGCTGTTTTGCTTTCATTTTATCATTCTTTTCTTTTTAAAAGGAAAATATAAATAAATTACTATTGTTATTATAAA
>NC_051392.1:1143990-1161490 GCF_015228065.2 Penaeus monodon | reverse complement strand
TATATCACATGATATTATATAAACTCTTATTACCGATAGAGTTAAGTGCTACATTTTGGTCGTCAGATGCAATTTATGCAAATTGATTTACTATGGTTAACAAGAAGGTAAATCTGCAGGACGTATAATTAACAGAGCCTTGCAGAACCATGAATCACTGAACAATATTAATCTTTGGTAAACAAAATAACATGTATATAAATGCTCGCAAGCATACAAAATATTACAAAATCTACAGTTTCATAGAATACTTTAATATAAAGTAAAGGCTATGGAAGAAGGTAAGATTTTGCATATCTTTGAAAGCATGAATATGCCATTTTGTGTGAATATATACACATAGCAAACCTAAATTACCTAACATACTATAGAAAAAGCTCTATCACTCACTACATATGCCATCAATTCCTATAAACTCAATACAAAAAGTCACTACTGTCTGTCATCCAAGCAATGCAGAATATAAATATTCATACTTCGCAAAGCAATGGTAAATATATGTTGGTTTACATGACTGGCTAATAAAAGTGCTTCCTCAAAACAAGATTACATATACCATCATACTACACATGTATACATAATAAAAAAAAGAAAGGCAAACACAAAGTTTACATGTGAATAAAGACCAAAAATTAAAACAAACAGACTCACTTACAATATTATAAATGGTAAAAATAATAATAATAATGATAATAAACTTGTCGGTGACAGTATGTCTCATCGCTCATCTTCAACTGTAAATCATACTTAAAATACCATCTACTCTCAATCACATCCAACAATACGCCTTCTCTAAGTAGTCAGAAGTTTGTTGCCTCAGTCCTGTTGCCTCAGTTCTGTTGCCTCAGTCCTGTTGCCTCAGTCCTGTTGCCTCAGTCCTGTTGCCTCAGTTCTGTTGCCTAGTTCTGTTGCCTCAGTTCTGTTGCCTCAGTCCTGTTGCCTCAGTCCTGTTGCCTAGTTCTGTTGCTCGTTCACCCCCCCATTCACTTGCTCGTCCATAAGGGTGAGGATATCTCCAAGGGACTGTAGGTAGAAGAGTGGCAGCTGCTTCTGCTTCTGGGGGTCTTGTGGTAGCTCGCGGGCTTCCATGAGGGTAGAGACCCCACTCAGAACCAAGATGCTCCACATGCCACTCTCATTGCCGAACAGAATGTCTGTGTGTAGTCTGCAATGTTGCAAAAGGCACTTGTACAATGGATATCTTTTTTTTCTTCTTCTTCTTTTTTCTATTAAGAATTTAGAATGTTTAACTGAGCTTCTGTAGTACAAAAATTTCTTTTATTTGTAGTGTGCGCAATGGCTATCTTCTTGTGTACAAACTGGTAATATTTTTGTAGGAATTTTATTACTGCTTTATTTTGTTGAAAGCATTTGATTTGAAACTTTTCCTAACATTATAGCTCTCATATTATTTTGTAAGTCAATACTATGTGAATAATTCCTTATCTATGAATAATATATGTTTTCATTTTCTACATTTAGTTTTGTTATTATTATATGAAACTGATTTCATGTACAACATAACCAGTAACTTCATGTAAACCAATAACAAAGTATATTACGTATTTACCTTAATAGACCACCACCACCAAAAGCATCCTCCCTTCATCCCCAAACTATGAATTCACTTACGTGTCCCCGAAGAGCAGCGTCTTCTCAGGCTGGAGGTTGAAACGAGCTTGTAGCATGTGGAAGATGTTGAGCGAAGGCTTGCCCATGACCCGTGCTGGGCGCTCTGCGGCCGCCTCTATGGCATTGACTATGACACCAGCAGCTGGAAGTTGTGTATTTTATTTTGTTAAGAGTTTTATGACATCTTTATAGATTTTACTCCTCTTTAGTGATTTTTCCAATCAAACTTCTTATCTGGTGATTCTGTATGGCAAATTACATTCTCTGCTTTTCTACAGCTGCATATAAAAAAAAACATCCATTACTGTCTATGTTCACAAATACCTATGTATCCTTTGGGAATATTCAAGCTGCAAGAATGAATATAATACCTATAAACGCATAAAAGTATGAATATATTTATTCAGAGCTCACCTGGCAAGTGATAATTGGTTCCCTGCACTATGTACTTCTCATCAGTGTTTGTAGCTATGAACAAGCACTCTGGGTCCTTGAGGTAACATGTGGCCCGGAGGAGCTTGTCATAGTTGAAATCTCTGTCGAAGCCAACAACTACAGCCCCAACGTCAGGGTCGAGGCCTAACTTCCCCTCAACTACGGCATTGTACAGGGGGCCTTCAATCGTTTCAGGCTGGAAGTGAAAATGCAGAGACTTTAATAAGGGTACTGATTAAAAACTATTGGTTACTGATTCATGATCTATAACTCTTGTAAGAATGAATATGTGAATACATGTGTATTATAGGATGTAGATTTTGCCAGGGTCATATAAACAATAAATATACATCTATTACCTCCCTAAAATCTCCCTTTACTATGAATATGCCAATTTAACTCATATCGTCTGCTCTGACATTCACGATATAAATGCATTTAGACATTAAATAAAACAGCTACAACATAAGTCAATAAAGGAACCTAACATGAAACCAACCCAGGTATTTGTTGTCGTTGCTGTCGGTAAATGAGTGTTATTTCTGTCTGTGATTACATATCATTAGAGGTAGAACAGTAGTGACAGTCGTGGTGGGTGCAGGCAGCGCAAATGGAATAAGTAATGTGGTGCTCAGGAAGTGCTTGTATATTATGAATGTTCAGTTAAATGCCTTTTATATAGAGCTCTACTGTGTGCAGATTTGTTGCATCTTACCGATTTAGAGAAATTCACACTGCTTTCCTCATCCCTTTCCCGTCACTAGTAGATTTTCATATTTTTTCATTGATCTAAAGTTCAAGCTTATCTTTTCATGTTCCAGCTACTCTTTTATTATCATAATTTTTTATTGTGTTGTATGAGGAACCAATTAATGTCTTTCCTTATTGGAATCCTTTATATAAAGAGGTTTCAGTTGTGCCAATTACGTACACAGGGATGCTTCTAAAATTATTTAGGTTCATTAGGACTCTTTGTGTGTGTGTGTGTGTGTGTGTGTGTGTGTGTGTGTGTGTGTGTGTGTGTGTGTGTGTGTGTGTGTGTGTGTGTGTGTGTGTGTGTGTGTGTGTGTGTGTGTGTGTGTTTGTGTGTGTGTGTGTGTGTGTGTGTGTGTGTGTGTGTGTGTGTGTGTGTGTGTGTGTGTGTGTGTGTGTGTGTGCATGTGACAAAAGTCTTCAGGGTATTTCTATTTGTAGTACAAGTAAATAAATAATAAAACATAGTACTTTTAAAACAGCACTTTCACCCAAAAATAAAGTAAATTAACAGTATGTAACACAACTTCTTATTTTTTTTATTCATCAAACAAAAATATTCAGCTATGATCAGCTTTAGCAATAATGTAATGCATTCAGTGAAAGTCATTCAAATAGTACAAGCAAGTTACATTTTAAACTTCTCACATGGTATTTTTAACATATATATATATATATATATATATATATATATATATATATATATATATATATATATATATATATATATTATCATCACAAAATATTACATGTTCCATTTATATAAACCATATAATAAATATAAAATTCATACATTAAGTGGTATTTGTTTATAAATTCCTGTTATCATATTCATTCAGAGTTGAAAATCAATTCACCAGTAATTCATTCTGTTATTCTTTGATTGACTGTAGTTATTCATTCATTGATCCATCAGTCAATTCATTCATATTCTGGTCTTTTTACATTCATTTTATACATTCAGTCATTTCTTCATCTTACCTCTTTGTCTATTTTGTGTCTGGCAATCTATCTTTTTTTATCTGTTCTTCCAATTTATTTATCTACTTTTATATTTTCATCCATCCATCATTACATTTTTGTTGTCATTCATATTATTTGTGTTCATTTACAGGACCATACAACCTGCGTGTATTTACAAAACGATAAACAACTGCATACTAGGAAAAGTTTTGTTACTATATAAAGCACGTTCCTATAGATTAATAAACTAATCTATGGCAGGGTATACTTACACAGTACATTTTTTACACTAATACCTGTACACTAATATGCGTACATCTATTTATGAAAAACCACACACCATCACTATTGCTACTTAACCACAATGTTAAATAAACTTCCAACTGTGTGAGTGAAAGTACAGAAAAGGAGCAAATATTCAATTGTAATGGTAACGGTGATAATAGACCAAACCAGCATGTTATTTATTGGTTATATATTAACGTTCTAAACTCGTACAAGAAAAGGTGGAGCTGATTACAAGTGAGAGACTCAAGGTTTTGGGAAAAGCACTAATATTGATTGTAATATCAATAATATATTAAGCCAGCATGTTATACAGTGGTTATTAAATTTCTAAAGTTGTAGATGACATTACGAAACTGATAACAGATGAAAGACTCAAGCACTAAGCTGCTACTGACTTGAAATCAAGTGTAGATTCATTCCTAAGACTCTTCATATTAGTTGACTACACTGGCCATTAATTCACCATGATCTGAAACTGAAATCGGCACACTTTGCATAGAGAAATTGTTAAGTATACTGTTGTTTCTGGAGCTGTAAGTCACTCCGGTGATGCATCTGGCACTGTGGCACTGTAAGTCATTCCTGTGAGGCATCTGAACTCCTATCAAGACTTTCAAAGCACAGAGATTATTTGACATATTTCATGCATTAAGAAATCACAGGTTGAATAGCTCTAAATACCCTGTACCTGTCGGAGCACATAAACCTTCTGCTGTAATATATAGCTTTGGAAATGAAATATCTTGCATTTTAGGGAAGAGTAGGTGGGGAAGGTAAAAAATGGTTGGGGGAAAAAAGTAAACTAGATAAAGAATGGACAGAAGAAGGAAGAATGAGAGGATTTATAGAACTGTAAGAGAGGGAAGAAGCGGAATCATAAAACCATTATGGGAAAATACCTCCTGCTTTTTTTGTAAACTATTCTCTCACCCTAATATGATAACTACCATCTGAAACATCAAGAAAACAAACACACCAATAGAGAGCTGCCTCGTTTCATATAGAGTAAAACATCTAATAAGAAAAAAGGAAAAAAAGACCAAAAATCATTATAAACAAAGAAAAATCAAGCACATAAAAAAGACAGTATAATACTTACTCCAGTACCAATGGTAGTAATTCCGACTTTCTGAATCTCCTCTGCGAGACCGGCAGAACCTATGATGTAAGCCTTCTTGCTGAAGCCGATTTCCTTGAGGTATTGTGCCGCAATGTACGGGGAACTTAGGATGTGGTCCTGGAAATCAACGGTGGATTTTGAGTCGTGTTAAGAGGGAGAAAAGAGAGGGAGTTGTGTTGAATTTATAAAAGAGAACGTTATAATGAAAGGGGGGGGGGATGAGTAAAGTCATGTTGAGAAAAAAAAAAAAAAGTTATGCTGAAGTTACATGAGAGAAATTTACATTTGAATGAAAGTAGAAAAAATATACAGAAATTGCAAAAATGAAAAAAAATATTCCAGTCTCCTTCCTTTATTTTCTCTCCCTCTTCCCTTCCTTTATTCTCTCTCTCCGTCTCCCTTTCTCCTTCCTTTATTCTCTCTCCCTCTCTCTTGCTCTCTCCTTTATTCTGTCTTCCATTCTCTCTTCCCTCCCTCAATTATCACTCTCTCTCTCATTCTACTTCCTTCATCATGAGATATCTCACCCTTCCCCTATTCCCTTCCACAATTTTCTCTCCTTCTCTCCTTTCTCCTCCTCCTCCTCGTTCACACCTCCTCTCACCTTTGTCTTCCTCCTCTCCTTTGTCTTCCTTCTCCTCTCCTTTGTCTTCCTCCTCCCCTCCTTTCTCCTCCTCCTCCTCCTCCTCCTCGCTGCCAGCTCCCCTCACCTTCTCCACGCTGAATCCCAGCTGCCGGCACTTGGCGAAGTAGTGGTCCTGGGTTTTGGTGGAGTTGTTGGTGATGAGGAATATTCTCTTGCCCATCTGCTTGAGGCGCTCCAGGGCCTCGCGGGAGCGGGGGATGACGTCCATGCCCTGGGCTCCCTGCCATAGGACGCCTGCAAGGACAGCATGTTAGGGAAGGCGAGGCATAGGGTTGGGGAATGCGAAGAGGGAAGAGAATAGAAGGGTAGAAAATATTCAGTGCAAGGAAAAGGGAAGGTAAATCAATGAAATGTTATGGGGTTCATTCATGAGAATAAATTTAGTGGAAGGAAAAGGAAGTAGTAGTAAATCAAGGACATGTTATAGGGTTCATTATTGAGAAAAGATTTAGTGAAGGAAAAGGGAAAGGTAGGTATGGGGTTGGGGAATGAGAAGAGAGAAGAGAATAGAAGGAAAGAAGGTATTCAGTGCAAGGAAAAGGGAAGGTAAATCAAGGACATGTTATGCGGTTCATTCATGAGAATATATTTAGTGAAAGGAAAAGGAATTTTTAAATCAAGGACATGCTATGCGGTTCATTCATGAGAATAGATTTAGTGAAGGAAAAGGGGAAGGTAGGTATGGGGTTGAATAATGAGAATAGTTTTTAAGTTTTGGTGGGAAAAGTCTGTTAGGATTTACTAACGGGCCAAATTCGAGTTAGCTTCTTTTAGTGAAGGAAAAGGAAAGGCTCTTAGAGAAAGGGAGGTATGTGGTTGGTGAGAATGGCTTAGGTCATTAGATGTAGCAGAGTTGGCAAATCAGAGGATGCTAATTTTAGTGCATAAATTTAGTGAAAAAAAGTTGTTTTAATGTGATACATTAGTTAGGTTTACAGTATGGAAATGGAGAAATCAAATACTTTATTGAGACAAAAAAAAAAAATAAATAAATAAATAATAATAAGAAATAAACAATAAATTATAATCTAATAGTTTTTTTTAAGATGATATTTACATGTTTCTATTAATATGAAATAAAAATGGATTAATCACTGGAATTAATATTAGGTTAAAATACCTTTGATTTGATTATGAAATGAGAATAAATGTTCAAATTTTTATCAATGATGTCAAACATTTTTTTTCATTTTTGTTAATGGTTTACAAGTCATATTCACCTGACTTCGGGGATAAAACGGAAATTATTATTGCTAATGATATAAAAATTAAATTAACAAGGGCCTAATGAGATAAAACAGCCCTCATTACTGTACTGTTAATGAGAAATAAGGATATCATATGCAATATATAAGTGGCCATTAAAAAATAAATGTAGAAAAAGAGTATGAATGAAAATGAATGACTTAAATATAAAGTCTAAAGTCTACAGCGCTTATATATAATATATATCTATATATATAATATAATATATATAATATATATATATATATAATATATATATTATTATACATATATATATATTATATATATATATATATATATACATATATATATATATATTTATTTATTTATTTATTTATTTATCTATTTATTAATATCCCCCATTATATATATCCTTCTGCTACCATACTAACCATATGTCTAGCTTATTGGAAATAAAACATGAAATAAATAGATTTACTTATGATAAGGAAACGGAAAATATCTTCATGGCTTCTATAGTAATGTCCTGAATTTTAGGAAGAAAGAAGAAAATTGTCTGTATTTTTCTTATTGTTATTATAGTAGAGTATATAATTTTTGTAATGAGAGACAGAAAAACATATATATTACTTAAAAACTCAATATATATATATTTTTTTTATTGTGAATATTAACATATTTGAACAAATATCTACCTATTTAAGCCTTAAAACTTCTGTATAATAAACTATGCTATTTTATATATAATATTTATACACAGAATAAAGAAACATTCATAAACAAATAAACAAAATGAATCACATTTAATTTCTATTCACATTTCATAAAAAAAAAAAACTGAATTAATTCTGCATTTTAAGCAGGGCACAAACTTATTTTTAATCGCTGCCAATTTTAACTCCGCGAAATAGGTCAACGGCCTGAAAACAGGAATGGCGTCCGTTTTCTGTTTTCCTTATATCTTATTTCAGCATAATGTTTCAGTATAATCTAAGTTTAGTATAATGTAAGATTTCGGTGTAATCAAATTTCTGTATAATCTAATTTCAGTGTAATTATAATATTTCAGTATGATCTAATTTCAGTATAATATAATAATTTATTATAATATACTATTTCAGTATAATATGATAATTCAGTATAATGTTATTTCACTACTTCTTGTCTAATTTCCAACACTATTCCAACACTGTTTCAACAATACACTTTATTACATATACATACATACTTTTCATAACCCATTTTCTACATTCACTTAACGAAGCACTTACTCTGATATAAAATTCAGCTTTCCTCTGTAGCATATATAGATCAGACTAACAAATACATTATACAAATAAAAAAAATAAAAAAAATACTCACCATCACAGTCTAATAATACAGTATCAATTTCAGAGAGTAACTGTATCAGGGAATCCCGATCCATGGACATAGGAAGCGTTTCCATTGCGCTGGGGTGTATTAACTCGAGGGAGAGAGAGAGAGAGAGAGAGATAAAGAGGGAGACACACACACGAGAGAGTGTCTTGGGTTCGAGCTCTGCTCACGGACTGGCCTCCCGTCGTGAGGGATTCAAAAATAACCTGTGAATAAGGAGGGGTCTCCTCTCCCCCTCCTCCTTCTTCTCACAGATTCACCCTCCCCTCCTCTCTCTCTCTCTCTCTCTCTCTCTCTCTCTCTCTCTCTCTCACTCACTCACTTTCTCCCCTCCTCTCTCTGTTTCTTTCTCTCTCACTTTCTCCCCTCCTCTCTCTGTCTTCCGGTTCCTCTCCTCCCCTTCGCAATATCTTTCTCTATTTCTCTCTCTCTCGGTTTCTCTCCTCCTCTCTCTCTATTAATCCCCTCCTCTCTCTCTCTCTCTCTCTCTCTCTCTCTCTCTCTCTCTCTCTCTCTCTCTCTCTCTCTCTCTCTCTCTCTCTCTCTCTCTCTCTCTCTCTCTCTCTTCTTCTTCTTCTTCTTCTTCTTCTTCTTCTTCTTCGTCTTCGTCTTCGTCAGCAATAATAATAATAATAATAATAATAATAATAATAATAATAATAATAATAATAATAACAATAATATAATAATAATAATAATAATAATAATAATAATAATAATAATGATAATAATAACAACAACAACAACAACAACAATAATAATAATAATAATAATATTATTATTATTATTATTATTATTGTTATTATTATCATATCACCTACTTTCTCTCCTTCTCCTCTCCTCCTCCTCCTCCTCCTCCTCCTCCTTCTTCTTCTTCTTCTTCTTTCTCCTCCTCCTCCTTCTTCTTCTTCTTCTTCTTCTTCTTCTTCTTCTTCTTCTTCTTCTTCTTCTCCTTCTTCCTCCTCCTTCTCCTCCTCCTCTACCTCCCCCTCCTCCCCTTATCCTCCTCTTCGTTCCCACTCCCCTCTCCCACCTCCCCTCCTCCTCCCCCACTCCCCTCTCCCACCTCCCCTCCTCCTCCCCCACTCCCCTCTCCCACTCCCCCTCCTCCTCCCCCATTCTCCTCATCCCCTTCCACTCTCCTCCTCATCCTCCTCTCCCTCCCCCTCCCCCCTGCTCCCCTTTCCTCCCCTCCCCTCCCCTCCCCTCCCCTCCCCCTCCTCCCCACTCCCTCTTCGCCCTCCTAATTGCCATACGAATCGCACATAATTACTCGCATTTTCTTTAACATTGTTTGCCTTGTAAACTGTGTGCGAGGATGTTAATTTCTGTTTTGGGAAAAGTGTTTTGAATTGTTGGCTTATATAGACATTATTTCGTTAGATTTTTTTTCCTTTTTTCTTGTTCTTCCCTTTTTCTTTCTTTTTCTTTCTTTTCTATTTCGTTCTTTAAAGAAGCATGGAGAGAAAGAAGAGATCTGCAGGTGGATACGAGCACACAGTCTTTGTAACAAGAATCTGTAACAAGAAACTTCTTCATTGCATAGTTGTAACCCTATATCCTGAGAAAAAAATATATATATAATTGTCAAGGTGATCAATATAACAAAAGTGGTACACTTGCAAATTGTTTGGTCTTTGTGAGATAAAAGGAAATTACAGCATATGATATTAGTTTACACAAGTTACCCCTTGCATGCCAGACGGCCCGCTATTTCCGGCCTCAAGGCGGCCCAGTGCCACCCCGTATATTCGATTCGTATAAGATAAGCGAAATAAAAAGAGCCACAAGGTTATGTTGCCGATTTGCTTATTGGTAGCAACGTAAAAAGAATGATAATAAATTGATAAATAAAAAAATGAATATAAAGAGTATATATATAAAATAATATATATATATTTTATATATATTATATATATATATATATTATATATATATATGTATATATATATATATATATATATATATATATATATATATATATATATATAAGTGATTTTAAAGACTAGGTTTGCGCAGGATATACATTACTATTAAAGAGAAAGGCTTCAATAAGTAATTATAATATGTAAAATAGCAGAGCTTACTGAGCGACAAAGGTAAATGGAGTCAGCCTACAATGTCTCGTGTAAACAAGCTTTATAGGTCAGTGCAAGGTTCTGTTGGCGAGAATATGACATTCTCCTCAGAGACGTAGGAAAAAGAGGTAAAAATAAGTTTCCTGTAAACTGTCTACGGACTGTCTGCCAAAGGTGAAAAATTGCGCTTGCGTGCTTGCTTATTCTGCTTTTCTTTTCTTGTTTTTTTCTTTCCTTCTTCTAGGTGTGTGTGATTTGCTGTAAGGAATGGATGGTTGACATTATAAATACTCCGGTGGCTGTTTGCTTTGGGAATCGGAGCGCGACGCTGCTCCTGAAAACTTTCTGGCTGGGTAGATTTTGTAAATATTTATGACCCTCAGCCTCTTTATCTCTTTATCTATCTATCTTCCTCCTCTTTCTCTTCTCTCTCTCTCTCTCTCTCTCTCTCTCTCTCTCTCTCTCTCTCTCTCTCTCTCTCTCATTCTTTCTCTCATATGCTATTTTTTCTCTAAGCCATTTTTTCTCTTCTCCCACCTCCTTCTTCCCTTTTTTCTCCCTTCCCCTTTCCTTCCCTCTGCCTCTCGTCTCCTCTCATCTCACTACACTTGATGTTCTTATTTTTTCCTCCATCCCCTTTTGTCTCTCTTTTTCCCTGTCTCTTTTTCCTCTTTTCTTCCCTCTTCTTCCTTCCTTTTCTTCTCCCTTCCTTCTCTTCCTCCTTCGTCGTCCTCCCTCCCTTATTTGTTTCGCTTTATTTCCCTCTTCTTTCCTCTTATTTTATTTCTTTTTTTTCTTCTTTCTACTTCTCATCCCTTTTTCTTTCTCTCTTCTTTCCTCCCTCTTCTATCTCCGTGCTTCCCTTTCCTCCTCTTTCCTTCTCTCTCTTTCTCCCTCTCTTTCTCTCTCCCTTTCCTCCCATCTCTCGCTCTCTTCCTCCCTTCTTCGCTTCCTCCCTCTTCCCAGTCCCCCTACTCCCTTCTCTCTTTCCCTCTCTCCCCCTCTCCATCCCTTCCCCCCCCTTTTCTCCTCCCCCTCTCACCCCTCTCCCCTCCCTCTCTCCCTCCTTCCTCTCTCTCTCTCTCTCTCTCTCTCTCTCTCACTCACACCTCTCTCTCTCTCCTCCCTCTCTCCCTCCTTTCTCTCTCTCTCTCCCTCCCACTCACGTCTCTCTCTCTCTCTCTCCTCCCTCTCTCTCTCCCTCCCACTCACACCTCTCTCTCTCTCCTTCCCACTCACGCCTCTCTCTCTCTCCTCCTCTCTCTCTCCCTCCCACTCACCTCTCTCTCTCTCCCTCCCACTCACGCCTCTCTCTCTCTCCTCCCTCTCTCTCTCCCTCCCACTCACGCCTCTCTCTCTCTCTCCCTCCCACTCACGCCTCTCTCTCTCTCCTCCCTCTCTCTCTCTCTCTCCCACTCACGCCTCTCTCTCTCTCATCCCTCTCTCTCTCCCTCCCACTCACGCCTCTCTCTCTCTCCTCCCTCTCTCTCTCCCTCTCACTCACACCTCTCTCTCTCTCTCCCTCCCTCTCAACTCACACTCTCTCTCTCTCTCCCACTCACGCCTCTCTCTCTCTCCTCCTCCTCTCTCTCTCTCCCTCCCACTCACACCTCTCTCTCTCTCTCCCTCCCACTCACACCTTCTCTCTTTCTCCCTCCCACTCACGCCTCTCTCTCTCTCCTCCTCTCTCTCTCTCTCACTCACGCCTCTCTCTCTCTCCTCCCTCTCTCTCTCCCTCCCACTCACGCCTCTCTCTCTATCTCTCCCACTCACGCCTCTCTCTCTCTCTCCTCCCTCTCTCTCTCCCTCCCACTTACGCCTCTCTCTCTATCCTCCCTCTCTCTCTCCCTCCCACTCACGCCTCTCTCTCTATCTTCCCTCTCTCTCTCCCTCCCACTCACACCTCTCTCCCCTCTGACACGTCGAGGGGAAAGACCACAGCCACGGGCGCGAGGGGAAACCACCACACTATTTATAGGAATGCCGTAAGAGGCAAATTTTGAATTCTATTGCGTCACGTCAGCCGCGTCAGCCGAAGCGAGGGAAAATAGTTACGGAGATCTGTGTGACATTTTATTTTTCTTCGTTGTGTGTGTGTGTGAGTGTGTGTGTGTGGCCTTTGTTTGTCTGTCTGTTTGTTGGTCCCTTTGTTTTTTTTTTTGTTTTTTTTTCATTTATTGTCATATTTCTATTTATTAATGTTATTTATCTATTTATTTTTATTGTATATATATATATATTTTTTTTTTTTTTTTTTTGGGGGGGGAGGGCACGTTTGTCTTTGTGCGTTTTTTTTTCTCTCCCCTCTTTCTTTCGTTTTTTTTTTCCTTTGTGAGTTCTTGGTTTAGTTTTCTATTTTTTCCTTTCTCTCTCTCTCTCTCTTCTCTCTTTCTTCCTTTTTTCTCTCTCTCTCTCTCTCTTTCTTACTTTCCATCTCCCTCTCCCTCTCCTTCTCTCTCTCTCTCTCTCTCTCTCTCTCTCATTTCTCACAGACCAAAACGTAACAGAAACACATCAATCAAGCCAACCCCGTTACACCCTCGATGCCATCACGTCCGATTTAATTACCTTTTACATCTTTTACTTATCTTTTACACAGGTTTATTTTCACTGATTCGTTTGTTTGCTCGGGCGGCGTGAAGTGGCAATTAGCGACCATCCTCTCATAAGGTGAGGATGGAGCAATTGGAATAAACATTTGTGTTTACCTTTATCAGTGAGGGAAATTGGGAGAGAGAGGGAGGGAGGGAGGGAGGGAGGGAGAGAGAGAGAGGGAGAGAGAGGGAGGGAAGGAGAGAGAGAGAGAGAGAGAGAGAGAGAGAGAGAGAGAGAGAGAGAGGAGAGAGAGAGAGAGAGAGAGAGAGAGAGAGAGAGAGAGAGAGAGAGAGAGAGAGAGAGAGAAAGAGAGAGAGAGAGAGGGGGGGGGGGTTGAGGAAGTGTGAGAGATAGCTGGTTAGATGAGGAATCACAAATAGACACGAGGATACATACATACATACATAATACATACAAACATACAGAGAGACAGCGAGAGAGGAGAACGGAAAAGAGATAGAGAGAAAAAGAAAGAAAGAAGGAAAGGAAGAAAGAAAAATACTAACAGACAGACAAAGAGAAACAAAATGAAAGAAAGAACACATTTCCAACTTCAGGCATATATATATATATATATATATATATATATATATATATATATATATATATATATATATATATATATATATATATATATATATATATACTCTCTATTTCCGCGTCCTGATGATATCAAGAGTTTCTTCCGAGCGACACAAAGACGTGGTAAACAGCGCGACATAAACGGGGTTGTTGAATGACTTTTCAGGGATAACAATTTTAGTTTACGCGGTTTCTTTGTGTGTGTATTTTATATATGCATATATATGTTTATACATACATACATATATACATATATATAGATAGATAGATAGATAGATAGATAGATAGACAGACAGATATATATATATAATATATATATATGTATATATGTATACATTATATATATATATATTATATATATATATATACTATATATATATATATATATATATATAATATATATATATATATACATATATCATACATATACACATACATATATATGTATATATATGAGTATATATAAACACACACATACATACATATATGTATTTAAACATGTACATAAATACATATATGTATGAAAAGGAAAACGGCAACTAAAAAATGAAAATAATTCGTGACGTTTCGAACTCTTCACGAGTCTGAAGAGGAACTCGTGAAGAGTTCGAAACGTCACGAATTATTTTCATTTCTTACTGTGGCGGTTTTCCTTCTCATCTCTGTGTACATGTTATTGTGTTTGTGTTTGTATCACATACATATTTGCATACACACACATACATGCATATATGTATATATACATATACACACACATACATACACGCACACACACACACACACACACAGATAGATGGATTGATAGACAGACACAGAGAGACAGACAGGTAGATGGTTAGATAAATAGATAGTCATGTACAGACAGACAGACAGATAGATAGGTAGACAGACAGATAGATAGATAAACAGATAGAGAAACAGGTAGATAGATGGATTGATAAACAGGCACAGAGTGACAGACAGAGAGACAGATAGTTAGATAGATAGCCATGTACAGACAGATAGATAGACAGACAGACAGACAGATAGATAAATTGACAGACACAAAGGCAGACAGACAGGCTGACAGACAGATGGTTAGATACATACAGACAGACAGGTAGACAGATAGATAGCTCAATAGGTAGACATACTAATCTTATATGTCACTTTTTTCTTGTTCTTCTTTTTAATCTTTATTTTGTTCTTATATATATCCTCTGATTCGCCAGACCCCGATGACATATGGGAAATGTTCATGATTTCCTGCTGCTTTGAATGCCGTTGCATGATGACCTCGCAGACAATCAGAAGCAGGACTAGTATGAGGAGAGAGGGGAGGAGGGGGAGGAGGGGAGAGGGAGAGGAGGAGGAGGAGAGAGGAGTGAGGAAAGGAAGAGGAGGAGGGGAAGAGGGGAGAGGAGGAGGAGAGAGAGGAGGAGGGAGAAGAGAAGGGGGAGGAGGAGGAGGAGGGAGGAAAGGAGGAGGAGGATGTGGAGGAGGGGTGAGGAAGAGAAGGAGGAGGAGGAGGAGGAGAGGAGGAGGAGGCGGGGAGAGGAAGAAGAAGAAGAAGAAGAAGAAGAAGAAGAAGAAGAAGAAGAAGAAGAAGAAAGAAGAAGAAGAAGAAGAAGAAGAAGAAGAAGAAGAAGAAGAAGAAGAAGAAGAAGAAGAAGAAGAAGAAGAAGAAGAAGAAGAAGAAGAAGAAGAAAGAGGAGGAGGAAGAGGAGGAGGAGGAGGAACAGGAGGAAGAGAAAGGGAGGAGGGGGCAAAGGAGGAGGAGGGAGGGAGGAAAGGGAGGGTAAGGGTGGAGAAGAGGAGGAAGGGGGAAAGGGAGGAGGCAGAGGAGGAGTAGGAGAAGAACCGGAAAAGGAGGAGGAGGAAGAGGATGATAATGAGGAAGAGAGAAGAAGAAAGAGAAGGAGGAAGGAGGAAGGAGGAAGAAGGAGGAAGGATGAGGTAATGGTGAATTAAAGAATGACAGTGGCACTGAATCACAAGGCCATATGTGTGCATGTGCATCCATGTGTGCATGATTGGTCCTGCAGGCACTAGTAGTATTGGTACTATTGGTTGTGATAATGACTGCCACTTCCATGAACAGATAGAGAGAATACCAACTGTAAGGTTTATAGAAATGGTGGATATGTTATGACCTGATGATTAAGAGGAATGAAGCAGAAGTTGTTTTCAAAACTAGAGACATTTTGCAATGACACCTATAGGTGTTCGTAACTCAAGTTATAAGGGTAAAAGTCCAATATTTGTGGTGGGACAAACCTCTATTGTGTTAATAATGGTTAGTGGTTAAAACAAATAAATGTGCTAAACATCAAAGGTCATATAGCACTATGGTAAAGTATTGTGGCAAAAAGAGTAAAAATGAGTTAACATTTGCTGTGTTATGGCCCAACACCAGTTACCAGTATGGTAGACTGACTGACTGAATATATCTTTTTGGATGCCAGAAGCACTGATCTCCATCTTTCCAAATGATAGATAATTCTCTCATATTCATGGATACTGCATTGATTTTTTCTCCAATTATTTCCTTGCTTTTGTTTTAGTTGGTGGTCATTGCTGTTCCAGGATATGTGGATTTAGTTGCACTCTTGGCTTTTTACAGCTTGAAGATAACAAAGCTACATTTTCAGATGCATTGGTCTTCATGATATTCAGCAGAATTTAAAAATATTTTTGTCTTTTATCACAATCAGTGTTTATTCTGTCAAGTTGGTTTGGAAATTCTGCCATGAAGCTGGAATTACAGCTATGTCAGTAGCATAATGAGGATTAGTAATGGATGTGGTAACCAGCTGAAGAGAATCAAACTTAAAACAAATGAATTCAGGTTCAGCAAGTGACAGGAATTATTTGATGAAGTGAAGTCCACTCATGATACGTGCTTAAACTTTCTTACTGTCCACGGTGCTTAACCATTTAAAACTTTTCAGAAAAGGACACTGCATTCAAGAACTGTCTTTGGAGTACTTTCAGCTAAAAACACTCTCTTATGTTAATACCATTGTAGAGAAAAAAAAAACACTTCAAAATAAAACAAACTTTACTTGAAAAGTGAGATGTTATTTTCAAAACCAAACAGGATTTCATCTTCTGGTCAGTCAACTTTATCTTCCAAATGAAATATATTTCATTAATGTGTATTTCTCACATATGTATACATTTGATCATAATACAGGCTACTGTGTATCAAAATCTTAGTTAATACTGGTTTATAAAACAACGGCTATTATCTTGATTTTCAAAAAAGCCGCAATGAATAGTAATATAAAAATCCTACAATAAAATAACACCCCTACATACTCCACTATAGGTTCAGTATCAAATTATACAGAGTGGAACACTGGTAGAGATGAATCACAAATTCTTTTCAGAAATCACTGGATCACATTTTTAATGTGATTTTGAATATCACATATATAATGAATGGCTTTTAAGTACATGTACACATGCTCTCTCTCTCTCTCTCTCTCTCTCTCTCTCTCTCTCTCTCTCTTCTCTCTCTCTCTCTCTCTCTCTCTCTCTCTCTCTCTCTCTCACATGCACACACACACACACACACACACACACACACACAAAAAAAAAATTGATGACTAACAACTAAATTCTTCACATGTCCTGTGGCAGAGTTTTGAAATGTAAAACAGAATTGTGGTACATGAAATAACAACATACACAAAAGCAAAACAAAACAAGATTTTAAAACTTCTTGAATAAAATACAATACAAGGAAGCCTCTCGTGCTCTCACTCGGGAATGTTTTGTGATCTTGAGAAAATTAACTTGAGTTTCTGCCTTATAGATTCTATTCTGTGCAGATTTGACCTC
>NC_051392.1:1137342-1138890 GCF_015228065.2 Penaeus monodon | reverse complement strand
CTCACAACACACACACAAAACCAACACAAACACACAAACACACACACCACACACACACCAACACACCCCACACACACACACACACACACACACACAAACACACACGCACAACACAAACACACACACAAACATAGACACACACACCCCCACACACAAACACCCCACACACAACACACCACACAAACCACACACACACACGCACAACAAAACACACACACACACACACACACACCACACACACACAGCACGCACGCACGCACACATACACACACACACACTACATACACATGCACATACACATAGAACCAAAACACAAAACACACACAACAAACACACACACCCCCAACCGCCGCCCCACGCGCGCGCGCGCACGCACACAGACGCCTTTCCCCAACAAGCTCGTTACGGGACTCAAGGTACCCCTCCCCCGCCCCTCGCCGCATCGTCGCTAGCATGAGTTGCCATATTTCCTTTGCCCGCCTCCGCCGCGGGCAAAACCCGGGCCGCGCTCGTCAAGCTGCAGAACACCGACAAGAAGTGCCTGTCCCGGCCACCTACGGGAAAAGAAGCGCCTGAGGAAGAAGTTCCCCTTTCGTCCTCGACACCGGGCGAACAGGCGCTCATGCCCTCCGGGATCGTCAAGAAGTCCCGCCTGGAAGGACATGGCCGACGCTGCTTCCGGGTGCACTACGGCCCGTACCCCGACGATCGGCCTCGTGACCGTCACGCTGAGTCTGGGAAAAGGGGAAAGGGTGAAGGTGCAGGTGACACACACGTTTCTGGTGTCGGAAACGTTGGACTATTGCATCTGGGTCACGACTTCCTTCGGGCATACTGCGTGGCAAGTTTTCCTTGAAGGGAAGAACGCACATGACCCTGGAGAGGCAGCGAGGACCGCGGGACCGGAATAGCGCCATATATCTTCGTGCCGTGCAAGGTGAAGGGCCGGGAGCTCAGGCGCCCTCGACCACGGGCACCACCGCATGATACAATGAATACCGGCCGATGTGAAGGGCGGCAACCCTGCCCGTGGTCAAAGCCAAAGCCGAGCTTCAAGGGCCTGCATTGTGGGCGAAGAGATCTTGTTGGGCATTAAGGGGAAGGACCGTGAGGTTGAAGGGATTACACGACCGCGTGTGATAGATCTGCAACTTCATTCTGGGCTATCGTTCCTCTAGACTCCATGTGGTATTCCAAGATGAGGCGTGATTCGCCCTGAGGTGCTGCGCCGAAGACGCAGTCGTTGGTTAGGTTCGTCTGCTAAGAATCGGAGTGGGAACGTTCGCAAACGTCGCAGAGTCGCAGCCACATAGAAAACCGCAGTCGCTGCAGCCACAGCAGCCGCCGCAACAGCCAACAGCAGCGCAGCCGCCGCAAGCCGCCGCAGCCACAATAGTCGCGCAGGCCGCCGCAGACGCCGCAGCGCCGTATCCATGCGGTAGATGCCGCAGCCGACGCCCTGGTGAATTAAAGCAGCCACGAAGTTGCCGCTCCTCGCGAGCTTTTCGGTGACGAGGCGCGCCCCCGCTCGGCCGCACCCTCCCCGCT
>NC_051392.1:1127342-1132342 GCF_015228065.2 Penaeus monodon | reverse complement strand
TCAATACTGGAGCATAAGGTGGAGAGTGACTTAACATTCCTACCAATGTAATCTAATGCATGAACCGAAGAGTCAAATCTTGTAATGACGTTATGTAGGGATGACTTATAGTCAGCAAGACGGCTGTTAAGGGTGTCCTCCTCAATGACACCAAAAAATGCGTGTACAATATTTCCAACTGCGTTTATAAGACCACGGCGAGAGCGTGAATGGTTCTCTTCTTTTAACGATAGGTTCATGTCTGAGCCGCCGTGGGGACAGCATGATACTTAATTGTAGTTTTCATGTTGTGATGCTCTTGGAGTGAGTACGTGGTAGGGTCCCCAGTTCCTTTCCACGGAGAGTGCCGGTGGTACCTTTTAGGTAATCATTCTCTCTATTTATCCGGGCTTGGGACCAGCACTTGACTTGGGCTGGCTTGGCCACCCAGTGGCTAGGTAGGCAATCAAGGTGAAGTTCCTTGCCCAAGGGAACAACGCAGCGGTCGGTGACTCGAACCCTCGAATTCATATTGCCGTCGTGCCAGTCTTGAGTCCGACGCTCTAACCATTCGGCCACCGCGGCCTTGACGAGCATGGGCTTTCCATGATTTTTTCTTAGCAATTTAGAGCGGTGGTTTGCCATTGCCTTCCGCCCGGTGTTTTTATCGAGTCACCATCTCTATTTACCCGGCATTGACTTGAGCTGGCTTGGCCACCCAGTGGCTAGGCAGGCAATCGAGGTGAAGTTCCTTGCCCAAGGGAAACAACGCGCCGGCCGGTGACTCGAACCCTCGTTACTGGTAGTGAATTTACTCAAGTCATCTATTGTGGCATTCAGGATGTGAGTGAGAAGCTTTCTCTGTGTACCATTCAAAAACTTATCATGATATATGTATGATCTTAGCTCTGAGCTTGGCATGGTGAAATGTGGCAAGTGAAGAGAATTCTAATAAAGGGGTGAGTACTACAGTTGTCTCTACATGATTAGTGACAGGGAAGGTTACACCAAGGTCCTCTATAATGGCGCCAGGGACGCTCCGTAGATTCGCGGGGAGATGGGCGCCACTAACAGCGAGAAGGGGCAGGAAGAGGACGGGACTCATCTGTAAGCATAGAGGGGCTGGAATCAGGTGAGGCACTGCAATCAGAGAACTGCTCTACAAAGTACTTACTAGCAAGCTTCAGTTGGTCAAAGTGGAACCATGTCTGTGACTCATCCTTTAAACTCCTGCAAAGTGCCTTGTTATTGCGACACTGTAGCACCCTGTAGGGCCCATTGAAGATAGGGGCTAACTTGGGCATAGGAGAGTTTGTGGATTTTATGCTCCTAAAGACTAGTGCACCCACATCAATTGCCTTAAACCTTGCTATCTTATGTTGGTTTGCGATTATTTTGTCCCTGCGTAAAGTTAGCTTTTCCTTGGCTAACGTAAAGGCTTTTTGCTGCCTGATAAGTAGTGTCTTGGCATAGTTGTCATCATAGTTGGGGTCTGGCTTTGCATCCAAGAGCTCGTTAGGGAGTCTTTTGTCCGTACCGAATAGCAGGAAATGAGGTATGTCACCGAGTGAGGAATGATAATTGCAGTTAATAGCTGATTGTACAATGGGTAATAGAGGTCCCAGTCGCCATCATGGTCAGAAATCATAGTTCTCATTAAGTTTAAGATGGTCTTGTTCAGTCTCTCTGTAATACCATTGGCCTGAGGTCGGTATGGGAGGATATTAACCTTTTTGACATTCATTAAGCTACATAACTGTGAGAGGATCTTATTACAGAATTCTGTTCCATTATCGCTGCTGAGCTGCTGGGGGGACTGGTATCTGCAAATGATATTGTTATAGAAGGCTCTAGCAATGGTGTGAGCTGACTTGTCCGGTACAGGAACAAGCTCACAGTATCTACTGAAATTATCAATGAAAACTAGAATGTACCTGTTGCCCCTGGGGCTTGGTATAAATCCTGAAAGGGTATCGCAAGATACCTTCTGGAATGGGAAGTCAGGGATATCATACAACAATGCAGGGGCAGGCTGATGGGTTGAGCCCTTGTATAATGGACAGACACGACAACTCTTAACATGTCGGAAAACTCTCTGGGATAACCTGGGGAAATAGAATCTTGACCTAGCACGCTTAACGGCTTTGGAAGCCCCAGCGTGAGCTGCCTCCAATGACTCATGGGAGTATTTAAGGATGAGGGGAACAAGGCACTCAGGGATTACTAACTGTCTATAACTAATCTTTGTCTTCCTCCCCTTTCTCTTGGGCATGGACAATCTAAAGAGGAGGCCAGAGTCGTCCAGGAAAAAATCCTTAACTGGAAGATGGTTTCTTGGGGGTAAAGGGGTACTTGGGTTAGCTTCTAAACTTTTGATGATGTCCTTATACAAGCTGTCACTTCTCTGCTTTTCTCTTATGTCATTAATATCTAGAGCATCTAGGGGTGGGCAGTTATCAGAGAACAGGGAGTATACAGGTGCTCGAGATAAGGCGTCTACAACCTTATAGCAAGGGCCAGGGGTATACACAATCGAGGGGTTGAACTCTAGCAAGGTATCCAAATGCCTGGCCAATCTACCATGGGGGTCCTTGCAAGACATGATATGGGTCAGTGGCTGATGGTCCGTTCTTACTTCTATATCATAGCTTAGAATTAACTCTCGAAAATGTTTGAGTGACCATATAATGCTTAGCAATTCTTTGTCAGTTGTCGAATAACGCTTTTCAGCAATATTTAAGACTCGACTTGCAAAAGCAATGGGCTTTAGCTTTCCCTCGAATTCTTGCATAAGTGCAGAGCCAATGCCAACGTTAGAGGTGTCAGTTGCTAAAATGAAGGGCTTGGAAAAATCTGGAAAAGCCAATACCGGCTATGAGGGATGCGGTAACTTGGAATACAGACAGGCTGAGCATTGGGAACCAGGTTAATCTTATGTTGTAGGAGATCAGTCTTGCCAAGGGGTCGAAACTCAGAAGGCAATCTGGGGAGGGGATAGTCGAGAGTGTTTCATGAGAGGAGGGAGATGACTCGCCCAGAGTGGGCTGAGTTTGAGTGGTTGCAGTGAAGGCAGGCGGTGGTAGTTCCATGACTTCACCTTTAGCGAGTTCATAATCAACTACTCGGGTGTTATTGTGAAGTCGGATGGGGGTAGGAGTTAGGTTAATCAGGTGGAGGAATGTCTCCCCTTCAGAAATGGAATAAAGTGCTGGCAACATGGCAGTTCCCTTAACACGAGATCCTTCTGGCAAGACCAGACATGCGCCCTCGTTTACATGTGTTACAACATTGACAGGCATGTCGGTAAATGGGGGAATGGTGGTAATTTCCTTGACACGAAAGTGTAATGCGTTGTCTCCCATAGTCCATGAAAAGGGCCCAAAATGTGTAGTAGTAGCTGGGGTAGAACAAGGGGGGGGCATTATGGGGAGGGGCAGCACGAGTATCTTTTTCCAAGGCTTGGGAGGTGGGAGGCTTACTTGGCACAAAAGCGGGGCTTCTCTGGCACCTGGGCTTGGAACGATGCTTGGGGAGGTCAGGGGGTTTGGGGTGGTGTTTGTTGAGGGGTATATCTTTCCCAATCATACGGCTAGAAATTGAGTCTTTGTTGTGGTACTTATGAGGGAATCTGAGTGCATCATAACTGTTGCGATGAGTCCACATGGAGGAAGGCTTAACGAGGGAGAGAAACTTGCCATTAAACATAATTCTGTTATTCCTAGGATCATGGACAATACCTGTACGCCAGAGAAACTCATGGCCCAGGAGGAGATCACCAGGGACAGTATGGGACTCGGTAACGATAAATGGATGGAGAAACGAAATCCCATCGAACTTAATGTTCCACCTCGTTTCTCCTATTACCCTCAGACTGTTACCAGAAGCACCACGTACAGACCAGCGGGGAGGTTGGATCTTGAGATCTAAACCAAACCTTGACAAAGTTGAAGCGGACACCAGACTGACAGACGAACCACTATCTAAGAAGAACATTGCTGGTTTACCATTGAGGCGTGCAGGAAGCAGAGGGGGGTCATTGCAATGGCTAGAAGTAGCAGAGGCTATTAATTGAGTACGGAGTCCCATGGGCTTTGCATGATCTCTGCATCTGGGGAACGGTCTGCTGGGGGGGTATCTTGGGGATTTTCAAGAAGTTCCTCTAAAAAATGGCACGACTTTTGTGTTTTGTGGGGGCTACTTCCACGTCTAGCTTTTGTTAATAAACCTTGTGTTATAGCACTCTGTTCTGTATAGTCTTTGCATTGATACCATGGGTGTCCATAAATGTTGTGGAATGGGCATACAGGAATGTTCCGGCAGTCGCGAGAAAAATGGCCATGATATAAGCATTTGTGGAAGACAGACTTTTCAGGGATCCAGTTGGTAACAGCAGGGGGTCTAAAGAGAGGACGAGGGATTGGGGCGTTCTGATAAGGTGAGTTCGGGGTAGCAGCATAACGTCCTGGCATGCGGGGGTAGTAACTGGACCGAGGGTTAGGGCGGGCAGGTAAGGGCAGGAGGGGCGGGTTGGGATGGCGTGTTGGCACGCGAACGAGTTCAGTGGAGGATTGGGGTTGGGGAGGAGGGGTCGGTCTTGCAGATAAGGCGTTGGTTACATGCACGTCATTGCCGGCTACTTCTTTAACTGCCTTAGAAAAAATGTCCGGCAGTTCAACAACGTTATCTATCTTTCCTATTTCACGCCAAACTTTCTCCTGGCACAATGGAGTGAGTGATGATGCAAATACGGCTGAAGTGAAGTAAAGCATATATTCAGTGTGAGATGCGGTATCACGAAATGCTCCTTTGATGTTTGAAAGGGAGTTGTCTGGGATGGAAGAAATCCACTTATTCACTGCAAGTCTAACGCGATTACAATGGGAGCGGAGGTCAGCGTAAGAGAATGACTGAGGCCGTAAGCTAAAAATCCTGGCGAGCTGTAGTACATGATCAACCTGAGAGGGTCTGAATAGAATGCCAAATTCTTGCTTAAACAATTCCCACGAGGGGGTTAGGTTGTT
>NC_051392.1:1116694-1121694 GCF_015228065.2 Penaeus monodon | reverse complement strand
AATTATGTTTAATGGCAAGTTTCTCTCCCTCGTTAAGCCTTCCTCCATGTGGACTCATCGCAACAGTTATGATGCACTCAGGTTCCCTCATAAGTACCACAACAAAGACTCAATTTCTAGCCGTATGATTGGGAAAGATATACCCCTCAACAAACACCACCCCAAACCCCTGACCCCCCAAGCATCGTTCCAAGCCCACGTGCCAGAGAAGCCCCGCTTTTTGTGCCAAGTAAGCCTCCCACCTCCCAAGCCTTGGAAAAAGATACTCGTGCTGCCCCTCCCCATAATGCCCCCCCCTTGTTCTACCCCAGCTACTACTACACATTTTGGGCCCTTTTCATGGACTATGGGAGACAGCGCATTACACTTTCGTGTCAAGGAAATTACCACCATTCCCCCATTTACCGACATGCCTGTCAATGTTGTAACACATGTAAACGAGG
Organism: Penaeus monodon; assembly: GCF_015228065.2. Classification (NCBI taxonomy): domain Eukaryota; kingdom Metazoa; phylum Arthropoda; class Malacostraca; order Decapoda; family Penaeidae; genus Penaeus; species Penaeus monodon. The sequence goes on along the minus strand of NC_051392.1, from coordinate 1,121,251 downwards.
GCGCATGTCTGGTCTTGCCAGAAGGATCTCGTGTTAAGGGAACTGCCATGTTGCCAGCACTTTATTCCATTTCTGAAGGGGAGACATTCCTCCACCTGATTAACCTAACTCCTACCCCCATCCGACTTCACAATAACACCCGAGTAGTTGATTATGAACTAGCTAAAGGTGAAGTCATGGAACTACCACCGCCTGCCTTCACTGCAACCACTCAAACTCAGCCCACTCTGGGTGAGTCATCTCCCTCCTCTCATGAAACACTCTCGACTATCCCCTCCCCAGATTGCCTTCTGAGTTTCGACCCCTTGGCAAGACTGATCTCCTACAACATAAGATTAACCTGGTTCCCAATGCTCAGCCTGTTTGTATTCCAAGTTACCGCATCCCTCATAGCCGCCGCTCTGCTCTCGACAAGGCTACTGCTGACTTACTTGATCAAGGTATAATAACCTTGATAATAATAGTACCTCACCCTGGTCCGCTCCAATGTTACTGGTACCCAAGAAAGATGGGACAATGAGACCTGCTATTGACTACAGATGACTAAACAAATTAACTATTCCTGAACCATTTCCCATTCCCTCCCTTCGTCTGTTATTACAAGACATGGGGACTAACAACAAAGTCTTCTCGACTCTCGACTTAGCTAAGGGATTTCATCAGTTACCCATGCACCCTGATTCCCAAAAGCTAACTGCTTTTTCCACCCCTTCTGGACACTGGAATTCACACGAATGCCTTTGGCCTAAGAAACGCCCCATTGAGTTTTGCACATTAATGTCCCTTGTCATGGAGTGTCTTGGTTGGTAATGACGTACTCATTTATCTGGACGACCTATTGGTTGTGTCGAAGGTGTTGCCGAGCACAAGGTAAAGCTCCGGAAGATTTTTGTAACTAGGGTGAACTGGATTGACCATTAACCCTTAGATTTGCCTTTTTTTTTCCCTCTTCCCTTGAGTTTCTTGGTCATACCGTAACTTCAGCAGGAATCTCCCCTAATGATGATAAGGTAAAGAGCATAAGTAACTTCCCCGTCCCTAAGGATCATCATCAGATTAAGAGCTTCTTAGGTTCAGCAGGGTTTTATAGACCCTTCATACCCCATTTTTGGTTCCATTGCCAGCCCTCTTTCCCGGCTACTTAAAAAAGACTCCGATTTGTTTTGGGCAAGGGCAGGACTTTTGCATTCAATCCCTCAAATCTAGTTAAATTTAAATCGCCCGGGATTGGCTTTTCCCAAAATTTTTCCAAGCCCTTCATTTTAGCAAATGACACCTTTAAAGTTTGGCATTGGCTCTGCCCCTTATGCAAGAAATTTGAGGGAAAGCTAAAGCCCATTGCTTTTGCAAGTTGAGTCTTAAATTTTTGCTGAAAAGCGTTATTCGACAACTGACAAAGAATTGCTAAGCATTATATGGCCACTCAAACATTTTCGAGAGTTTAATTCTAAGCTATGATATAGAAGTAAGAACGGACCATCAGCCACTGACCCATATCATGTCTTGCAAGGACCCCCATGGTAGATTGGCCAGGCTTTGGATACCTTCTAGAGTTCAACCCCTCGATTGTGTATACCCCTGGCCCTTGCTATAAAGTTGTAGACGCCTTATCTCGAGCACCTGTATACTCCCTGTTCTCTGATAACTGCCCACCCCTAGATGCTCTAGATATTAATGACATAAAAGAAAAGCAGAGAAGTGACAGCTTGTATAAGGACATCATCAAAAGTCTAGAAGCTAACCCCAGTACTCCTTTACCCCCAAGAAACCATCTTCCGGTTAAGGATTTTTACCTGGACGACTCTGGCCTCCTCTTTAGATTGTCCATGCCCAAGAGAAAGGGGAGGAAGACAAAGATTAGTTATAGACAGTTAGTAATCCCTGAGTTCCTTGTTCCCCTCATCCTTAAATACTCACATGAGTCATTGGAGGCAGCTCACACTGGGGCTTCCAAAGCCGTTAAGCGTGCTAGGTCAAGATTCTATTCCCCAGGGTTTTCCCAGAGAGTTTTCCCGAAAATGTTTAAGAGTTGTCGTGTCTGTCCATTTTACAGGGCTCAACCCATCAGCCTGCCCCTGCATTGTTTTAAAGATATCCCTGACTTCCCATTCCAGAAGGTATCTTGCATACCCTTTCAGGATTTATACCAAACCCCCAGGGGCAACAGGTACATTCTAGTTTTTCATTGACAACTTCAGTAGATACTGTGAGCTTGTTCCTATACCAGACAAGTCGGCTCACACCATTGCTAGAGCTTTCTATAACAATATCATATGCAGATACCAGTCCCCCCAGCAGCTCAGCAGCGATAATGGAACAGAATTCTGTAATAAGATCCTCTCACAGTTATGTAGCTTAATGAATGTCAAAAAGGTTAATATCCTCCCATACCGACCTCAGGCCAATGGTATTACAGAGAGACTGAACAAGACCATCTTAAACTTAAAGAGAAATATGATTTCTGACCATGATGACGACTGGGACCTCTATTACCCATTGTACAATCAGCTATTAACTGCAATTATCATTCCTCACTCGGTGACATACCTCATTTCCTGCTATTCGGTACGGACAAAAGACTCCCTAACGAGCTCTTGGATGCGAAGCCAGACCCCATCTATGATGACAACTATGCCAAGACACTACTTATCAGGCAGCAAAAAGCCTTTACGTTAGCCAAGGAAAAAGCTAACTTTACGCAGGGACAAAATAATCGCAAACCAACATAAGATAGCAAGGTTTAAGGCAATTGATGTGGGTGCACTAGTCTTTAGGAGCATAAAAACCACAAACTCTCCTATGCCCAAGTTAGCCCCTATCTTCAATGGGCCCTACAGGGTGCTACATGTCGCAATAACAAGGCACTTTGCAGGAGTTTAAGGATGATCACAGACATGGTTCCACTTCGACCAAATGAAGCTTGCTAGTAAGTACTTTGTAGAGCAAATTCTCTGATTGCAGTGCCTCACCTGATTCCGCCCCTCTATGCTTACAGATGATCCCGTCCTCTTCCTGCCCCTTCTCGCTGTTAGTGGCGCCCATCTCCCGCGAATCTACGGGGCGTCCCCTGGGGCCATTATAGAGGACCTTGGTGTAACCTTCCCTGTCACTAATCATGTAGAGATAACTGTAGTACTCACCCCCTTTTTTAGAATTCTCCCTTTACTTGCCACATTTCACCATGCCAAGCTCAGAGCTAAGATCATACATATATCATGATAAGTTTTTGAATGGTACACAGAGAGAGCTTCTCACTCACATCCTGAATGCCACAATAGATGACTTGAGTAAATTCACTACCAGTAACGAGGGTTCGAGTCACCGGCCGGCGCGTTGTTTCCCTTGGGCAAGGACTTCACCTCGATTGCCTGCCTAGCCACTGTGGCCAAGCCAGCTCAAATCATGCCGGTAATAGAGATGGTGACTCGATAAAAACACCGGGCGGAAGGCAATGGCAAACCACCGCTCTAAATTGCTAAGAAAAAATCATGGGAAAACCCATGCTCGTCAAGGCCGCGGTGGCCGAATGGTTAGAGCGTCCGGACTCAAGACTGGCACGAACGGCAATATGAATTCCGAGGGGTTTGAGTCCCCCGACCGCTGCGTTGTTCCCTTGGGCAAGGAACTTTACCTTGATTGCCTACCTAGCCACTGGGTGGCCAGCCACCCAAGTCCAATTGCTGGTCCCAAGCCCGGGTAAAAAGAGAGAATGATTACCTAAAAGGTACCACCGGCACTCTCCGTGGAAAGGAACTGGGGACCCTACCACTCACTCCAAGAGCATCACAACATGAAAAACTACAATTAAGTATCATGCTGTGACCACGGCGGCTCAGACATGAACCTACCGTTAAAAGAAGAGAACCATTCACGCTCTCGCCGTGGTCTTATAAACGCAGTTGGAAAAAATTGTACCGCATTTTTTGGTGTCATTGAGGAGGACCCCTTAACAGCCGTCTTGCTGACTATAAGTCATCCCTACATAACGTCATTACAAGATTTGACTCTTCGGTTCATGCATTAGATTACATTGGTAGGAATGTTAAGTCACTCTCCACCTTATGCTCCAGTATTGAGGAACAGTTACATACCTTATCCAAGGATATCACTAACGTGCAACGATTCACCCACTTCGGTATTAGCGTATTTTCTTATCAGTTAGCTCTACGTAATTTCATGAGTGATGTAGAGCGTTTCAGTACAGACCTAATAATGGCTGCCCGGGGTGAGGTCCTCCCAGGCTTAATATCCCCACATGATATGCATAACTTCATAACCAGGGCCAGCAGTATCACTGAACTACAACAACTACTAGATAAAGTTAAGAAGCAAGCGAAAAAGGCTGGCTTTTTCTTAATGCCAAAAAAACAAGATCATGAATATTCAAAGATAACCGGCAATGAACAATGATGAACAAAGCCACAATCAATGGAATGATTGTGGAAAATGTGAAAAAGTTCACTTATCTTGGAGCTGTTTAACTAATACATATGATGATTCACCGGAGATAAAAGAAGAATTGCCATTGCCAAAACGCCACAACTGTCTCAATAACAT
>NC_051392.1:1113910-1116594 GCF_015228065.2 Penaeus monodon | reverse complement strand
CCGGAGCGGCCAGCCTGCCCGGCAACGAATTCGGCTGCTTTAATCACAGGCGTCGGTGCGGCATCTGCCAGATCGGCGGCTGGCGTCTGCGGCGGCTGCGGCGACTATGTGCTGCGGCGGCTGCGGCGGCTGCGCGCTTTGGCTGTTGCGGCGGCTGCTGTGGCTGCAGCGACTGCGGTTTCTATGTTGGCTGCGACGTCTGCGACGTTTGCGAACGTTTCCCACTCCGATTCTTAGCATAAACGAACCTTACAGACTGCGTCTTTGGCGCCGTACCTCAGGATCACCGCCTGCTTCTGGAAATCCCACATGGAGTCGAGGAGGAACGAGTAGCCCAGAGTGAAGTTGCAGATCTTATCACACGCGGTCGTGTATCCCTTCAACCTCACGGTCTTCCCTTTAATGCCCAACAAGATCTCTTCGCCCACAATGCAGGCCCTTGAGCTCGGCTTGGCTTTGAGCACGGGCAGGGCGCAGGCCTTCACATCGGCCGTTGGCATGTAGCAGGCGGTGGTGCCCGTGTCGAGGGCGGCCATGAGCGCCCGGCCCTTCACCTTGCACGGCACGAAGATATGGCCCTATTCCGGGCCCGCGGGCCTCGCTTGCCTCTCCAGGGTCATGTGCGGGTCTTTCCTCTTCAGGAAGACCTTGCACGAGAAGGCCCGAAGGAAGTCGTGACCCAGGATGCAATAGTCCAACTTTTCCGACACCATAAACGTGTGTGTCACCTGCACCTTCCCCGTCCCTTTGCCCAGACTCAGCGTGACGGTCACGAGGCCGATCGTCGGATACGGGCCGTAGTGCACCGGAAGCAGCGTCGGCCGAATGTCCTTCACGAGGCGGCACTTCTTGACGATCCGGAGGGGCATGAGCGACCTGTTCGCCCCGGTGTCGAGACGAGGGGAACTTCTTCCTCAGGCGCTTCTTCCTGTAGGTGGCCGGGATCAGGCACTTCTTGTCGGTGTTCTGCAGCTTGACGAGGCCGCGGCCGGTCTCGTGCCCCGCGGCGGAGGCGGGCGAGGAAATATGGCAACTCATGCTAGCGACGATGCGGCGAGGGGGCGGGGGAGGGGTACCTTGAGTCGCGTAACGAGCTTGTTGGGAAAGGCGTCTGTGTGCGTGCGCGCGCGCGCGCGCGCGCGCGCGTGTGTGTGGGGTGTGTTGTGTGTGTGTGTGTGTGTGTGTCTATGTGTATGTGCATGTGTAGTATGTGTGGTGTGTGTATGTGTTGCGTGCGTGCGTGGTGTGTGTGTGTGTGTGTGTGTGTATGTGCGTGTGTGTGTGTGTGTGTGTGTGTGTGTGTGTGTGTGTGTGTGTGTGTGTGTGTGTGTGTGTGTGTGTTTGTATGTGTGTGACTAAGCTAGTGTATGTGTGTGTGTGTGCGTGCGCGCGTGCGTGTGTGTGTGTGTGTGTGGTGTTTGTGTATGTGGTGTGTGTGTGTGTGTGTGTGTGTCTATGTGTGTGCATGTGTTTTGTGTGTGTGGGGTGTGGTGTGCGTGTGTATGTGTATGTGTGTGTTGTGTGTGGTGTGTGTGTGTGTGTGTGTGTGTGTGTGTGTGGTGCTGTGGTGTGTGTGTGTGTGTCTATGTGTGTGTAGTGTGCGTGGTGCGTGGGGTGTGCGTGCGTGTGTGCGCGCGTGTGTGTGTGTGTGTGTGTGTGTGTTGTGTGTGTGTGTGTGTGTGTGTGTGTGTGTGTGTGTGTGTGTGTGTGTGTGTGTGTGTGTTTGGTGTGTGTGTTGTTTTTGTGTGTTTTGTGTGTGTGGTTTGTGTGTGTGTGTGTGTGTGTGTGTGTGCCTGTGTGTGTGTGTGTGTGTGTGTCTATTGATGTTTTATGTCGTGGTGTGTGTGTGTGTGGGGTGTGTGTGGGTGTGTGTGTGGTGTTGTGTGTGTGTGTGGTTCGCACGTGTGTCGTGTGTATCTCGGCTTTCATATACCCTGGTTTGTGCATGTTGGTGTGCGTGTGTTGGGTGGTCCGTGCGCACAACGCCTTATACCGGGGTACCTTCCCCAAAGGAGTATTGGATGAACATGCGGTGGTCTTAATCACCATTATATCCACGATAGACGCACCTACTATCGTATCTCGGCTCAATACCAGTAAGCAAACCCGTGCTTGCCACGTGCACACACACGCACACACACACACACACACACATGCGCGTGTGAGCGACACGAGAGATGGTCTTATGGCGGATAATGAAAGTGGCCTTGGCTTTTGGCTTTATTCGCTACAAGCTGAGTGGATGCAAGCTGAGCTCCTTCTGCCGAGGTCTGGCGAACGTCCCCCTTTCATTCAGCGGCTCCTTCCTGGGCGGCGTTGCTTCGCGGCTGGAGTGTCAGTTTATCAGACCGTGACAGGGGGATGAGTCGCTGGGCTTGCTCTAGGGGGACATGTAGGTCACCTAGGAGGTCCTTGAGTGAGCCAGGCTCAGGAGTGGAAGATGCGAAGTGGCTGCTTCCTGTGATAAGGTGTACTCAGGAGGCAGCGACAGGAAGGCGCACCCTTTGTTCAGCCAGGGACAGATGTGGGGAGCCCCCCTTTTCCCGGAAATGTTTTTTTATATCCCCTCGGCCACGTAAAAGGGGCCGTCCTGGGCCCCGTTCCCAAGATCTGAAACGTTGAAAGGCAGAAAAATTACTGTGACGGGGCCCAGGGGGCCGCTGGTAGGGGGGATTCCCTCTCGT
>NC_051392.1:1107148-1113810 GCF_015228065.2 Penaeus monodon | reverse complement strand
TATTATACCGTTACCTATTACACAATCTAAATTAACATTTCTCTTCCTTGTCTTTTTTCATCTGTTTACTTGTTCTTAAACGCTTACACTGCCTATATCATTTACCTACCGATAGTTGTCTCCTTACCTCTGTTTTCTCCTCCTCTCTCTTCTCTTTCATCCCTGTCTTCTACTTCACCTCTTTCTTCCTCCTTACCCTTCCCTTAATTTGTCTCCTATTCTCCTCTATCTCCCCTCTCTCTTCCCTCTTTCATCTCCCTCTTTCTCCCTCTCCCTCTCTCCTCTCTCCCTCTCCCTCTCTCACCCTCTCTCTTCCTCTTTCACCCTCTCCCTCCCTCTCCACCCTCTCCCTCTCCCTCTCCCTCACCCTCTCTCTCCCTTTCTCACCCTCTCCCTCTCCCCTCTCTCACCCTCTCCCCTCTTCACCCTCTCTCTTCCTCTTTCACCCTCTCCCTCTCCCTCTCTCCCCTCTCTCTTCCTCTTTCACCCTCTCCCTCTCCCTCTCTCACCCTCTCCCTCTCTCACCCTCTTCTTCCTCTTTCACCCTCTCCCTCTCCCTCTCTCACCCTCTCTCTTCCTCTTTCACCCTCTCCCTCTCCCTCTCTCACCCTCTCCCTCTCCCTCCCCCTCTCTCCCCCTCTCTCACCCTGTAATACCTTTTCATATAATGTAGTATGTTAATGTGATATATGTTTATATAATATCTGTTGATATGATGGATGTTGATATGATATATGTTAATAGAGTATCTGTTGATATCATATCTGTTGATATAATGTAGTCAGTGCCGGTCCCAAGCCCGGATAAATAGGGAGTGTTGGCGGGAAGGGTCCGGCCATAAAAAATGTCTGCCAGAACCTGATTACAGTGAGCCCATATAAGAATGGGACAAAGTTACAGCTAAAGAATATAATATCTGTCAATATAATATCTATTAATATAATATTCGTTGATATAACAACTGTTAATATAATATATATTTATATAATATCTATTTTTATAATATGTTTCATCATTATCTTTTGATTGGCATGAGACGTTTGACATGACTAAAGATATTCTATAAAAGAAAATAATACTGATAAGACATAACAACTTTGCCTGTTGTTATTGGAGCTCTTGGCCTTATAAAAAAGGTACGGATAAGTTTCTTGAGCAAATACCAGGAAATCCAAAATTAGAAGAAATCCAAAAAATAGTCTTAAACAGCACAGCACATGTTCTCAGAAGAGCCTTATCGATCTGATGTGTTCTTTGTGTGCGTGAATTGATTTGACTGGATGTTTTGATTTGTGGTAGTGACTCGGTGTTTGATTTTAATTAGCAGATCTAAGGAAACTTTCGTATAAAATAATAATAATAATAATAATAATAATAATAATAATAATAACAATAATAATAATAATAATAGTAACAATTGCAATAATAATAATATTGCTAATAACAATTCTAATGATGATAATACAACTACTACTTCTAATCACATGATTCAAACTTTTTTTTTTCAAACTTTATATATATATATATATATATATATATATATATACATATATATATATATATCTATATATATATATATATATATATATATATTTATATATATACATATGTGTGTGTGTGTGTGTGTGTGTGTGTGTGTGTGTGTGTGTGTGTGTGTGTGTGTGTGTGTGTGTACATATTTGGGTGTGCGTGTGAATGCCTCAGAGGTCTCTGTCGAGCCATTTGTGAATATCCGTTTCGCAATCGCCGGGAGCGTCTCTCGAGAAATGAAATAGGTTCGTTTTCGTCGCCCAACGGGATTCATGCAATTCACACACATTTAAACGTTTCGAAGACACTCATGATACAGCAAAATAGATAACAAATGAACGGGAGCTTCTGTTGCAATCACAAGGGATGCTTTTCGTTTGTGGAAAATAAAGGAAATTGAGAAATAAAAATGTTTGAGTACTCGGCATGGTACTCAAACATTTTTATTGAACGTTTAACGCAGATAAGATTCAGTGTCTTATCAGGGCGAGGGAGACGAGGGATCTTGCTTCTGAGTAAGGCAATAAGAAGATAAATTTCGATTAGGATATGTAAGATTTATTTATTTTTTCCTCCTCCGTCAAACGTTTCTGGAGGAGGTGATATTGAAACGTCTGTAAAGAATGTGAAGAATTTTGGAAGAGAATGAATTCTGTACACACACACACACACACACACACACACACACACACACACACACACACACACACACACACACACACACACACACACACACACACACACACACACACACACACACACACACACACACACACACACAGCTATCTATCTATCTACACATAAATAAATGAACAAATGAATAAATAGATAAATAGATAAGTATATATATATATATATATATATATATATATATATATATATATATATATATATATATATATATATGTATGCTGGTCCCAAGCCCGGATAAAAAGAGAGAATGATTACCTAAAAGGTACCACCGGCACTCTCCGTGGAAAGGAACTGGGGACCCTACCACTACTCACTCCAAGAGCATCACAACATGAAAACTACAATTAAGTATCATGCTGTGACCACGGCGGCTCAGACATGAACCTATACCGTTGAAAAAATAAATAAATAAAATAAATAAATAATAAATAAAATTATATATATATATTATATATATATATATATATATATATATTATATATATATATATATATAATATATATATTATATATATAATATATTTACACACACACACACAGATATAGAGATAGATATGAGTATATACATATAAATATAAATATAAATATAAATATGAATGTCAATAAATATATACATATACATATATAACTAATATATTATATATATATATAATCTATATATATTTTAAAAATTATATATATATAATATATAATATATATATTTAACTTATAACATACACACCACACACACACACACACACACACACACACACACACACAACACACACACACACACACACACACACACACACCATATATATAAAATATAAAATATATATATATATATATAAAATTTTATAATATATATATATTATATATATATTTTATATATATATATATGTATACTTATATGTATATTTTTATGTATATATATATATATATATATATATCTATAATATACTATATATATATATAATATAAAATATAGAGGAGAGAGAGAGAGAGAGAGAGAGAGAGAGAGAGAGAGAGAAAAAGGAGAGAGAGAGAAGGGGAGGGAGAAGAGAGAGAAGAGAGAGATGAAATAAAGAGAAAAATCATATATGATTATACATTTTCTTTTAACGGTGGGTTTCATGTCTGAGCCGCCGTGGTCACAGCATGATACTTATTTTGTAGTTTCATGTTGTGATGCTTTTGGGAGTGAGTACGGGGTAGGTCCCCAGTCCTTTCCCACGGAGAGTCCCGGGGTGGTACCTTTTTAGGTAATAATTCTCTCATTTATCCGGGCTTGGGCCCAAAGCACTGACTTGGGCTGGCTTGGCCACCCAGTGGCTAGGTAGGCAATCAAGGTGAATTTCCCTTGCCAAGGGAACAACGCGGCGGTCGGTGACTCGAACCCTCGAACTCAGTTTGGGCCGTCGTGACAGTCTTTAGTCCGACGCTTAACCATCGGCCCACCGCGGCCCCCTGATTATACCATTAATACAACATATAATAAAATTATATAATATATATATATAGATATATATATATATTATATATATATATATATATATGTTGGGGGGAGGAGTATTGTCCCTCTCACCCAGCAAGTAAGGCATGCTGTGGGTCACACTGGGAGGGCAAATGTCGGGGTGCAGGATTGGAACGAGAGTTACTCGTCCCGCCTGCGCCCGGCAGGCGCCAAACCACCCTGCAGCTTGTGGGGCAAAGCCTCGGGAACCCCACAGGTGGATGGGCGGTCCCAAAAGCCTGCCGACCCCCCTTTTTTTGGGGGTGTGTCGCGGGGACGGCAGAGGTGGCGTGCTCCCGGAGTGACCACCCGAGGGTTAATCTCAGGGGTGCTTTCCGGTAGGTGCTTTGGACAAACCAGTCCTTGCGGCAGGATGAGGGTTACCTCTGCATCGCGGGAATTGAAACGACTGGGGGGTTGAGGTGGCTTGCCTCTCCGAGGTGAGAAAGACCTGGTAGCGGCACGATCAGTGTGGGTGGTTACACCTACTACTGGTCAGGCCGCAGCGATGGTCACCCCCTCCAGGGTGTAGCCATAGCCATCTCCCGTCAACTTCAGCCCGCGGGAGTCGAGGGGGACAACGGTTGATGAGTTTTATTATGGCATTGAGACTGAAGCAAGCTTTTGGCTTCATGTCTCTAATTGCTGTATACTCTCCCGCTGACGTTTGTAAACTCGATGTGAAAGAGGCGTTCTACACCAAACTCGCATCTGTGGCAGACGATTGCCCCCGGCGAGATATTCGCATTGTTCTGGGCGACTTCAATGCGGTATCTAGCTGTGACCAAGCTGGCTACGAGATGTCTGTTGGCCCCCATGGCTCGGGGGCTGATCCCAGCAGCGAGAATAGCCTCCTTCTCCGGGACTTTGCTAGTCCCAGAAAATGGGATCTCTGGCTCCTGGTACCAGCGCTCCAACCGCATCGCTGGACTGGTACAGCGATACTGGTACAGGGGGCCAAGGAGATGACCACATTCTTGTTAGCACGTGATGGAGGATCCTCCAGAACTGCAGGGTTTACCGGAGTGCCGAGTTCTGTGGCACCGACCATAGGCTGGTTCTGGCTACCCTGTGGGTCCATTTCAAAACTACCCGTCCCTCCAGTGGCCACTCTAAGGTGTTTCACTTGGACAAACTAAGGGAGGAGAAGTGTGCCTGTGGGTTCACCATGGCAGTCTCTGACCGATTCACAGAACCCAGCATCCTGACGGACCCAGTTGCTCTGTGGGAGTTCTTCAAGCACGTAACACTTGAAGCAGCTCAGGAGTCCATTGGCGTACGCCCAAGGGCAAGGCAGAATTCCATCTCCCTGGAGACATTAGAGGCCACTGAAGTGTGTCGCAAGGCTCGGCTGAATGGGAATCAAGTCTTGCGTCGTTCCATGATGCATAGGGCTCGGACACTGCTGAGAAGGGACAAGGAACAGTTCATCAGGAATCTTGCTGAGGAGGTCGAAGGCCATTTCTTGGTAAATGACCTTCGCCCTGCCTACCAAGCCCTGAGAAAACTAAACCCTAAGCCCTCCTCACAGATGACTGCAGTCTGATCAGTGGATGGACGGATCATCTCAGATCATGTTGGGGTTCGTGAACGTTGGGCTGAGTATTTTGAACAGTTGTACCAGGTGGACCCTCCAACAGTTAGCTTGGATGTAAGCGATGTCGCAGTGCCTGTGTCGGACCCACCCATCAGCGAGGAACCTCCTACCCTAACAGAGGTTAGGATGGCAATTTCCAAGCTGAAGAGTGGGAAAGCTGCAGGCATATGTGATATCCCTGCTGAACTGCTAAAGGCTGGGGGTGAACCTATGGCTCGGGGCCTGCATACAGTCCTGACTGCAATTTGACAGTCTAGTACCATTCCCCCTGACCTGCTGAGGAGCGTGGTCATCCCTCTCTGGAAGGGGAAATGGGATTGTTGGGATTGTAGCAACTACCGTGGCATTACACTGCTCAGCATACCAGGCAAGGTTCTCGCCCACATTCTTCTGAAATGGATCCGCAACCACCTACTGAGGCATCAGAGACCGGAGCAGTCTGGATTTACTCCTGGCAAGTCCACAATAGATAGTATACTAGCGCTTCGAGTAATTGTGGAACGCCGTCGTGAGTTTGGTCGTGGGTTGCTTGCAGCCTACATCGACCTCAAGGTGCATCAGACTCAGTGCATCGAGAATCGCTATGGGAGATCCTGAGGCTCAGGGGAATTCCGACACAGATTATTGGCCTGATAGCAAGCCTCTATACTGGTTACTGAAAGTGCTGTAAAGTGTGGTGGGGGTATGTCGAACTTCTTCCCTGTTAATTCAGGGGTGAGGCAAGGCTGTGTCCTTGCACCAACACTTTTCAACACTTGTATGGACTGGATAATGGGTAGAGCTACTAGCCAAAGTCAGTGTGGAGCAACACTAGGCAATATTAAGGTCTCAGACCTTGACTTTGCCGACGATGTTGCCATCCTTGGAGTCACTTGTGGCGGCTCTTGATGCATTTAGCAATGAGGCGAAGCCCCTAGGCCTAGAGGTCTCCTGGACCAAGACCAAGATTCAGGACTTTGGGGGCCTATTAGGGGAACCCGTTCAGTCGATCCATGCTTGCGGCGAGAACGTTGAAGTTACAGAAAGTTTTACATACCTTGGTAGCGTAGTCCATATCTCTGGTTTGTCAGACCAGGAAGTCAGTAGACGGATTGGTCTGGCAACAGGAGCCATGAACTCGATCAACAAGAGTGTTTGGAGATGTCGGTACCTATGCAGAAGGACCAAGCTGCGTGTCTTCAAGGCCTTGATACTGCCAGTTTTGCTCTATGGAAGCGAAACCTGGATGCTATCCAGTGTCTTGGAGTCTCGCCTTGATGCCTTTTGTAACAAGTCCCTTCGCCGGATCATGGGGTACAGTTGGCAGGACCACTTGTCCAACCAGCGGTTACACCATGAGACTGGCATGGGA
>NC_051392.1:1097148-1099648 GCF_015228065.2 Penaeus monodon | reverse complement strand
ATATTATATATATATATATATATATATATATATATATATATATATATATATATGAATATATAATCATAAAACACACAAGAGATCGGAAATCCAGACGGAAAAGGAAAGGCAACAGAAAAACCTTGAATAAACAGATTAAACAAAAACAAAAAAAACAAACAAAACAAAAAACGTACAGATATCTCACGAGATTCCATCAGCTGATCGAATGACTTCATTCATAAATTCTGAAATTACAACACTTTTCCATCGTTTGTTTTTTTTCTACTGTTTACGTTTCTGTCGTTCTTACGACCGCCATTCCTCGTAATCCGCTGTTGGTTAATTTGGTCACGTCTCTCTCTGTTTCTCTCTGTCTCTCTCTGTCTCTGTCACTCTCTGTCTCTCTCTTTCTCTCTGTCTCTCTCTGTCTCTCTGCCTCTCTCTGTCTCTCTCTTTCTCTCTGTCTCTCTCTGTCTCTCTCCATTCTCTCTGTCTCTCTCCTCTCTCTGTCTCTCTCTGTCTCTCTCAATCTCTCTGTCTCTCTCTTCTCTCTGTCTCTCTCTTCTCTCTCTGTCTCTCAATCTCTCTGTCTCTCTCTTTCTCTCTGTCTCTCTCTGTCTCTCTCAACTCTCTCTCTCTCTCTCTCGCCCCCTCCCCTCTCTCTCTCTCCCCTCTCTTTTCTCTCTCTCCTCTCTCTCCCCTCTCTCTTTTCTCTCTTTCTACTCTCTGTCTCTCTCTTTCTTTTCCTCCTCCCTCTCCTTTTTTTTTTGTTCTCGTCTTCTCTCACTCTCTTTCTCTCTCTCACTCTCTGTCTGTCTCTCTCTCTCTGTTTCTCTCTCTCTCTTTCTCTCGTCTCTCTCTGTTCTCTCATCTTCTGTCTCTCTTTTTTCTCTCTGCCCCCAAATCTCTCTGCCCCCTCTCTTTTTCTCTCTTCTCCTCTTTTCTCTCTGTCTCTCCTTCTCTCTGTCCCCCCCCTTCGTCCTTTCTCTCTTTCCTTTTTTTTCTCTGTCTCTTTTTTCTTCTAATCTCTCTTCTCTCTTTTCCCCCCTTCTCTCTCCCCCTTTCTCTTCTTTCTCTTTTCCCCTCCCCTCTTCTCCCCCCTTCTCCTTCCCCCTTTCCCTTCTCTTTCCCCTTTTTTCTTTCTCTCTTCTCTCTTCTTTTCTTTTTTTCCCTCCTTTTCCCTCCTTTCTTTTTTTCCTCTCTTTCTCTCTGTCTCTCTCTTTCTCTCTTCCCCTTTTTTCCCATTTTTCCTTCTTTCTTTTCCCTTTCCCCTTTGTCTACTTCTCCTTCTCCTTCGTTCTCTCCCCCCCCCTTTCTTTTTTTTTTGTCTTTTTCCCTCTCTCCTCTTTTCCTCCCCTCTCCTTTTCCCTTTTCTCCCTTCCTCCCCCTCTCTCTCTTTTCTCTCTCTCTCTCCTTTCCTCCCCTACCCTTCTCCTTCTCTCTCTTCTTTCTTCTTCCCCTTCCTCTTCCTCTTCCTCCCTCTTCCTTTTTTCTTCCCTTTTTTTCCCTCCCCTTCCCTCCCCCCTTTTTTTTTCTCTCCTCCCTTTCTCTCTCTTTCTCGCCTTTTTCCCTCTCTCTTTCTTTTTTTCTTTTCCTTTTTTCTTTCTCTCCTTTTCCTCTCTTTCTCTCTCTCTCTCTCTTTCCTCTCTCTCTTTTTTCCCCCTCTCTCTTTCTCCCCCCCTTTCCCTTCTCTTTTCCCCCTTTTTCCTTCTTCTTTTCTTTTCCCCTTTCTTTTCTCCTCTTTCTCTTTTTCCTCTCTCTTTCCTAGTCTCTTTTTTTCTCTTGTTTTTTTTTTCTCTCTGTCTCTCTCTTTCTCCTGTCCCCTTTTCCTTTTTTTCTTTTTTCTCTCTGTCTCTCTCTTTCTCTCTTCCTCTTTTTTTTTTTCCCCCCTCTTTTTTCTTTGCCCCTTTTCCCCCCTTCTCTTTTTTTTCGTTTTCCCCTTTTTTTTTTCTTTTCTGTCTTCTTCCCCCCCCCTTTCTTTTCTCTCTCTCTCTCTCTTTTTTTTTCCCCCTTTTTCTTCTCCCCCTTTTTCCCCCCCCTTTTTTTTTCCCTTTTTTCTCCCCTCTTCCCCCCCTTCTCCCCCCCCCCCCCTTTTTTTCTCTTCTTTCTATCTCCTTCTTCTCTCTTTCTTCTCTCTTTCTCTCTCTTTCTCTCTTCTCTTCTTTTTTTTTTTTTTCTGTCTCCCCTCCTCTTTTCCTTCCCCCTTTCCCCTTTTTTCTGTTTTCCCTCCCTCTGTCTCTCTCTCTCTTTTCGTTTTTTTTTCCCCCCCCTTTTCCCCCCTTTTTCCTCTCCCCTCCTCTTTTTCCCCCTTTCTTTTCCCCCTTTTTTCCCCCTTTCTCTTTCTTTTCTCCTCCCTCTTTTTCCCCTCTCTCTCTCTATCACCCTCCTTTTCTCTCTATCTATCCTCTATCTATCTCTCTATCTATCTCTCTATCTCCTATCTTCTCTTTCTATCTCCCTATCTCTCTGTCTACCCTCTCTGCCCTTCTCCTGTCTTTTTCCCCTTCTTCCCCCCTTT
>NC_051392.1:1092368-1097048 GCF_015228065.2 Penaeus monodon | reverse complement strand
TTTTTCAAAAAGATGTGGCATACCAACGTTCATTGCCACTGCATGAGCTGTAAAGGCGGGCGCCATTTTTTATATTTTCATTCCTGTCACCGGAACCTCCTCTTAGAGGTGTAGCACCTGAGCTCCCTCTGTGAGGTGATGCAGCCTTTGGGTGGCTGTTTGACTGGAGAGGAGGGAAGAAAGGTTTCCAAACAATGATGCCCATCTCGTAGGTGGAAGGGCATCCCCTCTGGCCTTTCCCCGGGGGTTCACACCTTCCCGCGTGTTTGTCGTGCGTGGCATCCCTGTGCGCTGTGGAGACGGGACTCCAGGAGGTTGAGCGATGCCGCGCATGAGTATGCCCTGCGGCTAGCAACACGCCTCTTTGGTCCCTTATTCCAGCAAGATGGGTGGTCTGATCTTGGCCCCGTCAGGTCAATCAGCTGGTCTCATTCGGGAGGCCAGGGTCAAGCAGTCATGGCGCCGTTGGCATTCACACTAGTCCGTGAGTGCCATTTCAATGGCTATTGGCTGCGAATATCCTCCCACCACCCCTGTAGCTGTTAGACCTGGGTTCTAACATACAGCTTCCCCTTGTTGGACTGCTGAATTCCATGGCAAATCTTTCACAAACCCCCCCACAAAGAGATACAAATGGTGACGAACCATGCAAGGCCCAGACCAAGACAGTCACTTTGAAGCCATACATAGCTTCTTGTGGCAAAAGAAAATGCAAAGCACGGGCTGACTCTGTCGGACCTGCTGCTAAAGTGGACAAAACAGAGAACCAATCTGCCCAAAACATATCTGTCTATGAGACTGTCCAGCAGTTGGACTCTCGTGCTGGCCTCTCCAGGCCTGCACCCAAATCAGGGAGACCTCTGAGTTCCCCTCAGACGTCCTCCCCAACCGAGGTGGGAGCACAAGCTGAATCAGCCGAAACAGCTGCTGCTCCCACAACCGTAGCCCAGAATCCAAGCCGAAAGGGCGGTCCGAAACGACCTGGGCCGGAGACAGACTCTGAGGGAGAGTCTGGAACCCCTAGGCGTTTCCCACAGTTTAAGGTTCCCTCTAAGCCTGAAGCCTTCGACAATGCCTACCAATTGGTGACAGCATTGGAGATGCAGAGAAAAATCTGGTTGTCAATCCGGGTTGCCAGAGACCAGGGCATGATTATCATGCCAAAAGACCAAGCTACCCTGAATTTCCTGCAGATAACGAAGGAGCTTCAAGATGGGAGGAAAGTGTGTCTCTAACCACCGAATCCCGACGATAGGAGAGTCAAGATGATGCTACTTGGCTTGTCACTATCATATGATGTGGATCTGATCACATCACCCCACAGGTCGCGGGGGCTTCCCGAATATCGAAAGGGAAAACTCTGCCAAGCAAGTCCTGTGACTCCGAAACTACCCGTGATCTGGGTAACTGGGGCTCCTACAACCTGAGAACGTTTGTGTCTGAGCCACTTCAGTGCTTCAAGTGCCAAAAATACGGTCACCACCAGGCTAGCTGCAAGGCCAAGCCCAAATATGGTGTCTGTAACAAGGTACACAATACCGAGGTGTGCCTTAAGGCACACAAAGAAGGACAAAGGGACACAACAGCCAAATGTCCCAACTGTGCCAAGAGGCATCATGCCTGGAGCCTGGATGCTCTGCCAGGAAAGAGGCGGCCCTCAGGCGACAAGAGGTTGCCAAAACGCGACCAGACTTTGTTCCTGCTCCCCCAGGCACCCATGTCTGGGGACAGAACAAAAGGGAAAAGGCTCCTCGACCTCCTATGAGGAAGGAAGCACCTACCCGCCGACGCCGGACATCTCCATTAAAAAGGAGGTTCCGGCCATTGCCAAGGAGCAGAAAAAGAACCACAGGAATAAAGGTCCAAAGAGCACTGTAAAAGCCAAGAGACGATAATCTCCTCTTTGATGAGGAAGATATGACTCTCCTGCTGACTGCTGAGTCACTGCAGTGACAACAGCTTTGGCGAGGCCGAGTGAAGAGGCGGGGAAGGCAGTCACGGTCGCCATGACGGCAATGACCCAGACTGTTGCAGTCCTGAAAGGGAGGAAGCTGGACAAAGCCAAACCAGCCCCACCCTCACCCAGGTCGAGACTCCCCTCCCCACTCCAACCCTGGCCATGCCCCCACAGGCAGAGCCAAACCAGGCTGAATCTGTGCAGCCAGTGCCGGAGCAGTCTGACCTTAACCAGGTAAAGCCAACAAAGAAAAAAGAAAGACACACAGACAAAGCCTGAAATGAGAAAAACCAAATTCACAAAAGTCAAAGGCTCTCCCCCTCCCAGTGGACCCATGGATAGCCTGACAAACAGCCCAAAAAGAGAAGATCAAAAGATCCCTCAAAAGGGAAAAGGCTCCTCGACACAAGGACGTCTCAGATGTAACTAACACCAAGTAAGTCATGACACACAATCTAAGCATACTACAGTGGAACATCTATGACTTCAATACAAGACTGCCACCCTCCACGCAATAGTGCAATCAAGGAACATTGACATTGTCATGCTCCAGGAGACAGTAACAGAGGGGACTATTCGAATCTCAGGGTATCGTGTCTTCATGCTGCCAAGCACAGCAGGCAAAAGGGACTTGATCACCCTGGTTAAAGCAGCAATCCCCTGCTCTGCAATAGCCGATGCACATACACACAATGCCCAGGGATGGAGACAGAGCACGACAAGATGGGCCCTACAAGAGTATGGTAGGTGGTGAGCTTAGATTGTAAGGTAGACAACCAAGATGTCTTGACTCCTTTTATTGTATAGTATGATGGAGTACGGCTGCGCCGAGGAGCGAGGTGTTGCTCCTTGGCTCCCCGCACGGAGTCTGCCTGTCATCTCCTACAGATGGCGATGAAAGGTTGTGTTATAACAATTCAAAACTCTTGTGGAAGGGGATAGACAACACAGCATTGGAATGTCTAGCGTGGCAAGGAGAGACGAATATTCGGTTAAAGCGATTGTCATGAGTAAATGATACGTATGTGACAAACATGTAAGGTTATAAAATATGTAGAATATAGTAATATGATATAGCTGGGGTATAAAAATTATAGAGACATCTATAGAAGGAACAAAGGATCAAGTGACTGCGCTCAATTCAAAGCAAAGTAATTAGTCATAAAACTTTACTGTCAGTATATATATTTTGTCTAGTTAGAGACAGGTGCAAAGTATTACGCTGCGTGTCCGGATATATAAAAAATTGCAGCGCCTGAAACATGTCTCGTTTTTCATCGAGGGACGAGTTATACGGAATAATTAGTAGATTACTGGCACTATCCCGCTGAATATTATGGGAATGAGTACAAAAATTCCATCTCGCAGATGAATGTACCTAATTTAAGAAAAAACGAGGATATCCTAATTTCGAAAACGTTTAAAAAATGACGTCACAAACTGTCACAAATCCTATATGCATTCAGAAACATGGACGAGACTACTGACTGTTTAACATACAACGGGTGATTCGAGAAAAAAATGAAGGTAATTAGCGGTATGAGCAGGTTTACGGCAAACCGTGACTAGCAAGCCATTTACATTGAATAAAAGTATGTCGAGAAAAGCTAATTTCCCTGAATCTTTCCATTCTACTTCAAAATTGATAGTACGCGCGAGGTTGTTGAGTTTTCTGAAAAAAATCGAAATCTGAACGGTTCACCTGGCACAAAGAAAATATATCATCAACATAACGAAACCAAATCGTATCGGGAAGGAGAATCGACGGAAGGAGTTCAGATTCAAACATCTCCGCGTATAAATTCGCAAGACCCGGGCTTAAGCTACTTCCCATCCCGATACCATTGATTTGTTTATAAAATTCTCCGTCAAAAGTAAAGACATTATTCGTGACGCACACACGGATGAGATCGATAAAGCAGTTGACCGGATTAGGGATCTTCTCATGAGATGGAGAAAGTTTTTTTTTTTTTTCAAGAAAATCTAACGCCGTCAAGCGTGACATTAGTAAACAAGGAATCTACATCAAGGCTCGCCCATTTCTTACCGTGAGCCGGCAAGTTTCAAACCTTCTCCATGAAATCCATCGAATTTAACGAAAATTTAAGTTATATACATATGTAAATATATGTGTATATATATATATATATATATATATTATATATATATATATATATATATATATATATATATATATATATATTTTTTTTTTTTTTTTTTTTTTTTTTTTATAATATATATTATAGATAGATAGACAGATACAGAGAGAGAGAGAGAGACGAGAATCAAGAGAGAGAGAGAGAGAAGAGAGAGAGAGAGAGAGAGAGAGGAGAGAGTGAGTGAGTGAGTGAGAAAAGAGAGAGAGAGAGAGAGAGAGGAGAGAGAGAGAGAGATGAGAGAGAGAGGAGGGGGAGAGAGAGAGAGAGAGGAGAGAGAGAGAGAGAGAGAGAGAGAGGACAGACAGAAAAAGAGAGAAAAGACAGACTGGGGAGGGAGAGAGACAGAGAGAGAGAGAAGAGAGAGAAAGAGAAGAGAGAGAGAAGAGAGGGGAGAAAGGAAAGAGAGAAGAGAAAGAGAGAGAGGAGAAAGAAGAGAGAGGAGAAAGAGAGAGAATAGGAAACTAGAGAGAGAGAGAGAGAGAGGAGAGGAAGAGAGCGAGAGAGAGAGAGAGGAGGAACTAGAGAGAGAGAGAGAGAGAGAGAGAGAAGGAAAAGAGAGAGAGA
>NC_051392.1:1090762-1092268 GCF_015228065.2 Penaeus monodon | reverse complement strand
TCTACCTTCGTTATTTGCTGAATTCTCTGCTGAATTTTTCTTCTTTTCTTTTGTTCTTTTCTTTCTTTCTTCTGGTCTTCTTTTACTTTCTTATCCTTCTTCTTTCTTTTTTTCCTTTTATACATAGCTCTGTTTCTTTTTTCATTTTCCTTTATTCTATAAACACGTATACATTGAACGGTTTTGCATAATAAACATTCATTTACTCGTTCAATGCCATTTGCATAGGTTAACGACATACTCACTTCTCAATTTGGAGTATTATATTTTTATTGTATATGTACAGGGAGAAGATAGGCTTTATTTTTTAATTAAGTTCAGCGATCAGTCCAGCGAATTTATAATAGTGATTTCGTTCACAAAAAAACACACTCTATTACATAAAGACATTATATATACAAAAAAAAAAAAAAAAAAAAAAATATATAATATAATATATATATATATATTATATATATATATTGTGTGTGTGTGTGTGTGTGTGGTGTGTGTGTGTGTGTGGGGTGTGTGTGTTTGTCCTGGGAAGAAAAAACTACACCCTGGGGTTCCCTGAAACAAGGATAGCACCCTATTAGTCCCTATACCAGGGTTGCGGGAAACTGTCGGCAGCAGGGCAGTGGATATCTGGTGAAAACACTGCAGTTCTACTGATTACTGGTTTCACAAAATAAATGTCTGGCGTATTACAGTGTAACTGTTTTAAACTGCGCAGAGATAGTTCCTCCTAGTTAGTGGAGACTGCGAGTTGAGAAAGGAAGCATTGGGGATTCCACTCAACTTTTATTTCTCCTGACACACCTCTACACCAAGATTATATACAGAAACGATAATTCATACCACATCGCTTCGTCGCGTGGGTTACAAGAGGGCGCGTTAGTCAGTGGGGCAACCAGGCGACAATGTTAACATGCATCTGAAGACAAAGAAGATAAAGAAAAAACATGTCCAATTAGAAAAACATAAAAATCGCCGAAACGTGAACGTAAGGAAAATGAAAGAGATGGGTAAATTACTTCCTGTCTGTAACGAAATGGATAGATGAACATTCAAATACTAGGAATAAGTGAGACCAATTGGAAAGTAAATGGAAGTTTTAAAACTACAGAAAACAAGGACAGTTCTTTTTCTAGAAAAGAAGAAGGAAATTATAGTCACGGAGTGCTATGATCTCACGAAAAAACTGCAAATGAACTAATTGGCTTACAGCCCAATAAATTACGCATTTAAAAGTCAGAAACAAGCAAAAACATCATAATATTAGTATTATACAATGCTAGCACCAACCAATATTGCAAGTGATGAAGAAATGGACATTTTTCTAGTAATCTCTCCAAGATACTTTAGACACAATCCCTCACAGAGAGGTAAAAATACTCATGGAGACCTCAACGCCAAAGTGGAAAAAATAATCTAAAAAAATACACCTGTGGGAAAATTCGGCCTTGGAGGATATAAAGAAAGTGGTAAAGATTTTTATGAATCTGTAGTACAAATAATTTAGTTAAA
>NC_051392.1:1083262-1085762 GCF_015228065.2 Penaeus monodon | reverse complement strand
ATCAACCTACCGTTAAGAGAAGAAGATATATATATACATATATATATATATATATTATATATATATATATATATATATATATATATATGTATATATATACATATGTGTATATATAGATATAATATGTATAAATGTATACATATGTGTATATATATATATATATATATATATATATATATCTATATATATATATACATATATATATATACATACATACACACACACACGTGTATTATATATATATAATATATATTATATATATATATATATATATATATATATATATATATATATATATGTATGTATGTATGTATATGTATATATATATATATATCATCATCATCATCAGCTTGGGTCAGTCCACTGCAGGACGTAGGCCTCTCCCAATCATTTCCAACTTTGTCTGTCTTGGGTTTTTGTTTGCAGTCTTGGTCCCCATGTTTCGTTATTTCGTCACGCCATCTTGTCATTGGTCTGGTCCTTGGCCTCTTTATGTTATCTATAGCCCAGTCTGTTACTTTCTTTGTCCTTCATTCAAAGTTCGATTTTCTCTATTCTGATCGTTTATTAACTGCTGTATTTAATTTGCAGATTCACTAAAGAGAACAATATTATTTGCAAATCTTAGCTTGTTTAGGTATTCGTCTCCTATTTTGACACCGTTTTTGTTCCATTTTAGTTTCTTGAATATTTCCTCAAGACAAGCTGTAAACATTTTGGTGAGATGGTATTGCCCTGTCTAACATTTTTTAATTGGTATTTTATTGGTTTCCGTGTGGAGCTTGATGGTTGCTGTCCCATCTTTGTATACATCTTCCAATATTTTACAATATACCTCCTCTACTCCTTGTCTTCAAATAGCTTCTAGCACTGCTGGTATTTGCACAGAGTCAAACGCATTTTCTTAATTGATAAATGCCATACACAGGGGTTTCCTATGTTCGTTTTTTTTCTCTCTCTCTTTGGGTGAGCGTGTGGATGGTCTGTTGCTAAGAATCCACTGCGGAAGCCTGCCTGTTTTCAAGGCTGGTTAGAATCCAGACTGTCGGAAATGCTTGTGATGACTTTGTGAACTGTTGTAATTAACTAAAAGGAGGCTTTTGGGTCGGTAGTTTTTAGACCCTTTCTGTCTCCTTTTTTATGTCAAAATAATTGTTGCGTTTTTCCAGGCTTCGAAGTTTTTCCGTTGAGAAGGCTTTGTTAAAAAGATTGGCTTGCTTCACTGATGCAATTTCTCCTGCATCTATTATAAGTCTATACTATTTCCGTCTTCACCTGGTATTTTCCTTCTTTTCATGCCTGTTATTTCTTCTGTTATGACGTTAGATACATCTCTTGTTACCGTATTCGCTCTTATGCGTGGCTGCTCATTTGAGTTGTATAGATCCCTGTAAAAGTCTTCCACTACTCTTATGTCACTTCTCCGGTTTCTTTATTGCATACATTTGATTTCTCTCTATTCCGAGTCTCCTTTTAGCTGTTTTCATACTGGTACCTGAGATCACTGTTTCATTTATTATTTGAGTATTGAATTTCCGTACATCTCTCTCTTCTTTATTTATAGTCTTTGTTAGTTCAGCTAATTCTATTTTGTCCCTTTGACAATACTTTCATGACCCTACGTTTTTGTATAAGCTGTTTAGTTTCTACCGAGGGCTTGCTGGAGATTGCTTGACGTTCTTACCGCCTACTTCAAGTGCAGCTTTCTTTTTTATGTCATGGAACTGTTAAATATATATATGTATATATATATATATATATGAATATATATATATATATATATATATATATATATATATATATATATATATATATGTGTGTGTGTGGTGTGTGTGTGTGTGTGTGTGTGTGTGTGTGGTGTGTGTGTGTAGATATATGCATACATAAGTATATATACACATATATGTATATATATAATATATATATATATATATATATATATAGGTATAGTATATAGATGTGTATATATATAATATATATTTATGATATATATACATACATAGATATATATTATAATATATATATATATATTATATATATATATATATATATAGTATATTATATATATGTGTGTGTGAGGTTGGTGTGGGTGTGGGGTGTGGGTGTGTGTGTGGTGTGTGTGTGTGTGGTGTGGGTGGTGGGGTGTGTGTGTGTGTGTGGGTGTGTGGGGGTGTGTGGGGTGGGGGGTGGGTGTCTAAATGCATAAACACACACATACACACACACACACACACACACACACACACACACACACACACACACATAATGATATAGATATATATATAGTAATATATATATAATATATTGATATATTTACATATATATATGTATATATATATAATATATATATAATAATATATATATATAATTGTGATGTGTATGTATATATATAAAATATATATATATATATAATATATATATATATGTGGGTGTGTGTGTGTGTGTGTGTGTATGGATGTGGGTGTGTAGGTATATAAAATATACATACAAAAATTAGATA
>NC_051392.1:1069868-1078162 GCF_015228065.2 Penaeus monodon | reverse complement strand
CAAAACTTAATAAAAAGGGAAACATTCTTAGACTAAAACTATTAGTACTTTGTTTAATATTTACTATATTTTATATTTTTCAATTAGAAAAAAATACATATTATTTTTTATGCATTATAATTTTAAAATTTATATATAAATTTTATTTTAAAAATTATATATAATTTATAATATATATTTTAAAATATTTATATATATAATATATATATAATATATATATAAATAGATATATATATATTTTTATTTTTAATTATATAATATAAAATATATATAATATTATTTATTTTTTAATTCATATTATAATTTTTATATATATTATATTTATATATATATTATTTATATATATATTTTATTTAAATATTTTTATTTTTTTATATATAAATATTTAATTATATTTTAAAAAATTTTATTTTAAAATTTTTAATATTTTTTGATATATTTTTAGATATTTTTATTTTGTTTTTTTAAATAGATATATTTTTATAGATATATTTTTAGATTTTTTATATTATTTTATATTGATTTTAAAAGATTTTTATAAAAGATTTTTATATAGATATTTATTAATATTTAATTATATTTTATTTATATATTTTATATTTAATATATATATTTTATATTTTATATTTATTTTTATTTTCCCTTTATTATTTATATTATGTTATATATATTTTATATATATATTTTTTTATATAAAATATATGGGTTTATATTATATGGGTATATATCGTTTATATGTTTTAAAACTTTAATATCGTATTAAATTGTTTACTTTTACTGTTATCTGTATATCATGAAATACATATTTACATATTTACTATATAATTTAAAAATATATAAATATATTAAAAATTATATAAATAGATATATATATATACTTTATATATTTTCTTTTATATATATTTATTTTATTTTTTATATATATATTTTTATATTTAATTTATTTTTCAAAATTTATAAAGGTAAAGCCCAAAACCTGGTATTTTTTAAAGTATAATACAGTCCTTTGCATGCCTAAGTCCAAAAGGGTTTTGTCGGGGTTGATTAAAAAAAAATTTAAAAAATCAGATTTTCTCAATTTTCTTATCTATTTAAATCTATTTTTTTTTCTTTCTCGCATAAAAAATTGGAAACCTGGGAAAATCCAGGATTTCTCATCTCTCATCCCATTTTTCAGGAAAAAAATGGGAAAAAAATGTCCGCCCCGAATTCAAACCTCTTTATTTTGTCGTATATCGACATACTTTTCTGCTCTTTTAAAATTTTTTACGCAAACCCTTTTTCTAACTTATGTGACTCCAACACCCCCGATCAAAATTTTTCATTGAAAATGCAAAAAACAACCCCCTTTTTATTACAACGCTCTTCCTACCAGTATTTACCATAAGAACCTTCCTGGCCCCGGCTTACATTCCCCATTTTATCCCCTATATATAAAAATTAAAAAGTGTTAAAACTCTGTAAATAGGGGCCCTTTAAATTTTTGGGAGACTGAAAGCCTTTCACTAAAAATTTTTTTTCTAAAAAACTTCTTTTAAAAGTGGTACCCATGACCCTTGTTTTACGAATAAACCCAAAATTTTATGTGTAAGAAATTCCCCCAAACCCACAACTGTCTCTACTGTCAAAGAGACCAAATTTTGTATAACTACCATATTTGAGTGTTTAAGCTATGTAAACAGAACCTTAAAATACTCTTTGAATACAACCCCGATTTCTAAAAAACAACCCCCTGAACAGGTTACTCCCTTGTATGAAACCGAGGCCATGCTAAACCCCATGCCCCACGCCCCAAGAGGATGTGCACTAGGTCTCACTAGCTCCTAGACATTCCTATCTACTCATACCTGAGTATGACAGCGAAATTTAAAGCTCACCCCCGTGGGACTCGGGTGGAAATTGTTTAACAATTCAATCCTAAACCCGTTTGAAAATGAGGTTTCTAGATAGTGGTAAAGCACTGACCACTGTTTGATAAACAACAAACCAAGAAACAAAAAGAAAAAAGGGAGGCATGACAAAAGACAAAAATCACATTAGAAACCTAATAGAAATTTATAATTTTAAAAAAAATCAAAAAAATTAAAAACAAGAAAACACCAATATAAAATGCTCCAATTATCCCCAAAAAACAATACCTGTTTTTCCCCCACCTCCTCCTTCTTCATTTCCTTCTCTTCATCTCCTGAACTTCAAGATCTTGGGCCAAAACCCTTCAGAACCGCCGCCCTGTAAATCGACGCCCTCCTCATACCCGGGACCTGATACCTTATACCCGGGCACTGAATTTGTCCAAGAGGAAGGGCAGCAGAATAAGCGACTTTGGGCCTAATCGACACAACTGCCTTAATGCTGTGGCGGCCATCTGCGGAGAACACGACGTTATTGCATGATATTTTCGTGAAAAAAAGCTGTAATGACTGCTTTAACCGACTCGAAAACCGGTGGAATAAGGAATCTCTTTCTCTGGATTCCTCGCTTCGGTTATATTGCATATCAAAACCTTTAATATCAACGAACTGTTGCAATCTATTAACTTTCCTATCTACATTTACATGTAGCAATAATCCCCCCCGGGATGTGTCTAATCAATGAAGTGAAATTATACAAGAAATAGTATGAAATAAATGGACTTTTATTTTCGCTTTCACAAACCTTGACTCTCTTTGTTATTGTGACGTACACAGCGCAGTTTTTTTTGAGCTAAGGTAACGAAGTAAACTTTTTTGGGAATCATATATGCAAAATCTTACATACATACATACACACACACACCCACACACAACACACACACACACACACACACCCCACACACACCCCACACACCACACAACACCACACACACACACACACAAAACCACACACCACCACACACCAACACACACACCCCACAACACACCCACACGCTTTATATATATATTATATATATATATATATATATATATATTATATATATATTATATATATAGTTTTTAAGCTAACTTGAAGACCAGAGCGACAGAATTTAACCTCAACTCCAAAACAGATATTCACTTCTCAGCGACGAAGATCTCAACATTGACCAAATCAAAAACGTTCAATGACATAATAAAGAATCTGCACTAGAAGTAGGCGGTAAGATCGTGAAGCAAATCTCCAGCAATTTCTCGGTAGAAACTAAAGAGCTTATGCAAAACGTAGGGTCATGAAATATCGTCAATCAGGGACAAGATAGAATTAGCCGAACAAAGACTATAAATAAAGAAAAGGGAAGATGTACGGAAATTCAAAACTCAAATAATAATGAACAGTGATATCAGGTACTAGCATGAAAACATTTTAAAGGAGACTCGGTATAGGGAGAATTAAATTGTATGAAATAAAGAAACCAGATGGAGAGTAACATACAATAAGAATGAATCATTGAATAGTGGAGGATTTTTACAGGGTCTATAAAACTTCAAATGAACAGCCATGGATAGAACGAATGCGGTAACTAGAGACGAAACCTAACATCACAACAGAAGAAAAAAAAAGAGCGCTTAAAGGCATGAAGAGGGGGAAACACCGGGGAAGATAAATTAGTGTAGACCTTATAATAGATGCAGGAGAAATTGCAACAGTGAAACTAGCCAATCTTTTTAACATATACTTTCTTGATAGAAAAAACTCCGAAAGCCTGGAAAAATGCAACAATTATTTTGATACATAAAAAAGGGGACAAAAAGAATCTAAAAACTACCGCCCCAATAAGCCCCCCATTCAGCTACTTGCAAATTATTCACAAAATCATCACAACTCGCATCTCTGACAGTCTGTATTCTAACCAGCCTAGAGAAAAAGCAGGCTTTCGCAGTGGATTCTCAAACAGACCACATCCACACGCTCACCCAAAATAAAGGAAAAAATAAACAAATATGGGAAAACCACTTTTGTATGGCATTCATCGATTACGAAAAGGCATTCGCTCTGTAGAGACCCACCCAGTACTAGAAGCTATCCGAAAACAGGAGTAGAGGAGGTATATTGTAAAATCTGGAAATATATACAAAGATGGACAGCAATCATCAGCTCCACTCCGAACCGAAAAAATACCAATTAAAAAAGGTGTTAAAACAGGGCGACACCATCTCACCAAAACTGTTTACAGCTTGTCTTGAGGAAATATTCAAAAGCTAGAGTGGAATGGAAGGGAAATCAAGATGGAGACGAATATCTAAAAAACCTCAGTTTTGCAGATGAAAATTGTTCTCTTCAGTGAATCTGCAAATGAAATGCAGCAACTAAAAATGTCTAAATAGGAAAGCCCTGAAAATCGGACTTCGGATGAAAAAGAAAAGACTAAGATCATGTTCAACAGAAAGAGTTTCAGTTCGAACAGATTCAAGTACAAGGCGAAGTACAGAGGTAGTGGAAAAGTATATATACCTAGGACAACTTCGTACAGACAAACAGATCTAGCGAAGAGGAAATTAAGCGACGCATCAGTCTAGGCTGGAGCGCCTTTGGCGACACAGTAGCATACTAAGAGGTTTTCTTTGCCATTATGTTTAAAAGAAAAAGTCTTTACCAAATGTGTCCTACCAGTTATGACCTAGGGATCAGAAACATGGACTACAACCAAATTACGGGGAGAGGAAACTAATAAGTGCCCAGAGGGGGATGGAAAGACTGATGCTGGGAATTAGCCTAAGAGATAGGATGAGGGCGACGTGGATCGGGGAAACAGATAAAATAGAAGTATACTTGCGAGCATAAAAAAGAAAAAGTGGCAATGGGCGGGTCATATACATCGGAGACAGGATAACAGATGGACAAAGAATGTAACAGCCCTGGGTATAGATAATATAAAGAGACCAAGGGCCAGACCAATGACAAGATGGCGCGACAAAATAACAAAATTTTTGGGGGCCGAGACTGGAAACAAAAAACACAAGATAGACAAAGTTGGAAAAGATTGGGAGAGGACTACGTCCTGCAGTGGACTGACCCAGGCTGATGATGATTATGATGATGATGATATTATATATATATATTATATATATATATATTATATAATATATATATATATATATATATAAAAATATATATATATTATATAAATATATATATATATTATATACATATATATATTATATATATATATATTATATATATTATTATATTATATATATATATATATATATATATGTGGGGTGTGTGTGGTGTGTGTGTGTGTGTGTGTGTGTGTGTGTGTGTGTTGTGTGTGTGTATGTGTATGTGTGTGTGTATATATATATATTATATATATTATATATATATATATATATATAATATATATATTATATATATTTGTATATATATATATATATATATATATATATATATATATATATATAATAATATATATATATATTGCTACGCCATGGGTCTTTGTCTCTGTGCAAAACATGTTTTAAACACAAAAAGGATGACCTGGACATGTGTTAACATGAAGGGACCTGGGCAAACTATGACGCAGCTGGCTGTGAGCGGAGGAGCGGAGGAACAAGCCAAGAGAGACTGAGTTGGCTGCTGCTCCTGTGAAGACCTCGTGTGCCTTTGTGACCTGATAAACTTTGTGTTGCCCTGTTATAAGCTGTATGATGCAGTGTGACATGCTAGTGTTTCCCCCTGTATTGTGCCTATAGAAAAGCGTACGGGTAAATAACTTGTGTAAATAAAGGAAAGACTGTCATTCTGTGTTTATTTGGTCCCCTGCCTCGCCACATGGCGTTTTCCCTCCTGGTGTTCTGGGACGCTGTGGTGCTCGGTGCCTCTTGGAGCTGTTCAGTGTTCACGACCCTGTGGATAGCACGCTGTCTGCCTAGCCTGCCTTGTGTTGGTAGCAGAGAGACGAGGCGGTTGGCGTAACAAATGGTGTCAGGAGTGGGATTTGTGATATTTGATCAGTGAGACGCGCCGATTTATCATGTCGTCCAAAGATGGCGGCAGCCATGAGGGAGAGGAGGTTTATGACTGAGGCAGGCACGAGTGAGGTGAAGCCGAGCCAGATGGACCTGATCACTCCCATGCTGGCCGGTATGAGGGAGGAAATGGCACAAAGGACAGAAGAGCAGGCACAGAGGGCACGCGGGGCAGGCCACCATCTCGTCGAGATGCAGGCAAGGAAGGCAGAGGAACAGTTCTGCCGACTTGTTGAGGTGCTACAGTGCAATCTTGCATCTGTGAAGATGGAAACTCAGCAGTACACCGACAAGGCCTGCAACAGCGTAAAGAGTGAACTGATGGAGGAGGTGCAGACTCTGAAGGGCGAGGTTCAGGGCCTGAGGGAGGAAGTGAAGGGCGGAAGGCTTCGTCACGAGGTAGTAACGTTGCAAGCAGAGAAGGCAGACGAGGTTCTGGCAACAGATGCCAGAGTGTCAGATTTACTGGGGTCTGCCTGGGGTCCGTGGCGGGAAACCCCCGGGCCTCGCAGCATCGTGTAGGACCAGTGGTCGCTGCAGAAGGCTGGGGACCCATCGGAACCGCTCCCTTGGTATAGGTGGCGGCAAAATCGGACCCGGTCAAACCCCCCTCGTTGCCTCCTCACCCCCTTCCTCCCCCCCCAAATGTGTTAGTTCCGGCACCGTTTCTCCCCCCCGCAGCCCCTCGGCCTCCAGACATTCTGTGAGGTGTAAGCCATGAAGGGTGGGGGGAATACTTAATAAGGTAGCTGTTGAGAACCTCAAAAAATAAAGGGCTATACATTATTAGTATCCGGGACTGTCCCCAATTGTTATAGGCCCACATTACAAGTTTCCAGGACTGTGCACACGTATGAATATAGGCCTATCTTCTTCACCAGCTTATACCTGGGGAAGGGAGGTGGGGGGCGCGTGCCACGTGCGCTGCAGCAGGAGAGAGAGAAGTACAAGGGTCAGGTCAAGTCAGGTCATAGGTTTGACACGTGCCCGCCACCTTTCTCCCTACCCACCGGGAAACCAACTCGCAGAGCCAAAAAATCTGATCTATATAACGGAAAATTTCTTCTATTTTCGATCTCTTTCCCATTTTTGGGGTTCGTGGGTGACCCAATTAGCATAATGGTTCGGCGAGTATGCGTCAAATACTTTGGGTTTAGATTTTGATATTGAGTGATGGAAAGCGTGGAATAAAATGGGATACGAAAGGGTATGTGGGTATGTGTGAACGAAGCTAAGGCAGTGCTTGTCCAGACCACCTGTCTGGGGTATCCAGGTTAAAATACCTCCCTCTAAATAGCGAGGGCATTTATGATAAATTCCGGCAGCTGATTGACGAGCAGTCTGGAACGAAAATGACAGACTTAATAATGTGTATTTAGAATGAATGGCGCGTTTGGATTTGCTGTCCGGATAATGGTCTCAGCTGGGCCCTTTTGGGCCCCAGGGTTTTTAAAGGTCGAAAGGCTTATAAAGAACTCTGAACGTTTTTTAAAATTTTACGTAGTATATATAGTCCAATTCAACAATTATATATAATTTCAAATATATATGTATATATATATAAAACATAACCGCGGTAATGAAAAAAAAAATCTTGTACTCTATGTATATTTCGAGACCAACGTTCTAGAACAATCCGCCCCTTTCGTAGTTATTCATCTGCACTAAGCACCAGGCCTCCAGACAAAAGACACGGTAAGGCGCCGGAGGGAAATATATGGGGGTTCGCGGTCCCTCCTCCTCCAGCTGGGTACGGAAGCCGGTTCGACAGCACGTGCCCGCAGAAAGAACCACACAACCGTTTTGATTCGCCCCTTTTTTAGCACTGCTGCCAAGACTACATTTCCAGCGAGAATGATTTTTTCCCCTTTTTTTGAGGTTTTGTAGAATATTTGGATTCGATTTTATTTCGGATGTATCTTAGTGGTGATATAACTCGAGTAGAAAAGGCTGGACGCCCTGCGGATGGCGACGGACGCGGGTTTAAGTCACACAGGGCGAGGAATCGGACGAGGTCTTCCATGCGGGTAGTCCCCTTTTGTCACGTTTTGTCCCTTTCATTTTGGCGCCAACTTCCCGCCCTGTGCCCCCTCTGCCCACCGGCAAATTCTGTGATAGGGCCCTTTTTAATCATTTAAATGCAAGAGGGAAGGAAAGAGGAGAGAGAAAGAAAAAATACTATGACGATTGATGATTTTTTTTTTTCCTGTCTATGTATTTATTAAATAGCAGATAGGAAAAGGGGGAGATATCTGAGCGTGCGTTATGAGATGCCGGTTTTCGCATTACAGTTGCCTGCACATCTGTCCGCTGTTGCCATATCCTTCCATCATGGCAAATACCACGACGCAACTTTCGAAGACAAACCCC
>NC_051392.1:1057368-1062368 GCF_015228065.2 Penaeus monodon | reverse complement strand
TCTATTATAAGGTCTACACTAAATTCCATCTTCCCCCGGTGTTTTCCCCCTCTTCATGCCTTTAAGCGCTCTTTTTATTTCTTCTGTTGTGATGTTTTGGGACGTTTTCTAGTTACCGCATTCGCTTCTATCCATGGCTGTTCATTTGAGTTGTATAGATCCCTGTAAAAGTTTCCCCCACTATTCATATGATTTCATTCTTATTGTATGTTACTTCTCCATCTGGTTTCTTTATTGCTACAATTAATCTCCCTATCCCGAGTCTCCTTTTAACTGTTTTCATGCTAGTACCTGATCACTGTTTCATTTATTATTTGAGTTTTGAATTTCCGTACATCTTCCCTTTTCTTTTTTTTTTATAGTCTTTGTTCGGCTAATTCTATCTTGTCCCTGATTGACGATATTTTTATGACCCTACGTTTTGCATAAACTCTTTAGTTTCTACGGAACTTGCTGGAGATTTGCTTCACGATCTTACCCCTACTTCTAGTGCAGATTCTTTTATTTGTCCCTTGAACTGTTTTTTTGATTTGGTCAATGTTGAGATCTTCGTCGCTGAGAAGTGATTCTGTTTTTTTGGGTGTTGAGGGTTTAAAATTTTGTCGCTCTGGTCTTCAAGTTAGCTAAATCTATATATATATATATATTAAATTTTATATTATATATATATTTTGATATATATATATATATATATGCGTGTGTGTGTGTGTGTGTTTGCGTGTGTGTGTGTGTGTGTGTGTGTGTGTGTGTGTGTGGTGTGTGTGTGTGTGTGTGGTGTGTGTGTGTGTTGGGTGTGTGTGTGTGTGGGGTGTGTGTGTATGTGTGTGTGTGTATGTATGTATGTAAGTATGTATGCATATATGATTCCAAAAATGTTTAAATTCGTTATCCCTTCAGCTCAATAAACTGCGCTCGTTGTACGTCACAATAACAAGAGAGTCAAGGTTTGTGAAAGCGAAAATAAAAGTCCATTTATTTCATACTATTTCTTGTATAATTTCACTTCATTGATTAGACACATCCCGGGGGGGATTATTGCTACATGTAAAAGTAGATAGGAAAGTTAATAGATTGCAACAGTTCGTTGATATTAAGGTTTTGATATGCAATATAACCGAAGCGAGGAATCCGAGAAAGAGATTCCTTATTCCACCGGTTTTCGAGTCGGTTTAAGCAGTCATTACAGCTTTTTTTCACGAAAATATCATGCAATAACGTCGTGTTCTCCGCAGATGGCCGCCACAGCATTAAAGGGAGTTGTGTCGATTAGGCCCCAAAGTCGCTTATTCTGCTGCCCTTCCTCTTGGACAAATTCAGTGCCCGGTTAAGGTATCAGGTGCCGGGGTATGAGATGGCGTCGACTTACAGGGCGGCGGTTCTGAAGGATTTTGGGCCCAAAGTCTTGAGTTCAGGAGATGAAGAAAAGGAAAACTGAAGAAGGAGGAGGTAGGAACGGGTTATTTGCTTTTGGATAATTGTGGAGGCATCGTTAGTTTTGGGTGTATTCTTGTTTTTTAATTTTTTTTGATTGTTTTTACATTATCAATTCTTTTAGTGTTTCATCAATGTGAATTTTCTGTCTGTTGTCATGCCTGCCTCTTTCTGTTTGTCTTCTTGGGTTTGTTGTTTATCAATATCAGTGCGTCAGTGCATTATTCCATCTATCATAGATATACCTCATTCAACTGGCTTAGGGTTTGAATTGTTAAATCAAATTTTCCCCCGAGTGCCTACGGGGGGTGAGCGTAAAACTTCGCTATCATTACTCATGTATGAGTAGATAGGGAATGTCTATGGAGGGTAGTGAGATCCTAGTTGCACACTCCTCTTGTGGGTCGTGTGCATGGTTTTGGGTTTTGCACTGGCCTCCCGGGTTTTATACAGGAGTAAACCCGGTCAGGGAGGTTGTTTTAGTAATCGGGTTGTTATTTCACAGTATTTTTAATTTGTTTCTGATTACATAGCTTAATCACTCAAATATGGTAGTTATACATACTTTTGGGCTCTTTTGACAGTAAGACAGTTTGTAGGTTGGGGAATTTCTTACCATAAAAGTTTTAGTTATTCTGTCAAACAATGGTCATGGGTACCCAGCTGTTTTTGAAGAAGCTTTTTAGAAATAACAATTCTTAGTGAAGGCGTTCAGTTGCTGCACAAATTATAGACCCTAGTTATCAGAGTTTTACACTGTTAAATTTTTTTATATATGGGATAAAACTGAGGAAGTGTAAGCCGAGGCCAGTGAATGTTGCTTTATGTAAATACTGGTAAAGGAAGATGCTGTTGTTAATAAAAAAGGGTGGTTGTTTCTTTTTCATTTTTCACATGTAAATTTGATACTGGGGTGCTTGGAGTTCACATAAGTTGAAGAAAGGTTTATGCGTGAAAGGTGTCTAAAGAGCAGAAAAATATTGTCGATATACTGACAAAAATAAAGAGGTTTGAATTCAGGCGGACATTGTTTTAGCCAGTTTTGTTCCTGATAACTGAGGACTGAGAGATGATGCAATCCTGGACTGCTTGCCAGGTTTCCAATTATTTTTATGCGATGATCGAAAGAAAAGAAATATGATTTAACTAGATAAGAAATTTGAGTAAAATTCTGATTTTAACTTTTTGTTAATCAACCTGACACTAACCCATATTTGGACTTAGTGCATAGCAAAGTGACTGTACTTAATACTTGAAAAAATATCCAGCGTACTTGGACTTGACCTATACATATAGTATAATATAATATAAGATATAGATATAATGAATATATATATATATATATATATATGATATATATATAAATGTATATACATCGTATATACATGTATATACAGATATATACTATAATATACATATATATAATACATATATATACATATATATAAAGTATATATATAAATAATATATAAATATATATATAAATAGCTATATATATATATAATATATAAAAATATCTATATAATATAGCCCATATAAATATATCTATATAAATATATCTATATATAAATATATCTATATAAAATATATCTATATAAATATATCTATAATAACTATATATATATACTAAATATAATCATATAAAGATATATATATATATATAAAATATATATATATTAAAATAGTATAATAATAATAAATATATGTATAAATATAAATATATAAATAAAATATATATATATAAAATTATATAAATCTATAGAATATCATATATATAATATATATATATATATATATATAGAATATATATATTATATATATTATATATATATAAATACATATTTATATTATATATATATATATATATATATATATATACTATGCATACAAACATTCATATATGTTATTTTTTTTCTAATGAAAAATATATATATATACTGTAAAATATTAAACAAGTAATATATTAGTTTTAGTCTAATGCAATAGTTTCCCATTTTGATTCAAGGGTTTGCCATGCATTGAAGAGTAGCAGTGCACAAGCTGCGGTTCAATGCATCAGATGTTCTCATGCGTTGATAAACAAAGTAAGTAGTGTGGTTCAGGTTAAACGCTAGGTGCAATAACAGGTCTTGGCAGATGGACCATTTGCTCCTTTGTCGGTGCTGTTGAAGTGGTGTTAAGAGATTGAACTCCAGATCTAGATTTAAAGTGCTCTTCTTTAGAAAGAAATTAAGATTTGGTTGATATCAGAGTTGAGTTATTTTCGATTAGATAGTAAGTTGGTGTTCAGATTCATATGTATTATTTTTGTTTCTTCATTTGTAATATTAAGCATAGCTGAATGGTTGCGTTCTCCTGGTTCTCCCTCCCTCCCTCCCTCTCTCCCTCCCTTCCTCCTGCTTCCTTCCTTCTTCCTCCTTCCTCTCTCCCTCTCTCCATCTTGACTCTCTCATTCTCTCTCCCCCTCCTCTCTCCCTTCCTCCTTCCTTCCTTCCTTCCTCCCTCCATCTCCCTACCTCCCTCCCTCCTTCCCTACCTCCCCCCATCCCTCCATACCTCCCTTCCCCCCCTCTCTCTTCTCCCTCCCTCCCCCCCCCCCACTCTCTCTCCCTCTCCCTCCCTCCCTCCATCCCGCCCTTCCTCCAAGTAATAGCATTCCCACTCAAGAAAACCCCATTTCCACTTACTTCGTAGATACAACCAGGTTCTTGAAGCCTCCCTTCGTCCCTGGCTTTGAGATCTTTGTGGCGAGTCAATTGAGTTGGAGCTGAGGTGAAGACGCTGAGCCAATGGAGGCCGAGTCAGTGGCATCAGCAAGGAGAGCCTCGGCGGCTTGCGAGGAGTGTGTTTTGTACGAAAAGGTGAGAATTTTTTTCTTTTTCTTTTTCTTCATCTTCTTCTTTTCTTTTCTTTTTTTCCTTTTCTCTTCTTCTGTTCTTTATCTTCTTTCCTCTTTTTTTTTTCTTTCTTGCTCTTCTTTTTTTCTTTTCTCTTCTCCTTCTTCTTCTTTTGTTTCTTCTCATTTCTTCAATTTAGTTTTTTTCCCAATCTTTATTTTGTTCTCTTTCTTGGGTGGGGAGTAGTAAGTTTTTTGTGAAGGAGATGAAAAAGGGATACGATAGGGTATTAAAACTATTAAATGTTGCATTCTCTTTCGTACCATTTTGAACATGTGAAAAGGGGTTTAGTTGGGCAAGAATACAGGTTTTTAGTTAGTAAATTTTATATATATTTTTTTTTTTTTTCAAGTATAGTTAGGGTTATTCATTTCTTTTCTGTCAAAAAAAGTAGTTTAATTACAGTTTAGAATATTGGGTATTTTTATCTGAGAGGAGAAAAAAAAAGGGGAACCATTTTACCTTAAAACATTTGCAGAAGATCTTTTGTGTTATGTGTATGGTTGCGGTGCAGCATGCGTGTAGTGTCGCTGCGTGAGGTGTGGTGAGAGTGTGTATACGCACAAATGAACATACTGCTAAGCATACCTTTTCTCTCCCCGCCCCAACAGGCCTTTTGGGGCATAGCCATGCCTTTGGGTTTTGATTGGCGCAGCCCTTGCAGACACCTAG
>NC_051392.1:1049868-1052368 GCF_015228065.2 Penaeus monodon | reverse complement strand
TATTCATTGTAAGTATTTTCAATGATTCATTATGAATGAATATAATGTTTAATTAATTAGTAATTTCATATAATTCCCAGCGTGGATTTTCGAAATGGTTTTGTGGGATAAATATCTACAGTTGATATACGACTGATTATTTGATATATTTGACTTTACATGTGTTTAAAAGACAAACCTGTAAAAATACATTAATTAGATGATATTAAATTAAATTTCAGGATAAAAATGATAGAAAAATCAACATATTTATTTATTCATTTATTACAAAAGTACGTTTGCTTAAAAACAATCAGTACTGCCCCAGTATTTATTTCTCTTATAAAACATCTGTAAGCCGTTTCTCCTTGCTGCACCTCTTCATTAAGAAAATTTCTCTATAAGATATGGAGCTGAAACAGAAAAGAAGAAAAAAAACATTAGTAATAGACTGCATTGAAGCATAATAAGTCATAGTTTTACCATGTATTATAAAGGTATATTAGCAAGATTATTTCTTTTTCTGCAACTTGTGTGTCATGATGCACAAATGCAACTCCCATCAAGCCTGTTATGTAATATTTAGCAGATGTAGAATTCTTGCCCCTAAAATTACAGCTTTCTATTCTTAAACATTAGGACAGTTTCTGGCTGAAACATGACTAGGTAGATGAAATATACTTTGATGTAGTGGATGATGATTATGATCATCATCATGATGTGTCCATTGGTTGAAAACCTCTACTATATACAGTAATAAAGGACTATTTATAATAAACTTTATGATGCTACTAACCCATTGGCATTGGTAACAGGAACATCTCGAAAAAAAATTGTCTGAGGGCTTGGGAAAAGTGTTTGCCAAGTGGCTGGTGACAGGGATGTCTTATCATAAGTGCCTCCCCAATTCCTTGAGCAAGGAAATGAGTTAATGATCAGGATAAATGTGTTAGGTGTCAAACATTGTAAAATGCTGTTGGGTAGAATGGTAGTGGAAACAGTATAGAGGGGGAGCAAATGAAATACAGTGGGGATTTGTAAAATTTGATTGGGGAAGAGAGGTAGTGGAGATATGGTGGTTCAGGGTAGAGGGAAGAGATACTAAGGAAGATGCCGAGACCTCTTGAGAAGATGGGAGAGGAGCAAAGTGAAGTACAGTTTTCAAATAGGTAGAAAGAGAAAAACCTGATCGACTTGCTTCTTGTCTGGCCTTACCTAGAGTGAGGCCTAGTTTGAATCTTAGAACAGTTATCTCAGATTCAAGCTTGTAGGCAGGGAAGCTCCTATAAAACACATTATGGGAGCCACCACAACTGGCACATTTGCATGTCTGACCAGAGCAATTTGAAAGGTCATGATCAGGTTGGAGACACAGAGGGCACCGGGCTGAGGAGTGACAATGTTTGACAGGGAAGAAGTCCATATGGTCAGACAGGGCAAGACACTCCACCAATAAAAACTTCATGGGGGAGGTCATATCTACAGAAGCTAATCTTGGCAATAATGGTGTAGTACTTACATTGCTACCCTATTCCTATGGGAGGAATTGGGTAGCACTGGACTGCCACTGCATTATAGTCAATGTGGCATGTGAGCAAATCTTTTCACAGTCTGACCAGTCTTTGTCATAGACATGACAATCAGTCAGAGAGGTGGAAACAGTTCCGGTATAAGTAGTAAAGGAAAAGTTAGGTTGAGCAGAAATAGGTTTGTCAGTGAGGTCTGTCGGGGTAGATAGTGCATGAGCTTGGGACTCAGATGTAACTGTGAGAAGGCGTGGACTATCAGAACAAATGCAAAAGGAAATTTTCTTGTTTTTGGAGACATTGTTGGAAGAGGAGGGTATTGTCAGAGTACAGGGCTATAGGGGAATCACAAAGAATGATCCCACTTGGCTGGGCCAAAAAAGGGTACTCAAAAGGTTTGCAGAGGTGGAAGCAGTAGAAGGACAAGGGCAGGAGGAAGATGGGGTGGTATGGAGAGAGGTAGTATTGGGGGAGGACAATAAGGATAAATAGTAGTAATAAGGGGGGTGGGGGTAGACAATGAAGAAGACTGTGCAGTAGAAGATTGAGTGGAAGATGTTGGGAGAGAGGAAGAGGTGATCCCCTTACATTGGGCCCCAGTCTCCATCTCCTAAGGCCCCCCACAACAACAAGCAAGGGATTAGGGGAAAAAAAAAAAAAAAAAAAAAAGAAAAACAAAACAAAAAAAAAAAAAAAAAATACTGCCTGTTAAACTACAGGGAAGCAGATAATATGGAAGTCTCCCTCCTGAAGATAGTCATTACCAGACAAGAATACATTCTGAGCAATAGTCTGTTGCGAATGCATCCATACTGTGAAGAATTATCCCTAAAAGGTCTTAGCATGCCACAGGCTCTATACAGCATTCAGTTCTAAACAACTCAGCTGATGAATGTTTATAGCTTGTGATTGGTCAAGACTCCTTATAAACCACATAGAACAAGTGCTGTCCAAGATGGCCTTTAACCCACAGCGTGACTTCGATCGCAGTTACA
>NC_051392.1:1042368-1044868 GCF_015228065.2 Penaeus monodon | reverse complement strand
CACGATCCTTCCGCCATATATGGTAGTTCCTCAGCGAAACGACCTCGTCAGACACAAGGTGTGTTAAGTGCGTTTCTTGGAGAACTATAATATCGGTAGCATAGGACGAGGCTAATAATTTAAGGTCATTTACTTTAGATCCAAGACTTCGACAGTTCCATTGTATAATGGTCGACGCGAAGATTACGTTTTGATGGGGTTTGAAGTGCCTTGTCCACCACTTTTCATTTTCTTTTATGGGAGGGAGGCGCCTCCTCTCCTTCGCTTACCGGGGACCTCTCTCGGGATGGTTTGCAGACAGAAGCCTCCATTCCTGCACCTCCTGGCGAGGGAGACGACTGACAGATTGCGATCTGCTTCTCTCGAGACGCCGATCGCGAGCCAGGAAGTCCTCGCAGGAGTAGCCCGGACGGGAGGTGCGCTCCGGACTGTTGATTCGGTATCAGCCTCCTTAGGATTTTATGCTGGGTTGATGCAGCCATTTGATCGACCAATTTAGTCAGATGATATACTTTCATGTTTAATTCTTTAAACGGTTTGTTTGAGTTCAGCAATTCTTTATCCTTAGCTGCAAGCTGTTGACTGACATTACTTGCACTAGGGGTGATATTAGTTACTGCTTCAGCATAGGAAGTATCGGTTTGTGTGTCAAACTTTCCACTTTCCTCTTAGCTTCAGTATAACTAACTTCATGCTTTCTCATATATGCTAATGTCTCAGTCTCCTTCTTCAGGATGCTGCACTCAGCAGATCCTGACTGATGGGGACCTCCACAGTTAGCACATTTGGAAATCTGGCTAGTACATGTGATGGTGTCATGGGCTTCAGCACATTTACGGCATACAAATTTACTCGAGTCTTTATCAATACATCTTAATGAGGTGTGTCCGAATTTTTGGCATCTATTACATCTATTGCATTGGCTTTTGGACATAAGGTCTTACTTGAACACGTTCATAACCGACGTTGACATACTCTGGGATTTTATTTAAATCGAAGGTCAAAAAACACAGTCCAGTTTTTGCACATTCCCATCCTTCTTGGTCATACAATGAACGTCCACTACGTCTTGGTCCTTCATGCTCGCGAGAATTTCACTTTCTTCCATCGTTCCTGTGAAATATTACTCCCTTACAGGTATTTGGGCCAATAGGAATAGTTACTTTAACTCGAAGATCATGAATTTGCGTCAGCTTAAGTAAATCCTTAATCTGGGAGTTGTATTGTACTTTAACAAGGAGGCTTCCATCTCGCAATTTTTGACAAAAATCAAATCGCCGTCCACTTGACCATCAAGGACCTTTTTGATGATAAAGGGGTTCACGTTCAAAAGCGATTGATTTTCATTCACGCATTTTACATTCGCGAACCTCGCATTCTCAGTTGGGATTTTGAAAAGTGGTCTTCTCGTTTTGTCATTTGTGGGGGTTCCGTTGTTCATAGTCGTTTTGGTCTGAGAGTGGTCATGAGTCGCCCCTCCGGACCAGGTCCGACCCTTGGCTCAAAGCCGTAGCCTGAAGGATTGAAAAACTTCTACCGTCTACTGTCTTCTACCCCCCCCCCCTCCCCAAAGTAAGCCTGGTTGCATTCTCCAGTACCACAGAGGGCTCGAGTGGGTAAGGAAGTGTGGGACACTTCCTTACCGCCGAACTTGCCTAGGCGAAGGACGGTAATTCAATGCCCACCCCCCAAGCGAATACAGGAGTCCACGAGGAACTCCGGCCAGGCTCAGGAAAGTCACAGTATGGTGAAAAATTTAGAAAAAAGAAAAA
Source organism: Penaeus monodon (assembly GCF_015228065.2). Classification (NCBI taxonomy): domain Eukaryota; kingdom Metazoa; phylum Arthropoda; class Malacostraca; order Decapoda; family Penaeidae; genus Penaeus; species Penaeus monodon. Next base: position 1,043,096 of record NC_051392.1, on the reverse strand, counting down.
AGTGCGCCAAAGGACGCCCCAGACTACTGGGCCTCCCTACCTAGGGGTCAAAGCCCACAAGGGCTACCCTAGTGTAGAAGAGAGCTGCGGGTCTGAGGTGGGGTGCTGACTACGCCTTCTGTAGCCTCGTGTCACCTGCAAAACAAAAGCACTGAAGGTACTGGCAAAGCACTATAATGATCTGTAACTACAGGATTTTACTTTATTTTAAATTACTTTAGAACTCAGAAACAACAATGCGTAGCGAGACGAGAGGCTCCGGGCTCCAGGGTAGCTCTTATGGCACAAGATTTAAGATTATTTAAAATTATCTGCCGCGTCAACAGCTAAGGTCATTAGCGGCGAATGCCTTGTTAAATAGAAATATTAGAATATTTAAAACTTAAAAAAAAATATCAAGAATATCTTACAAACAACAATAAATATATTTAAAATCAAAGCATAAATATTGTCATACCATCTCAGTTCATAATCTGGAAAAAATCGTTAATTAGTGTAACGAGACAGTTCGCGGGCATGACGTCACAGTAGTCTGTGGGGGTATGGGTAGTTGTCGTGGTAGGCCTAGGCAAGGTGAAAGGTCTTTCTAGCAGAGGAGGCCGTGACCTTTGTTACGCAGAGGTGTGGTAGTCCCGAGTGGGGCCACGCTAGTGTCATGTCGGCTGCTGACAATTTAGTTAGTTATCATATATAAGAACTGTGGGGCTGAGGGGTATTGAGGAGAACCA
>NC_051392.1:1022919-1042268 GCF_015228065.2 Penaeus monodon | reverse complement strand
ACAACTTCCTCCTTGATCCTAAATCTTCCTTATAGAAAATTTGTTTTAAAATATGATTCATAGAGTATGGGTATATATCAGGAAATTTTTCAAATTTTTTTTTTTTTTAAAAGTATGTTTTGGGGATAAAGCCGAGTTTGTTTTTACGGGACTGTGCGTGGCCTAAATATACTGCGTTGTTCTGTTTCTAAAGGGTTTTCGTAATAATTTTAAACGACCATGACTTCCTTCAGATGAGATTTTACAAAGGGGACGAGAGAAAAAAGTAACAAAAAAAAAAAGAACGATAGAACCACAACCACACAAAACAGTAGAAAGAACATAAACACACATACAGGTGAACACACGGAAAAAAAAAATCGGGATACGAAACAATATGAAAGAAATTTTATTAATCACCCCTTCCCTTACATCTCTTATTTTTAAAAAAAAATTCCCCCACCCAGAAATGAAGTACCTTTCCCTTTTTCTCGAACTGGAAAATTCTGCCCCGTGAGACCCTGTAAACCAGCAGGCCCCTTGCTTGTTCCCAAGGTCACTATCCTCAACGTTCCCGTGAATCAGCAAGGCGTCCCCGGAAAAAAAATGTTGCCTCAAGACCACGTGCAAAGAAGAAAAGAAGAAAAGAGGCAAACGGTTTGGTCATACCCCAACAGCGGCAATGTCCGGGGGCAAGGGCTGGATAGGTCGTGGTGTAAAATTCCTTCACCCTATAAACCCAAATAAACGTAAGCTGAGAGATAGCCGGGTATGAAGTCCCAAAAAAAAGGAAAGGGAAAAAGGAAGAAGAAGAAAAAAAAGGAAAGAAAAAAGAAGAAAAAAACGCAGACAGCCCGCTTATTTTCTCGAAAGGTCAAAAAAAATTAAAAATAATAAATAAAAAAAACAAATAAAAATAAATAGAACTTTCAGTCCCTCGTTAAAGGTCGGTCAAAAAAAAAACGATCAAAACAGAATCCCCTTAAACCCCGGGAAAAAAAATCAATAAAAAAAAATAATAAAATAAAAAAATGCTGGTTAAGGTCAATCATAAAAAAAAAACGACAGGAATAAATTTTCTCGTCCCCCCCGGAAAGTGAATGGTTTTTCGCGTTTTTCACACGTTAGAAATGAGGGGAAAAAGTGGAGGTGTCACAAAGTTCTCAGGCGAGTTGCCAACGAGGACATTTAGGGGATGGCGCCACGTTCTCGTTTCTTGAATGTTTTTTTTTTTTTCGGCCCCCCTTCTTTTTTTGTTTCCTCTTTTTTTGGAGTTTTTGTAAAAATGGGGGTGTGGAAACTTTTCGTTTTCGGAAGTACGGGAAGGGAATAAAAAAAAAGCGAGAAAGAAAATGTTACAAAATCACACGGCACCTTGGCCACGCACCCCACGTTTATAATGTGCGAGGACGTGCGGTCAGTTCAAAACCATCTTGCGGGGAATACTAAAACCTAAAATAAGAAAGCGACGTGGCTGCATACGTCCCCTTTGTTTACGAGCGATTTTGAATAGGAGTTTAACGTGATTCTATTGTGAATGAGTAATTCAGTTTTCGGAAAGTGGAAGATTACATAAGGATAAATTTTTTAAAAGACGGTGCTAAAAAAAAAAAAAAAAAAAAACGCATCAGGTTTTGCGTCGAAAACAGGTAAGTTTATCAAAGGAGAAATGTAGCGCGGCGGGGCTTTGGAAATCGGTGCAATAATTCCATATTTACTTTAGATCGGAGAAAGGCGACGCGACAAAAGCGCGTGGTCGCCCGCAAAAAAACGGCCGCAAAACGAGGTCGCTCGTGGGGTTTCCCGGGGCAGCGGCCCCTGCAGGCCGCCGGCCCGTCTACCAGGTTTCTCCCGCGTGTCCGGCGTGGCCGCCATGGTGGCTGCTCAGCACCCACCCCCGCGGGCCCAATGGCGGGCGCCAGGAGCCCGAGCCGGGTAGCAGTAATGACGGGGCCTTTTCAGGAAGATGGGGGCCCAAAGGGGGCACGCTTCCTGAGGCGCGGGGGGAGATCGGCGGCCGGAGGCGGTGGGCGAGGAGGGAGGGGGGCGAGTCCGCTCAGGAACCCCCCGGAGTTGCTTAAAGCCCCTGCCGGTGGGGGCCGCCCCCCCCAGCGGGCCCACGTCCGCGCAGCCCGCGGGAGACCCCCCCCCGATGGAAACCCAACGCAAGCGCCTTGGGGCCCCACCCCAGCGAGGGAAAAAGGGGGGGCGGTTTTTTCGCTCGGCCAAAGGGCCCAAAGGGTGTACTGGCCGTGCCCGTCGTGGGCGGGCCCGGGGGTCTTCACCGACGCCCGGGCCCCTGCAGGGGCCCCCCTTGTGCCGACGCCGGCGAGGGAGCTGTGGCAGCGGAGGGCGACGAGGGCGGGCCGGGGGTGGGATGGTCGGGCGGGGGCCCCCTTTGGCTCACGGCGGTCCATGAAGCTTTTCTGACGAGAGGAAACCGCTCCTGCGGAAAAAACCCGGGGCCCCGCGCAGGGGTGCAGGCCTTCCCGCGCTCTTCCCGGAAAAGGAACCGGCTTACCATGTGCTGAGGACGCTCCCACGGGGTGTGAGGCCCCGGGGGGAGCCCTGGGGCTCCCCGCAGGCCGTGTCCGCGGGGCCTCAGCGTGGCAAGATCTTGTCACCAAAAATGCAAACCCAAAATACGCTCGATATATTGATACGTACAAAAAAGGGTTTTTTGTGTTTTTTAAAATGGGGAAAAAAAAAAACCCTAAAATTATTTAATTTAAAAAAAGGAAATATTTTTTAAAAAAATATAAATTTTAAACTTTTGGAAAAAGGGAAAAATCATAAAACCCCAAAAAATTTCATGTTTCAGGAAAAAAAAAAAAACTTTTTTTTTAAAAATCAGGGGGGGTTTTTTTAAACCTTTTGTGTACTAATAAGAAATTCTAACTTATTTATATTTTTTTAAAGAAAACAAATAAAAATGAAGCCAATGGATATTTCGCTGTTTTTTTTACTTTATGCAGAACGAGAAAAGGGCATTACTTGGTTAATTAATATATTGCTAGTTATTTTTTTTATTTTTGTTTTTATTGTATCGGCTGAATTGGTTCGGGCATTAATTTTGCAAACCCTATTGTCTCATAGATACTGTGTAAGAGGTATTAGGCCGATGGTTGCCCCTTCTTGTCTGTAAAATCTTTATCCTCCGCCCCCCTTTTCTCTCTTCCTCTCCTCTCCTTTTCCTCTCCTTTCCTCCTCCCCTTTCCTCCCTCCTCCCTCCTCTCCCCTTCCACCCCCCCCCTCTCTCTCTCCCTCTCTCTCTTCCATCTCTCTCTCTCTCTCCTCTCTCCCCTCTCTCTTTCCTCTCTCTCTCTCCCCATCTCCCTCTTCTCTCTCTCTTCTCTCCCCTCTCTCTCTCCTCTCCCTCCTCTCCCCCCTCCCCCTCCCTTTTCCCCCGGGTTCCCCATTCTTCCCTTTGTCTCTGTTTTTTCCTTTCCCCTTTTTACTCTCTTCGTTTTTTTAAAACGGGTTTTTCTTTTTTTAAAAATTTTTTAAAAAAAAATTTTTTTTTTTTTTTCCCAAAACCCCCCTTTTCCCCCCTTTTTTCCCCTTTTTTTAAAAAAAAAACCCTTTTTTTCCCTTTTTCACCATTGCTTTTTTTTTTCACCTTGGGGGGCAAAAGGCTACTTTTTTTTTTTTCAAGTTTTCTTTTTTAAATTTTCCCCCCCAAGGGTTTTTCTTTTCTTTTTTTTTTGTTTTTCTTTTTTTCCTTTTTTCCCTTTTTCCTTCCCCCTTTTTCCGTTTTCCCCCCCCTTTTTTTCTTCTTTTTCCCCCCTTTTTTCCCCCCCCTCCTCTTCCTTTTTTTTTCCCCTTTTTTTCCCCCCCCTTTTTTTTTTCCTTTTTTCCCCCTTTTTCCCCCTTTTTTTTCCTTCCCCCCTTCCCTTTTTTTTATTTCTTTCCCTCTTTTTCTTTCCCTTTTTTTTTTTTTTTTTTTTTTTTTTTTTTTTTTTTTTTTTTTTTTTTTGGGTTTTGGGTTTTTTTTTTTTTTTGTCCCCCCCAAAACCCCCCCCTTTTACATTTTCTTTTTTCCCCCCTTTTTAAATTTCGTTTTTTTTTTCTCTCCCAAAACCTTTTTTCCCTTAAAAAACAATTTTTAAAAAATTTTAAAATTTTAAAGGGGGCCCTTTTCCCCCCCGATTTTTTTGGGGATTTTTAAAAAATTTTTAAAAAATTTCGGGGAAAAAAATTTTTTTTTTTTTTTAATTTTTAAAGGGGGGGGGGGGGGGGGGGGGGGGGGGGGGGGGGGGGGGGGGGGGGGGGGGGGGGGGGGGGGGGGGGGGGGGGGGGGGGGGGGGGGGGGGGGGGGGGGGGGGGGGGGGGGGGGGGGGGGGGGGGGGGGGGGGGGGGGGGGGGGGGGGGGGGGGGGGGGGCCCCCCCCCCCCCCCCCCCCCCCCCCCCCCCCCCCCCCCCCCCCCCTTTTTAAAATTGTGTTTTTTAAGAAATTTAATTTTATTGTTTTTTTGTTGTTTTTGGGGGGTGTTGTTTGGGGGGGGGGGGGGGGGGGGGGGGGGGGGGGGGGGGGGGGGGGGGGGGGGGGGGAACGGGGGGAAAAAAAAAAAAAAAAGGGGGGGAAGGGAAAGGGGAGGCCAGAGGGGAGAGGAGGGGGAGGGGGAAGGGAGGGAAAAAAAAGAGAAAAGGGAGAGGAAGAGAAAGGAGGAGAGAGAAAAGAAAGGGAAAAGGGGGGAAAAGAGGGGAAAAAAAAGAGAAAAAAGAAGGGGGGCGAGATAAATAGAGAGAAAAGAGAGAGGGGGGGAGGGGAGAGAAAAGGGGGATAAAGAAGGGAGAGAGAGAGAGAAGGGGGAGGGGGGGGGGAGGGGGGGAAAAGAGGAAGAGAGAGAGAAGGAGAGAGAAAGGGGAGGGAAAAGAGAGAGGGAGAGGGGGGTAAAAGGGGAGGGAGGGGGGAGAGAGAGAGGAGAGAGGGGGGGGGATAGAAGAGGGAAAAAGGAGAAGAGAGAAAAGGAAGGGAGAGAGAGAGAGAGGGGGAAGGAGGGGAAGGGAGGAGGGGAGAGGGGAGAGAGAAAGGGGGGGGAAGAGAAAGGAGAGAAAAGAAAGGAGGGAGGAGAGAGGGGAGAGGGAGGGGAAAATGAGGGAGAAAAAGGAGAGAGAGAGAGAAAAGGAGAAAAGAGGGGGGGGAAAAAGAGAGAAAAAGGGAAGAGAAGGGAGAGAAAAAGGGGGAGAGGGGGGGAGGGGGGGGGGAGAGAGAGAGAGGGAGGGGTTTGGAGAGAGAGGAGAGAGGGGAAATGAGAGGGAGAGAGAGGGGGGGGGGGAGGGGAGAGAGGGAGGAAAGGGGAGAAAAGAGAGAGGGGGGGGGGAGGGGAAAGAGGGAGAGAGAGAGAGAAAGAAGATAAGAGAGGGGAGAGAAGGGGGGAGAGAAGAGAGAGAGAGGGGGGGGGAAGGAAAGAGGGGGGGGAGAAAAGGGAAAAAAAGGGGGAAGGGGGGGGGGGGATGGGGGAGGGAAAAGAGAGAGGGGGAAAATTGGAAAAAGGGGAAAAAGAAAGAGATAGAGAGGGGAGAGGGAGAGAAAAAAGAGAGAGAGAAAGAGTGGGAATAAAAGGGGGAGAAGAAATATAAAAGGGGAGGAGAGAGAGAGAGAGGGGGGGGGGGGAATGTATGAAAGAAAGGGAAAAAAAAACCAGGAAAGAAAGGGGGAAAAAAAACTTTTTAAAGGAAAAAAAGGAAAAGGGGGAAAAAGGGGGGGGAAGGCGTGTAGAATTTCGCATCCCTTTTCCTTCTTCCCCCTCCCCCCTATTCTATACTTTTTTTTTTCTTTTTTTTTTTTTTTTCTTGTCCCCTCTTTTCTTCTCCTTTTTTTCCCTTTTTCCCTTTCCCTTTCCCCCTTTCCCCCCCATTACCCCCCCTTTACCCCCCGAATTTCCCCTTTTCCCCCTTTTCCCCCTTTCCTTTTCCCCTTCCCCCCCATTCCCCCCCTTTCCCTTTGGGCCCCCTCCCCCCCCCCCAAACTCCCCAACCCGCACCCCTGGGTGTCTTCCCTTTTTTTTATTTTTTCCCCTTTTCCCCCGCGATCAACCCCCGATTTTAAAAATTTTTATCAAGTTAAACCCCCTTGTTGGGGAAAGGGTTTCGTCCCGGGAAATGCAAAAACCCCCCGATGTTACAAAAACGTTTCCCCCGTTTTTGTTTAATCCCAAAATATTTTAAAAAAAACTTTTTCGTCCGCTGTTTGAAAATTTCTCAGTATGTTTTCCAAAAATTTCTTTTCCGCTAAATCCCTAATATCATTATGTTGCGAAACTTTTTCGTCCGCGGGATCTAATACTCAAAATTGTTACAAAAAACTTTCACCGTTGATAAAATTTACCTAATGTTTTGAAACTTTTTGGGGCCAAAAAAAACATTGGGGCCCCCAAACCGGCCCGGGGGAAATTTAAAGGGTTCACTTCAATGCTTTCGACCAACTTTAATGCCAAAAAGGCGATACTCATGTACTTTAAACCCCTTAAACTTTATTAAAATTTTTTGGTATGTGGGGGGCGATAGAAAGAAAATTCAAATCGGCTTATTTTACAAAATTTAAGTGGGGGGGATTCCCATTATACTCAGGGAGTATGCCCATTTTGTAAATTTTAAATTTTTTTTTTATAATAGATGGCTTTTTCCCGGGAGATTAAAAAAAACCTAGATATGATTTGATTTGACCCAAAAATTCCAAGCCCTTACAGTTTCCCCGGTACTAATAATTTTTTTTTACTTAAGGAAAAACTTAATATTCAAGCAGAAAAACAAAAAATTTGTTTTGGAACCTGACCCAAAGGGGTTTCCCATAGGAAGGTATTCCTGGGGGGGAAAGAGAGGAACCCTTTTGCAAAAGAGAGGAATTGGAAAAATTTCTTGCATAAGAAATTTGTATTTTAAAATTTTGTTTTTTCCCATAAAACCTGTTTGTATGTTTGCAAGTAATGTTTCCCCTTATATTTGTTTTTTTTTTAAATTTTATTTTCTTTTGAATTAATATTTTTTCATAGCTCAAAATTTTGAGAAAAATTACTGTCCCCTTTTTAAATTTACCTGTGATAGATCACTTATGTAATTCTTTCCTTTCTTTTGCTGTTTTGTTTTTTTTTTTCTTTGGTGTTATAACATTTTCTTACTTTCCTTTCCATTGCATGTTTTTATATTTTTTTTTTTAAAACTGAAATTTTTAAAAACTAAAGGGGGATTGAAATTTTTTAAGTCAAAATTTTACCGTAACCATGTCATTTTTTTTTAATTTCATGTATTTGGGGGAAAAATTAATGTATTTTTTATCAAAAATAAAAAAATGTATTTATTTAAAATTTTTGAAATTTCAGTTTACCCTAAAATTCACAACCTAAACTTATCCTGATTTTTAAGCACCTGAGCCTGGGGTTGTCTAAATTTTTCCAAAAGGGCTGAAGGAAAATTTTTGTTATGACTCCCAAATTACATACAAAGAATAAAAACAAATACCATTTCAAAGGGCATAAAGGTCTAAAAAATGAAATGAAAAAACCTTAAAAACATTTACAGTACAAAAATATATATAAAATTTTTCCTGACATTTACAGAACTGAGCTAGAGCAATAATAACTTAAAGGAAACTTGCCTTTATTTATAAAATTTCCCAAAAGCAAAAAATTTTAAAAAAAAAAAAAAAAAAAATTTTTTAAAAAAAAAAAACAGACAAAAAAAAAAAAAAAAAAAAAAAAAAAAAAAAAATGTTTTTTTAAATTTTTGGGAAAAATCCAAATTTAAAAAACCCCCCCCAAAAAAAAAAAAAAATTTTTTTGGGTTTTAAAAAAAAAAAACCCCAAAAAAAAAATTTTCCTTTTAATTTTTTTTTTAAAAAAAAACCCAAAAAAAAAAAAAAAAATTTTTTTTTTTAAAAAAAAAAATTTTTTTTTTAACCAAAACCCCCCAAATTTTAAATTTCCCCCTTTTTTTTTTGGTTTCCAAAAAATTTTAATTTTTTTCCCTTTTTTTAAAAAAAATTTTGGTTTTTAAAAAAAACCCAAAAAAAGGGGGCCGGGGGGGGGCCGGGGGCCCCTTTTTTGGGGAAAAACCCGGGGGAAAAAAACCCCCCCCCCCCAAAAAAAAAACCCCCCCCGGGGGCCCCCCCCTTTTAAAAAAACCCCCCCAAATTTGGCCCCCGGGGGTTTTTTTTTCCCCAAACCCCCCCAAAATTTTTCCCCCCAAAATTTTTTTTTTTAAAAACCCCCGCGGCCCGGGGGGCCCCCCCTTTTTTTTCCCCCCCCCCTTTTTTTTCCCCCCCCCTTTTTTTCCCCAAAAAGCTTCCGGGAAATTTTTTCCCCCCAAAAAAAAAAGAAACCCCCCCCCAAAAAAAAAAACCCCCCCCCCCGGGGGGGTTTTTTTCGGGAAACCTTTTTTCCCCAAAAAAAAATTGGGTTTTTTTCCCCCAAAAACCCCAAAAAAAAAATTTTTTTTTTCCCCCTTTTTGGGGGCCCCCCCAAAAAATTTTTTTCCCCCCCAAAAGGGTTTTTTTAAATTTTTAAAACCCCAAAAGTTTAAAAAGGGGCCCCGGGGTTTTCCCCCCCCACAAACCCCGAAAAGGTTTGGAAAAAAGGGCCCAACCCCTTAAAACCCCCAAAAAAAGGGGAAATTTTTTTCCCAAAAAATTTTTAAAAAAAACCCCCGGGGGGTTTTGGGCCCCGGAAATTTTTTTTTTTTTAAAAAAAAAGGGGGGGGGGGCCCCCAACCCCCCCCAAAAAAACCCCCCCCCCCCAAAAAAAAAAAAAAAAAAAAAAAAAAAAATTTTTAAAAAAAAATTTTAAAAAAAAAATTTTTAAAAATTTTTTTTTAAAAAAATTTTTTTTTAAAAAAAAAAAAGGACCAAATTTTTCCCCCCCCCCCGGGGGCCCCCCGGGGCCCCCCCCCCTTTTTCCCCCCTTTTTTTTTTTTTTTCCAAACCCCCCCGGGGGGGCCCCCCCAAGGGCCCCTTTAAAGGGGGGGGGCCCCGGGGGCCAGGGGGTTTTCCCCCCCCCGGGGGGGCCCCCGGGGTTTAATTTTTTTCCCCCCCCGGGCCCCCCTTTGGCCCCCCTTTATTTGGGCCCCCTTTTTAAAAATTTTTTTTTCCCCGGGGGGGCCCTTCCTTTTTCCCCCCCAAAAAAAGGGGGCCCCCCCCCCCCAAAAGGGGGGGGGGGGGCCCCCCGGGCCCCCGGGGGGGGGAAAAAAAGGGGGGGGGGGGGGGAAAAACCCCCCTTTTTTTTGGGGCCCCCGGAAGGGCCCCAAACCCCCCCCCCCAAAAAAAAAAAAAAAAAAAAAAAAAAAAAAAAATAAAATTTTTATTAAAAAAAAAAAAAATTTTTTAAAATTTAAAAAAAAAAAAAAAAAAAAAGAAAACCCCGGAAAGGGGGGGCCCCCGGGGGGGGGGTTCCCCCCCCGGGTTTTTTTTTCCTTTTTTTTTTTTTTTTTTTTTTTTAAAAATTTTTTTGGGGGGGGGGGGGCCCCCCCAAAGGGGGGGAGGGGTTTTGGGGGGGGGGAAGGGCCGTTTTTCCCTTCCCTTTTTTCCCCCCCCCCCCTTTTTTCCCCCGGGGGGGGCCCCCCCCCGGAAAAAAAGGGGGGGGGGTTGGGGGCGGGGGGGGAAAAAAGGGGGGGGGTTTCCCCCCCCCCCAAAATTGGGGGGGGGAAATTTGGGGGCCGGGGGGGAAAGGGGGGGAAAAAAAAAAAACCACCCGGGGGGGGCCCCCCTTTTTTTGGGGGGGGAAAAAAAAAATTTTTTTTTTTTTTTAAAACCCCAAAAAATTTTTTTTTTAAAATTTTTTTTAAAAATTTTAAAAAATTTTTCTAAATTTTTAAAAAAATTTTTTTTTTTGGGGGGGAAAAAAAGGGGGGGGGGGGGGGGGAGCCCCCAAAAAAGGGGGGGGGGGGCCGGGGGTCTGGGGAAAAATTGGGGAATTTTTTTGGGTTTTTTTTTTTTTTGGGAAATTTTTTTTTTTTTTAAAAAAAAAAATTAAAAAAAATTTTTTTTTTAAAAAAAAAAAATTTTTTTTTTTTTTTAAAAAAATTTTTTTTTTTTTTTTTGGGGTTTTTTTTTGGGGGGGGGGTTTTGGGGGGGGGTGGGGAAATTTTCCCCCCGGGGGGGAAAAAGGGGGGGGGGTTTTTTTTTTGGGGGGGGGCCCCCCCCCCTTTTTTTGGGGGGGGGTTTTTGAATTTTGGGGGGGGGGCGGGGGGGGGGGGGAAAAAGGGGGGTTTTTTTTTTTTTGGGGGGGGTGGGGGTTTTTGGGGGGGGGTTTTTTTTTTTTTTCCCCCAAAACCCTTTTTTTCCCCCCCAAAAAAAATTTTTTAAAAAAAAACCTTTTTTTTTTGGGGGGGGGGGGGGAGGGGAAAAAAAGGGGGGGGGGGGGAAAAAAAGGGAAAAGGGGGGGGGGGGGGGGGAAAAAAAAAAGGGGGAAAAAGGGGGGGGGAAAAAAAAAAAAAAAAAAAAGGGGAGGGGAAAAAAAGAGAAAGGGGGGGAAAAAAAGGGAGGGAAAAAAAGAGAGAAAAAAAGGGGGGAAAAAAAAAGGGGGGGAAAAAAGGGGAAAGGGGGAAAAAAAAAACGGGGGGAGGGGGGGAAAAGGGAGAAAAGAGGTTTAAAAGGAAAAAAGAGAGGGGAGAGAAAAGGGGGGGAAAGGGGGGAAAAAAAAGGGGGAAAAAAAAAAAAAAGAGAAGAGAGGGGGAGAGAAAGAGGAAAAAAGAGGGGGAAAAAAAAAAAAAGGGGAGGGGGGGAAAAAGGGGGGGGGGGAAAGGGGGGGGAAAAAAAAAAAAAAAAGGGGGAAAAAAGAGAAAAAAAAAAGGGGGGGGGGAGAGAGAGAGGGAAAAAAGGGGAGAGAGAGAGGGGGGAAAAGAAAAAAAAAAGAAAGGGGGAGAGAGGGAAAAAAAGGGGGGGGAGGGGGAAGGGGGAAGAGGAAAAAGGGGGGGGGAGAAAAAGGGGGGGGGGGGGGGGGGAGAGGAGAGGGGGGGAGAAAAAAAGGGGGGGAAGGGGAGGGGGGGGGGGAGGGGGGGGGAGAAAGGGGAAAAGAGAAAAGGGAAAAGGGAGGGGAGGGAAGGGGAAAAAGAAGGGAAGGGAGGGGGGGGGGGAGGGAAAGGGGAGAGGAAAAAAATAGAGAAGGGGAAGAAAAGGGGGAGAGGGGGAAAAAAAAAAAAAAAAGAAAAGGGGGGGGGGAGGAAAAGGGGAAAGGGGAATTGGGAAAAAAAACCACGGGGGGGGGGGGGGGGGCAGGGAAAAAAAAAGGGGGGGGAAAAAAGGGGGGCAAGGAAAACCCCCAAAAAATGGGGAAAAAAAAAAAGGGGGGGGGGAAAAGGGGAGGGGGGGGAAAAAAAGGGGGGGGGGGGGGGGAAAAAAAGGGGGGGGGGAAAAAAAAAAAAGGGGGGGGGGGAAAAGGGGGGGGGGGGAAAAAAAAAAAAAACCCCCGGGGGGGGGGGGGGGGGGGGAAAAAAGGGGGGGGAAAAAAAAAAAAGGGGGGAAAGGGGAGGGCCCCCCCAAAAAAGGGGGGCCCCCCCCAAAAAACCCCCCCTTCCCCCGGGGGGGGGCTTTGGCCCCCCCCCCCGGCCCCCTTAAACCCCCCTTTAAAAAAACCCCCCCCCTTTTTAAAAACCCCCCCTTTTTAAAAAGGGGGGGGGGGCCCCCGAACCCCGGGGCCCCCGGGGGGTTTCCCCCCCCCTTCCCCCCCCCCCCCCAAAACCCCCCCCCTTTTTTTTTCCCCCCCAAAAAATTGGAAAAAGGGGGCCCCCCCTTTTTTTTTTCCCCCCTTTTTTCCCCCTTTTTAAAAATTTTTTTTGGGCCCCCCCCCCAAAAGGGGGGGGGGGGCCCGGGGAAAAGGGGGGGGTTCCCCCCAACCCGGGAAAAGGGGGGCCCCTTTTTAAAAAATTTTTGGTTTCCCCCCCCCTTAGCAAAGGGGGGCCCCCCCCCCCCCTTTTTTTTCCCCCCCCCCCCCCCCCCCCCCCCCCCCCCCCAAAAACCCCGGAAAAATTTTTGGGGAAAGGTCCCCTTTTTTTTTGCCCCGGGTTTTGGGGGGGGGTTTGGGCCGGGCCCAAAAAACCCCCCCCCCCGGCCCCCCCCGGGGGGGGGGGAAAACCCCCCGGGGGCCCCCCCCGGGGGGGGGGCCCCCCCCCCCCACCCCCTTTTCCCCTTTTTTTTCCCCCTTCCCCCCAAATTTTTTCCCCCCCCCCCCGGGCCCCCCCCGGGGGCCCCAAACCTCCGGGGGTGGGGAAAAGGGGTTTAAAGGGGGGGGGGGGGAAAAATTTTTAAAAAACCCCCCCCCCCCGGGGGGCCCCCCTTTTTTTTGGGGGGGGGTTTTTTTTTTTACCCCCCCCCCCCAAATTTTTTTTGGGGGGGGTACCCCAAAAAACCCCCCCCCCCGGGGGGGGCGGGGGAAAACCCCCAAAAAAAACCCCCCCCAAAAAAAAAAAGGGGGGGGGGGGGGGGGCCGGGGGGGTTTTTTCCCCCCCCCCCCCAAAGGGGGGGGGGGGGGGGGAAAAAGAAGGGGGGGGGGGGGGGGTTTCCCCCCCCCAACCCCCCCAAAAGGGGTTTTGGTTTTTTCCCCCCCCCCCTTCCGGGGAATTTTCCCCAAAAGAAGCCTTTCCCCTTTTCCCCCCGGGGCCCCCCCCCCAACCCCCCCCCCCCCCCCCCCCCCCCCCCGGGGGGGCCCCCCCCCCAAAAATTTTTCCCCCCCCCCCCCCCTTTCCCCCCCTTTAAAACCGGGCCAAGGGGGTTCTTTGGGGGGGGCCCCCCCCTTTTTTTTCCCCTTTTTCCTTTTCCCCTTTAAAAAAAAAATTCCCGGGGTTTGGGCCCTTTTTCCCCCTTTTTTTCCCCCCCAAACCCCCCCCCCCCCCCTTTTGGCCCCCCCCTCCCTTTTTTTTTAAAAAAAAAACCCCCCCCCCGGGGTTTTTTTTTCCCCCAAACCCAAAAAAGGGGGGGGGGGCCCCCCCCCCAAAAAAGGGGGGGGGGCCCAAAAGGGAAACCCCCCCCCCCCCAAAAAAAAAAAAAAAAGGGGGGGGGGGGGCCCCCCGGGGGTTTTTTTTTTTTTTTTTCCCCCCCCCTTTTAAAAAAAACCCCCCCAAAAAAAACCCCTTGGGGGGGAAAAAAAATTTAAGGGCCGGGGCCCCCAAAAAAACCCCCCCCCCTTTTCCCCCCCTTTTTTTCCCCCCCCTTTAACCAAAACCCAAAAAACCCGGGGGGGGTTTTTAAAACCCCCCCCTTTTTTTCCCCCCCCCCCCCAAAAAAAAATTTTTTTTTCCCCCAAAAAAAAAATTTTTTTCCCCCTTTTTTTAAAAAAAAAAAAAAAGGAAAATTTTTTTTTCCCCAAAAAAATTAAAATTTAAAAAAAAAAACCCCCCCCACAAAAAAAACCCCCCCCCCCAAAAAAAAAAAAACCCCCCCAAAAAAAAAAAATTTTTTTTTTTTTTTTTTAAATTTTTTTAAAAAAAAAATTTTCCAGGCTTTCTTTCCCTTTGATAAGGCTTTTTAAAGTGCTATTTCACGTTGCAATTCTCGCATCTATTATAAGGTCTACACTATCCATCTTCCCCGGTGTTTTCCCCTCTTCTGCCTTTAAGCGCTCTTTTTATTTCTTCTGTTGTGATGTTAGGTACGTCTCTAGTTACCGCATTCGCTTCTATCCATGGCTGTTCATTTGAGTTGTATAGATCCCTGTAAAAGTCCTCCACTATTTCATATGATTTCATTCTTATTGTATGTTACTCTCCATCTGGTTTCTTTAGTGCATACAATTAATTTCTCCCTATACCGAGTCTCCTTTTAACTGTTTTCATGCTAGTACCTGATATCACTGTTTCATTTATTATTTGAGTTTTGAATTTCCGTACATCTTCCCTTTTCTTTTTATTTATAGTCTTTGTTCGGCTAATTCTATCTTGTCCCTGATTGACGATATTTTCATGACCCTACGTTTTTGCATAAGCTCTTTAGTTTCTACCGAGAACTTGCTGGAGATTTGCTTCACGATCTTACCGCCTACTTCTAGTGCAGATTCCTTTATTATGTCATTGAACTGTTTGTTGATTTGGTCAATGTTGAGATCTTCGTCGCTGAGAAGTGAATATCTGTTTTGGATGTTGAGGTTAAATTCTGTCGCTCTGGTCTTCAAGTTAGCTAAATCTATATATATATATATATATATATATATATATATTATATATATATATATATATAATATATATATATGCGTGTAGTATATACTATGTGTGTGTGGTGTGTGTGTGTGTGTGTGGTTGTGTGTGTGTGTGGTGGTGTGTTTGTGTGTGTGTGTTGGTGTGTGGGTGTGTGTGTTGTGTGTGTTGTGTGGGTGTGTGTGTATGTATGTATGTAAGTATGTATGCATATATGATTCCAAAAATGTTTACTTCGTTATCCCTTCAGCTCAAATAAACTGCGCTCGTTGTACGTCACAATAACAAAGAGAGTCAAGGTTTGTGAAAGCGAAAATAAAAGTCCATTTATTTCATACTATTTCTTGTATAATTTCACTTCATTGATTAGACACATCCCGGGGGGGATTATTGCTACATGTAAATGTAGATAGGAAAGCTAATAGATTGCAACAGTTCGTTGATATTAAAGGTTTTGATATGCAATATAACCGAAGCGAGGAATCCAGAGAAAGAGATTCCTTATTCCACCGGTTTTCGAGTCGGTTAAAGCAGTCATTACAGCTTTTTTTACGAAAAATCATGCAATAACGTCGTGTTCTCCGCAGATGGCCGCCACAGCATTAAGGCAGTGGTGTCGATTAGGCCCCAAAGTCGCTTATTCTGCTACCCTTCCTCTTGGACAAATTCAGTGCCCGGGTATAAGGTATCAGGTGCCGGGTATGAGGTTTGGCGTCGACTTACAGGGCGGCGGTTCTGAAGGAGTTTGGCCAAGATCTTGAAGTTCAGGAGATGAAGAGAAGGAAACTGAAGAAGGAGGAGGTGAGGAACAGGTATTTGCTTTTGGGAAAATTGTGGAGCATCGTTAGTATTGGTGTATTCTTGTTTTTTTTAATTTTTTTATGATTGTTTTTACATTATCAATTCTATTAGTGTTTCATCAATGTGATTTTACTGTTTGTTGTCATGCCTGCCTCTTTCTGTTTGTCTTCTTAGGTTGCTGTTTATCAATATCAGTGCGTCAGTGCATTATTCCATCTATCATAGATATACCTCAGTTCAAACTGGCTTAGGATTTGAATTGTTAAATCAATTTCCACCGAGTGCCTACGGGGAGTGAGCGTAAAACTTCGCTATCATTACTCAGGTATGAGTAGATAGTATGTCTATGGAGGCTAGGGAGATCCTAGTGCACACTCCTCTTGTGGGTCGCGGTTGTGGCATTGCGTTGGTTGTAGCCTGCCTCTGGTTTCATACAAGGCTCAACTGGTCAGGAGGGTTGGTATTTAGTAATCGGGGTTGTTATTTCACAAGAGTATTTTAATGTGTTCTGATTACATAGCTTAAATCACTCAATATGGTAGTTATACATTACTGTTTGGTCTCTTTTGACTAGTCGAGACAGTTTGGAGGTTGGAGAATTTCTTACACATAAAAGTTTTAGTATTCTGTCAAACAATGGTCATGGGTTACCCAGCTGTTATGAAGAAGCTTTTTAGAAATAACCATCTTAGTGAAAGGCAGTCAGTTGCTGCCCCACAAATATAGACACTAGTGATCAGAGTTTAACACTGTTAATTTTGTATATATATGGCGATAAATACTGAGGAAGTGTCCCCCAAGCGGATGGCCAGCGAATGTTGCTTTATGGTAATACTGGTATGGAGATGCTGTTGGTAATAAAAAAGGATGGTTGTTCTTTGTATTTTCACATTAAAATTTGATATGGGTGTGCTTGGAAGTTCACATAAGTTAGAAGAAGGTTTATGCCGTGAAAGGGTCTTAAAGAGCCAGAAAGTATTGTCGATAACTGACAATAATAAAGAGTTTGAATTCAGGCGGACATTGTTGTTAGCCAGTTTTGTTCCTGATAACTGAGGACTGAGAGATGATGCAATCCTGGATGCTTGCCAGGTTCAATTATTTTTATGCAGATGAATTAGATAAGAAAGAAAAATATGATTTAAAAGATAAGGAAATTGAGTAAAAGTCTGATTTTTAACTTTTTTTTTAATCAACCCTGACACTAACCCATATTTGGACTTAAGCATAGCAAAAAGTGGGACTGTATCTTATTACTTGCAAAACATATCCAGGTACTTGGACTTGACCATTACATATTATGATATCATAATATAATATATATTAGATATAAGTAATATATATATATATATATATATAGATATTAAATATATATATATGATTAGCATATATAGAATATAGATATATATATAGTATATAATAGGTATGTATGTATAAAATATATATACGTTATAAATAAACGCATATATAGTATACATACGTATATATACGTATATATACGTATATTATACGTTTATATATACATACTATGATATATATGAATATATATATATATATATAGATATAAAAATATATATAAAAATATATATATAAAGATATATATAAATATAATATATAAATATATATAATTAATATATATATAATATATATATTATATATAATATATATATAATATATATAACATAATTAATAATATATAAAAAAAAATATAATATATAAATATTATATTATAATAATAATATATATATATATATATTATATATATATATTTATATAATATAATATATATATTTTAATATTATTATGCATAAAACATATATATTTTTTTTTTTTTCAAATTAAAAAAATTATAATAACTGTAAATATTAAAACAAATATTATATAGTTTTAGTCAAATGCAATATTTCCCATTTTGATTCAAGTTTTGCATGCAGGTGAGATAGCAGTGCCACTGCGGGTCAATGCTCAGATTTCCAGGTTTGATAAAAGTAAGTAGTGTGGTTCGGGTTTTTTAAAACGTTTAGTGGCAAAAAACAGGCTTGCAGATGCCCCAATTTTTGCCCCTTTTGTGGTGCGTTGAATTTGGTTCGTTAAGAGATGAACTCAGATCAGTTTTTAAAGTGCCTTCTTTAAAAAGAAATTAGATTTGGTGATACAGAGTTGGTTATTTCGAATTAGATAGAATGGTGTCAGATTTCAATGATATTTTGTTTCCATTGTAAATTAAGCATGCGAATTTTTTCTTTTCATGGTTCCCCCCTCCCTCCCTTCCCCCCTCCCTCCCCATCCCTTCCCCCCCTTCCTTCCTTCCCCCTCCCTCCTCCCCCCCCCCCCTCCCTCCCCCCCTCCCTCCCCCCCCTCCCCCCCCTCCCCCCCCCCCCCCCCCCCCCCCTCTTCTCCCTCTCCCCCCCCCCCCCCCCCCCCCCCTTTCCTCCAAAAATACATTCCCACTCAAAAAAAACCCCATTTTCACTTATTTCGTAGATAAAAACCAGGTCTTGAAGCCCCCCTTGTCCCGGTTTTGAGATTGTGGCGAGGCTTTGAGGTGGAGCTGAGGTGAAGCGGGGGCCAAGGGGGCCCCGGTCATGGACAGCAAGGAGACTCGGCGGCTTTGCGGAGGAGGTTTTTGTCAAAAAAGGTGAAAATTTTTTTTCTTTTTTTTGCTCTTCTTTTTTCTTTTTCTTTTCCCCCTTTTTTTTCTCTCTTTTTTTTTCTCTTTTCTTCAATTCTTTTTTTCTTTTTCTTCTCCTTTTCTTTTTTTTGTTCTTTCATTTTTTCAATTTATTTTTTTTCCCAATATTTATTTTTTCTCTTTCTTGGGTGGGGAGTAGTAGGTTTTTGGGGAAGGGAGATGAAAAGGGGAACGTTTGGGGTTTTAAAACTATGAATGTTGCATTCTCTTTCGTACCCTTTTTGAACATGTGAAAAGGGGTTAAGTTTTAGGCAAGAATAAGGTATTAGTTTGAAATTTCATAATTTTTTTTTTTATTTTTAAGTATAGTATATGATTATTCATTTTTTTGCTGTCAAAAAAGTATCTTTACATTACAGTTTAGAATATTGGGTACTTTTCTGAGAGAGAGAAAAAAAAAAGGTGAACACACTTCCACTTTAAAACATTTGCAGACAGATCTTTTTGTGTATGTGTATTGTGTGTGCGTGTGGCATGCATGCGTGTAGTGTTGCTGCGTGAGGGTGTGTGTGAGAGTTGGGATAACAGCAAAAGAATCTATATGTAAGCATACCTTTTCTCTCCCGCCCCAACAGGACCCTTTTGGGAGTGACCAGCCGTTGGTTTTGACATGGCGCAGCCCCTTTCAGACCCTACGCAAAGCATTTTTGGACTCAATCGCCGGCGGAGATCAACGAACACTCAACGGTACTTGTGACAGCTGCTGCAGGGGGCTTTGGGTGGCAGTGTTTACCGGCTGCCCAAGTTTCAAGGCGAAGGGGGGTCTTTGGGTTGGGGTTTTTTTTTTTTTTTTTAGGGAAATAAAAAAGGGGAGACCGGTTGATGAGTTATTTTTCTTTTGATTCATTTTCCCCGCAGTGATTCTCACAAAACCCCCCCCTTTTAAAGGATTGGCGTGTGGGCCCCGGGAAAAAGCTGACCTCGTGGGGAAAAGGGTGCTGGCCCCCCTTCAAGTACAACAAAAAGCACGTGGGGCCAAAAAATGTGCGTGTTTATGACTTTTTTTTAAATTTTATTTAATATTATCTGTTTATATGAGTTGAGATTTTTTTATGTTTATTATAGCCTTATTTATTATAGATTGGGTTTTTTATGTTTTTCATTATCTTTCTTTCACATCATCATTTAGAGATATACATTTTTTAGCTGTGCCATAATAAACCAGGCCATTAGATTCAAGTGCCATTTGGGGTGCAAAACCCCAAATGGCATGAGCGGCTGCTAAAGGGGAAAATAGGAAAGACGGGAATTTTCCCACTATGTTTTTTGGCTGCAGCAGTTAATGTCGTTTTAAATTTGGGGGTTTTTTGGTAATAGAGGGTTCCCCAAGAGCACAGCGACTCTCAGTTAGTTTCAACAAGTTTTTTTCATCTTTTTCTTTTCAATGCTATCAAGTATGGTGCGGTTTGATCAATAAAGTTTCTAAAAAAACTAATAGAAATTAGAAGATTTTATAAGATAGAAAAAAGGAAAAAAAAAAAAAATTAAAAAAGGTACAGAAGTGAGCTAGTAGGCCTATAATTGACACTTTGGGATAAGCATTGCGGAAAACCCCTCGTTAGAATTTTTATAAACTAAACTATCGCTTTTGAAATTATCCTACTTTGTCTATTATTTTTTTTGGGTAACCTTCCACCCAATTTTTTATTTTTGTCTTGAAGTCTTTTTAAACCCTTTTCTTTGAAAATTTTTCAAAGCCTGAAATTGCAGGTGAAAGAGGGACAAAAAGGGAAAAAGGGGTAGATGTCAAATTTTTGCT
>NC_051392.1:1016149-1021149 GCF_015228065.2 Penaeus monodon | reverse complement strand
CGCGGACTGTTTGGAAGCAACAAAGATGGCTGCCTACTCGGAACCTCTGAAGCCCCTCTGCCCGACTTGTAACGCATATTTCTTGGTTTTGGAAGAAGCTCAGGAATACATAATGACTTGTGATAAGTGTCTGACCACCAAAGAATATAATAAGTGTAAATTGACATCATGTAAACCTAAAATATGGCTGCAGTTGAGATAGAACTTCCGGAAGCGTCACAGTAGTTGGTGATAAAAGTTAATTATAATGCTACTGTTGAAATAGAATTATTTTTATTTGTCTTTGCGTGTAAAGCTTTTTTTGTAAATATCAATTACAGGCAAGTGTCATTCTAGTTGGTTTTAGGTATTTGTTCTGTAAACCTCAGGTAAAGCCAAGTAATAATTATGTTTTATAGGTTTAAGTGAGCGTTTCTTCTAATATTAGAGTTTTCCAAAAGTTTAAATATACATTTTTTTTTTTTTGCTGTAGTCTTTAAGGTTTTATGTTTTTGTCTGTTTTGCCTTTGTGCCTTAAAATAATAGTCTTCGTTTGTTAAATCTTTGCATGTAAAGGCTTTTGCTTTGTAAATATATAGTAAAGGCAAGTTGCATTTAAGTTATTATTGCTCTAGCTCAGTTCTGTAAATGTCAGGAAATATATATATATATATTTTTGTACTGTAGTGTTTAAGGTTTTATCATTTCATTTGTTAGACCTTCATGCCTTGAAATGGTATTTGTTGATTCTTTGTATGTAATGGCAGTCATAACAAAATATTTTCCTTCAGCCTTTGGAAGATTCAGTACACCACAGGCTCAGGTGCTTAAACATCAGGATAAGTTCAGATTGTGATATAGGGTAAACTGAAGTTTCAAATATTTTAAATAAATACATTTAATTATTTTTGATAAATACATTTAATTTACCCCCAAATACATGAAGTTAAAAAAAATAGACATGGATTACGGTAAATATGACTTAAATTTACAATCCTTGAGTTTTTAAAACTTTCAGTAAAAAAAAATATATAAATATACATGCAATGCAAGGATGTAAGAAATGTTATATACACCAAAGAAAAAAAAATCAAGCAGCATGAAAAGGAAAGAATTACATAAGTGATCTATCACAGGTACTTAGAAAGGTACAGTATATATTCTCAAATATTTTGAGCTATGAAAATAAGTATTATATTCAAAAGAAAATGAAATATACAAAAAAGACAAATATAAGGCAGCATTACTTGCAAACATACAAACAGTTTGATGCAGGAAACAAAAGTTAAGATACAAGTTTCATTATGCAAGAAGATTTGCCAATTCATCTCGTTTTGCAAAGGCTTCCTCTCTTTCCACTTCAGGAATACCTTCATATGGAACCTCTGGCTCAGGTTCCAAAACAATGTCTTGTAGCTCTGCTTGAATATTAAGTTTTTCCTTAAGTAAAATAAAATTATGTAGTACACGGGAAGCTGTAATGACTTGGAATTCTGTCAAGTCTAGTCATATCTAGGTATTTTAATCTCCGGAATAAGCCATCTATGTATAAAAAAACAATTAAATTCACAAATATGGCATAACTCCATGAGTATAATGCAATCCCCACACTATAAATTTTGTAAAATAAGCTGATTAGAATTAATCTTTCATATCTGCCCATACATACCAAAATTATAATAAAGTATTAAGGCTAAAGTACATGATGTATCGCCTCTTGGCATTAAAGTTGGTCGACGCATTCTGAAGTGAGACTTTAATTCCTCCTGGCTGTATAGGGCCACAATGTTTTCTGGCAAAACGTTTCACAACATTAGGTATTAGTATCAACGGTGAAACGTTTCGTAACATACTGAGTATTAGCATCAGCGGACGAAACGTTTCGCAACATATTGGGTATAAGCATAAACGAGGAAACGTTTCGTAACATACAGGGTGTTAGCATCAGCGGACGAACGTAGAGGAGTATGCGACAGGCAGGAAGGGGGAGTCGTATGGAACCGGCCTGACCGTCTGGAGTGTGTCCGCCCCCCCCCCCCCCCATAATATATAATATATATATAATATATTATATATATACATATATATATCTAATAGCTATCTAAATAGAAGAGAAAGGGAATCCGTTTGCAATGAAACATGGAACTACAGAACATCTTCCTTGCCCACAGATCTTCTTCTCCACTTGTTCAGGCTGTGGAGGTGCTTCGTCTATGGGATTCACCAGCCTTCTCCACCTTCCCCACCTCCGTCACCGGTCTACTGAAAGCTGTTAAGGCGGTTATGCTGTGTTTTGGATAATGAGGCTGCTATCTGAAAAAAAGGAAGGCAAGTGATATTGGAGGAAATAATGAGGAGAGGAGAAAGGGCACACGGCTTCCCTGGCCGGCCTTCCAAGGCGGTAGCAACGGCGACCGGTCTGACCTCTCCCCTCGCCTTCCCCCTCCCTCCCCCTACGAGGGGAGCACGGCCTGTGCCGACCTCCCGCCGACTCGCTCGCGTTCGGGGCCTCGGCGGAACCGTGCTCGTGGCCCAGCCACAGCATGACCTCCGGGCGACAGTGCAAATGCCCGGGCTGTGCGCAACGCCCGACCACGCGAGGCCACACGTGCCCACTGTACTATACCGGGGGCTTCAGTCACGGCTCTGCGGGCAGCAGAGGCGCAGTGGACATCGCGGGCAAAGAGGAAAGAAAAACCTGCCCTTCCCAGACGTCGCTCCCCGAAACCCGTCCTCGCTCTTCCATGCCACGACCTCTGTCCGCCACCCAGACGCGCAGGACGAAGCCTCCGAGGCGGGCTCCCCCCAGAAAAAGAGACAGAGGACGAAGAAGAGAAGCACAAGACGAAAAGGGAAGCAACGCTCGCCGGGGGAAGGAGGCTGCGCGCGGCATGGCCGGCGGCGGCGGACTTACGTGGGAACTCCCTTGTGCTCTTTTTTTTGTTGATTTGAGTATATATATATATAAAAAATAAAAGAAATATATATATATTATTATAAAATATATATATATATATATATATAGATATATATATATTATATTTTTTTTGTTTTTTTGTTTTTTTTTTTTTTTTTTTTTTGGGGGGATGGGGGCGCGGCGGGTCGGGGGGGGCGGGGGGTTGGAACCTTGCTTTGCTGTAGCTCAAGAGGCTTACTCCCCCCCCCCCTCTTGTGGCGTTCATCAACGCGTATCGGTGAACAGACTTCGTAGGACACAACACTCCGTGCGTTCACTTGGCAGTGCGCACAGTGCGTTTCGTGGCGAAATCAAGTGAAGGGTCCGAGTGACAAAACGTTTCGCGAAGCCGTTTCGTGGCGAAATCAAGTTGAATGCGTCGTGTGACAAAACGTTCGCTAAAGTCGTTTCGTGGCGAAATCAAGTGAATGGGTCCGTGTGATGAACAAAACGTTTCGCCGAAAGCGTTTCGGGGCCGAAAAATCCAATTGAATGGTCCGAGTGACCAAACGTTTCGCGAAGCGTTTCTGGGTGAAATCAAAGTGAATGGTCGTGTGACAAAACGTTTCGCGAGCGTTGCATGGAACCCCCCCCGTGCAATGCGAGCGGTTTGGAGTAGTCGCTTCCCTCGCGGGACTGTTGGAAGCAACAAAAGAGGCTGCCTACTCGGAACCTCGAAGCCCTCTGCCGACTTGTAACGCATATTTCTTGGTTTTGAAGAAGCCAGGAATACATAATGACTTGTGATAAGTGTTGACCACCAAAGAATTATAATAAGGTAAATGACATCATGTAAACTAAAATATGCTGGCAGTTGATGATAGAAAATCCGGAAGCGTCACAGTAGTTGGTGATAAAAGTTAATGTATAATGTACTGTTGAAATAAGAATTATTTTTATTTGTCTTTGCGTGTGTTAAGCTTTTTTTTGTAATATCAATTACAGGCAAGGGCATTCTAGGGGTTTAGGTTATTTGTTCTGTAAACCTCAGGTAAGCCAAAGTAATATTATGTTTTTTATAGGTTTAAGGAGAGTTATTCTATATTAGAGTTTTCTCAAAGTTAAAATATACATTGTTTTTTTTTTGTGTAGTTCTTTAAGGTTTTAGTTTTTGTCTGTTTTGCCCCTTTGTGCCTTAAAATAATAGTCTTCGTTTGTTAAATCTTTGGCATGTAAAGGCTTGTGCTTTGTAAATATATAGTAAGGCAAGTTGCATTTTAAGTTATTATTGCTCTAGTCAGTCTGTAAATGTAGGAAATCTATATATATATATTTTTGTACTGTAGTGTTAAGGTTTTATCATTCATTTTTTTTTTGTTTTAGACCTTCATGCCTTGAAATGTTTTGTTTGATTCTTATGTAGTTAAGGGAGTCATAAACAAAATATTTCCTTCAGCCTTTGGAAGATGCAGTACACACAGGCTCAGTGCTTAAACATCAGGATAAGTTCAGATTGTGATATAGGTAAACTGAAGTTTCAAGAATTTTAAATAAATACATAATATTTTGATAAATACATTAATTACCCCCAAATACATGAAGTTAAAAAATATAAGACGGATTACGGTAAAATATGACTTAAATTTACAAATCCTTGAGTTTTTAAAAAAATTTCAGTAAAAAAAATATATAAATCTACATGCAATGCAAGGAGTACGAATGTTATATACACCCCCCCACAGAAAAAAAATCAAGGCAGCATGAAAAGGCAAAGAAATTACATAAGTGATCTATCACAGGTACTTAGAAAGGATACAGGATTATATTCCAAAATATTTTGAGCTATGAAAATAAGTATTAATTCAAAAAGAAAATGAAAATATACAAAAAAGACAAATAAAGGCGCATTACTTGCAAACATACAAACAGTTTTGATGCAGGAAACAAAAGTTAAGATACAAGTTCATTATGCAAGAAGAATTTGACAATCATCTAGTTTTGCAAAGGCTTCCTCTCTTTATACTTCAGGAATACCCTTCATATGGAAACCTCTGGCTCACGGTTCCAAAAACAAAGGTCTTGTAGCTCGCTTGAATATTAAGTTTTTCATTAAGTAAAATAAAAA
>NC_051392.1:1006149-1011149 GCF_015228065.2 Penaeus monodon | reverse complement strand
CTCGTAAACAAGGGTACGTATGCAGCCACTGTCGCTGTTCTTATGTTGATGGGTGTAGGTATTCCTCGCAAGATGCGTTGTGATACTGACACGACACGTCCTCTGCCACATTATAAACGTGGGCTGCGTGGCGCAAGGTGCCGTGTGTGATTTTGTAACATTTTCTTTCATCGCTTTCTTTTTATTCCTTCCTTGTACTTCTCGAAAACGAAAACGTTCTCCTACACCACCACCATTATTCTTACAAAATCTCCATAGAAACAGAGGAAACAAAAACAAGAAGGGAGACCGAAAAGAAAAAAGAAACTATTCACAAGAAACGAGAACGTGGCGCCATCGCCTAAATGTCCTCGTTGGCAACTCGCCTGAGAATCGTTGTGACACCTCTCACGTTTTTCTCAGTTGCGTAACGTGTGTCAAACGCGAAGCAACCATTCACTTTCCGGGAGAACGAGAAAATTTCATTCCTGTCGTTGTTTTTTTATGATTGACCTTAACCGAGCACATTTTTATTTTATTAATATTTTTTATTGATATTTTCGGGAGTTAAGCGGATTCTGTTCCTGATCGTTTTTTTTATGACCGACCTTAACCGAGGGACTGAAAGTATCTGATTTATTTTTATTTGTTTATTTATTTATTATTATTATTTTTATGGACCTTTCCGAGAACTAAGCGGATTCTGTTCCTGATCGTTTTCTTCTTCTTCTTCTTCTTTCTTTCTTTCTTTCTTTCTTTCTTTCTTTCTTCCTTTTTTCTTGTACATTCATACCCGGCTATCTCTCAGCTTACGTTTATTTGGGTTAATAGGATGAAGGAATTTTACACATCACGACCTATGCCACTGCCATTGCCACGGACATTGCCGTCTGTTGGGGAGTATTGACAAGCCGTTTTGCTTCTTCTTCTTCTTCTTCTTCTTCGTCACGTGGTCTTGAGGCAACATTTTTTCCGGAGACGCCCTTGCTGATTCACAGGAAGAACGTTGAGGATACGTGACCTTAGGAACAAGCAAGGGTCCCTGCGTGGTTCACAGGGCTCTCACGGCGCAGAATTTTCCTGAGTTACGAGAATGGAAGGTTACTTCATTTTCGTGAGGTGGGGGTAATTTTTTTAAGGCAATAAGAGATGTAAGGAAGGGTGTGATTAATAAATTACTTTCATTATTGTTACGTATCCTGATTTTTTTCTTTCTTTCTTTTTTTTTTGCGTGTGTTCTACCTGTATGTGTGTTCTACCTGTTCTTTCTACCTGTTTTGTGTGTGTGTGTGTGTTCTATCTGTTCTTTATTTTTCGTCTACTTGTTCTCTCGTCCCCTTGTGTAAAATACTCATCTGAGAGGAAGTCATGGTCGTCAAATTCATATACGAACCTTGAGAAACACGAACAACGCAGTATATTCAGGCCACGCACAGTCCCGTATAAAACAAACTTGGCATTTTTTATCACAACACGATACTTAAGAAAAAAACAAATTTGAAAATTACCTGATATATAGCCCTATACTCTATGAATCATATTATTAAAATCAAATTATCTATAAGGAAGATTTAGGATCAAGGTAGGAAGTTGTTGCATGTTGCAGCAAGGGGTTGCCGCAACGAGGTGCAACGCCTCACAAGGACAGGCTTCTTCAGGATTTCGTAATATCATCTACGCTGTTGCTCTGGTTGTTTCATGCCATGGTCTGTGTGTTGATTGTTGGCTTTGTACCCCGTAACGATTTTGTATGGAAGATTACGATGGAGGTTTGGTGACTGTAAAACGTTTGTCTGTTTAAGCGTTAAGGCGAACAGTAATTTGAAAGTGATGATGATGATGATAATAATAATAATAATAATAATAATAATAATAATAACAATAATGATAATAATAGTAATAATAATAATAGTAATAATGATAATAATAATGATGATTATGATGATAAAAATGATAATAACAATAATAATAATAATAATAACAACAACAACAACAACAACAGTAATAATAATCTTTATTACTTTCTCAATTCTCTTATTTTCTTTTTCTTTTTTTGTGTGTGTGTGTGTGTTTTTGTATCTGTTTTCTTGTCTTTATTTCCGTCTCTATGTATAACTCCGGATATTTTTTTTTCCTAATTGTTAACAAAAGCTAAATTTAGAAATCCCTTTCTTTGAATAGGTTAAAATAAATCAGAGAAAAAATCACGTGGTCTCGATTTTTATTTCCGATCAACAATTTTCGTAACGAAATGACCGACACGAAATTACTCATTTTGAATTTCGTCTTTAAGTTAAACGTTGTATAGATAATTGTTTATTTGATGTTACTGTTTTTTTTCTTGTTGTTAACCTTATTTTATTTTATTTTATTATTATTATTATTATTATTATTATTATTATTATTTTTATCATTATTATTTCTTTTCAATCTACTTTTTTTTTTTTTTTTTTTTTTTTTGTAAATATATTATCTATCTCCTCAGTAAAGTTATTCACAGGATGAAATTATTATTAAATTTTGAAATTCCCGCTTTCCTCTTCCTCACTCCATGGAATCAGTAATCTTATTTTACCTCGAAAATTTAAGATCATCTACATTTTTATTTGCTTGAATTAATATTATCCATCTGCTCATTAAAATACTCATGCTATGATATGAACCCTGTGACATTACAGATGCTCATGCAAGTGAAATTAACCCTGTGAATTTAATGATAGCTCGGTGAAATTAATCCTATGAAATTAAAGACGCTCGTCTGGTGAAATTAAAACTGTGATATTAAAGATAACTAAGTGAAATTAACTCTCTGAATACGAGCATACTCATGCGGTGAAATTAATCCTATGAAGACACTCGTGTGGTGAAATTAACACTGATATTAAAAATAACTCTCTGAATACGAGCATACTCATGCGGTGAAATTAATCCTATGAAGACGCTCGTGTGGTGAAATTAACACTGTGATATTAAAGATAACTAAGTGAAATTAACACTCTGAATATGAGCATACTCATACGGTGAAATTAATCATATGACGCTAAAGATACTTGTAATACTAAAAGATGACTTGCTAAAATTAACCCCGTGACAATAACGATACTTATGCGGTGAAATTAACCCTGCAACATTTTAAACAACCCCCCCCCCCCCGCCCTCCTCTTACCTCAATGTTAAAATCGATCTCATTCCTCCTCTGTAAAATCTCTCTTCTTCCTTTCTCTCTCCTCCCCTTCGGTGACAATAACCTCCCTCCTCTCTCCCTGAACAAGTGAACGTCGCCGTTTCCCACAAATATAAAGGGAGCCGAGTCAGTTCTGTGTTCAGGGCGCGGTCAGGAGGGAGGGAGGGAGGGAGGGAGGGAGGGAGGGAGGGAGGGAGGGAGGGAGGGAGGGAGGGAGGGAGGGAGGGAGGGAGGGAGGGAGGGAGGGAGGGAGGGAGGGAGGGAGGGAGGGGGAGGGAGGGATGGGAGGGAGGGAGGAGGAGGGAGGAGGAGAAGGGAGGGAGGAGGGAAGCGAGGGAGGGAGGAGGAGAGGAGAAGAGGAAAGGAGGGAGGGAGGGAGGAGGGAGGAAAGAGGGAGGAGGGAGAGGAGGGAGGGAGAGCGAGGAGAGGGAGGGAGGAGGGAGGAGGAGAAAGAGGGAGGGAGAGGAGAGAGGAGGGAGGGATGGAGGGAGAGAAAGAGGGGAGGAGGATGGAAAGATGAGAAGAACAATGATAGAAGATAAAAAAGAAATAAAAATAGACTGATGAATTGATAAGATCGATGGATAAGATAAAAAATGTAACAAATAAACAAACAGACAAAAATAAGACTAAGTAAACGGAAATAAAAACAAATAAACATAAAAAAGAAAAAAAAGTTTGATTTGATACAAATACCATATCATATATATTTTTTAAATGATTAAATACATTTATTCATACACATAAAAAAAAAAAAAAAAAAAAATATATATATATATATATATAGATAGATAGATAGATAGATAGATAGATAGATAGATAGATGAATGAATTGACTGAAAAATAATACGTATATAACTACATAAAAGTAAAAATAAATAAATAGAAAAATGAGAATAATCAGAAAAAAAAAATTGGATTGATACAATAAAGAAATTAATTAACGAAACCCGTTCCTCCGTGGAATGAACCCCAAACGCTAATTAACTCTGTTTTAATAATTTTCCTCCTTCCCCGCTTGCTCTTCCTAGCGACGTTGGCTGGAAACGTTCCCTTCCTCTAAGTTCAAACGCAGTTGCTAAGGGGGATGCAGGATATGGTAGAAAAGGGAGGGAGGGAAGGAGAGGTAGACAGATAGATAGATAGATAGATAGATAGAAAGAGAGAGAGAGAGAGAGAGAGAGAGAGAGAGAGAGAGAGAGAGAGAGAGAGAGAGAGAGAGAGAGAGAGAGAGAGAGAGAGAGAGATTAAGTCAAACAAAACAAACGTATTTAAACATCCTACAGGAAGTTTGCAATTACAGTTAAGAAGTGGCAGGAGAACAGTAGGAAAATATTGAAGGGACTGTCTGTTATAAAGTTAAGTAGAGAGAATGGTATTTTCCAATATGTTTTTTTGCAGTTTCACTACCGCGTCACGCAAGGAAGTCCCTGATAAGAGGAGGGAAACGAGGGATGAGGATAAGGATAAGATAATAGGTGTGAGGAGAATTAAGAAAATGGGGGGGGGGGGTAATGATTGTCACGAAGGTTAATGTGGAACTACACACACATAGACACACTCACACTCACACTCACACACACACTCACACTCACTCACACTCACACACACACACACACACACACACACACACACACAAATACACACACTCACATGTGTATGTATGTATATATATGTATATATACATATATATATATATATAATATATATATATATATATATATATATATAAACACGCACGCACGCACATTCACACACACACTTCCGCATCCACACACAGATACACACACATAATACACACACACACACATACGCACACAAACAGTTTAATGAGGAG
>NC_051392.1:998649-1001149 GCF_015228065.2 Penaeus monodon | reverse complement strand
GTATGTATTATCAGCATAATTACTGTGACAATTACTATAATAATTATTATCCTGATTATAGTTATTATTATTGTAATTATCATCATTTCATCATCAATATCAGTGCCATTATTAGCAGTGCTATTATTATTTCAGTCATTATTATTATTACTGTTATTATTATTATCGTTGTTATTATCGATATCATTATAATTATTATCATTATTCTTAATGTTATAATAATTATCATTAGCATCATGATGATAATAATGATGATGATGATATTATCATTATCATTATTATTATCATAATGATAATGATAATGATGATAATAATAATGATAATGGTGATAATAATAATGATAATGATTATTAGTATCATTGTTGTTGTTGTTGTTATTATTATTATCATTATCATTATCATTATCATTATCATTATCATCATCAATCATCATCATCATCATCATCATCATCATCATCATCATCATCATCATCATCATCATCATCATCATCATCATCATCATCATCATCATCATTGTTGTTTTGTTGTTGTTGTTGTTATTATCATTGTTATTAGTATTATCATTATTATTATTACTATTAATATGATCATTATCATTATCATTATTATTATTATCATCATCATTATCATTGTCATTTTATTGTTATTATTAGTAGGATCATTATTATTATTACTATCATTATTTTCATCATTTGTATTATTATCATTATTATCATCATCACCACCATCACCCCCAACCCCATCACCACCACCATCCCCATTACCAACATCACCACCAGAGAGAAAGGAAGAGAGAGAGAGAGAGAGAGAGAGAGAGAGAGAGAGAGAGAGAGAGAGAGAGAGAGAGAGAGAGAGAGAGAGGAAAAGGGGAGAGAGGGAGAGAGAGGAGAGAGAGGAGAGAGAGGAAGAGAGAGAAAAGAGAGAGAGAGAGAGAGAGGAGGAGAGAGGAGAGAGAGAGATGAGGAAAAAGAGAGAGAGAGAGGAAGAGAGAGAGGAGAAAGGAAAGAGAGAGAGAGAGAAAGGAAGGAGAAAAGAGAAAGGAAGAGAGAGAGAGAAAAGGAAGAGAGAGAGAGAAGAAGAAGAGAGAGAGAGAGAAAGGAAGAGAGAGAGAGAGAAAGGAAGAGAGAGAGGGAGAAAGGAAAGAGAGAGAGGGAGAAAGGAAGAGAGAGAGAGAGAGAGAGAGAGAGGAGAGAGAGAGAAGAGAGAGAGAGAGGGAAGAGAGGGGAAAGAGAGAAGAGAGAAGAGAGAAGAAAAGAGAGAGAGAGAGAGAGAGAGAGAAGAGAGAGAAAAGAGAGGGAGAGAGAGAGAGAAAGAGGGGAGAGAAGGGGAAAGAGAGAGAGAGGGGGAAGGGGAGAGAGAGAGGGGAAAAATGAGAGAGAGAGAGGGAGAGAGAGAATAGGAGAGAGAAGAGAGAGAGAGAGAGAGAGGAGAGAAGAGAGGATGAGAGAGAGAAGAGAGAGAGAGAGAGAGGGGGAAAGAGTAGAAAAGAAAGGAGAAAAGGAGGGAGAGAGAGAGAGAGAGAGAGAGGCGGGGAAAAGGGAAAGGAGAAAAGAGAGAGAGAGAGAGAGAGAGAGAGAGAAAAGAGAGAAGAGGAGAGGAAAAGGGAGAGAGAGGAGAGAGGGGAAAGGGAAAAAAGGGAAAAGAGAGAGAGAGGGGAAGGGGAAGAAGAGAGAGAGAGAGAGGAGTGATGGTGAGTGAGTGAGTGAGTGGAGAGGGGTGATAAGAGAGGAGAGAGAGAGAGAAGAAGAGAGAGAGAGAGAGAGAGAGAGAAATAAAAACAAAAAGAAAAAATAAACAGAAGGCCCCCGGGGATAGGGAAAAGTGGGTGGAGCGGAAAATTAAAAAAAGCGCGAGCCGGGATGAAAAGGGGTTTATGTAACGGAATCCCAGGGCGGAGAGAGGAATTTTTTTTGGGAAAAAGAGAGGGAAATTTTTTTTTTTTTTTTTATCTTTTTAAAGGGGAGAGGTACGGGGTTTTTTATTCTTTTTTATTCTTTTTTTTTCCCGTCCTCTCTCTCTCTCTCTCTCTCTCTGTCCTGCTTCTCTCTCTCTCTCTCTCTCTCTCCTCCTCTCTCTTTTTTTCCCCATTTTCTCTCATTCTCTTTCTCTCGACCCTCTCTCTCTCTTTTTCTCTCCCCTTCTTCTCTCACTCTTTCTCTCTCCCCCTCCTCTCTCTTTCTTCACCTCTTTCTCCCCCACTCTTTCTCTCATTCCTTTTCTCTTGACTCCTCTCTCCCCTCTCTCTCTTCTCTCTCTTTCCCCTTTTTCCTCTATAATAAATATATAATATAATATATATATATATAAAATAATTATATATATATATTATATAAAATTATTTTAATATATATATAATTATACATTATTACGCATATATATATATTTTTATATAAAATTAAAATATCATTATATATAATATTATATATATTATTTTATATGTCTTTTGTGTGTGTGTATGGTTTCTATGTCCCAAAATTGTTTTGTATGTAAAATTTTTTGT
>NC_051392.1:977803-990303 GCF_015228065.2 Penaeus monodon | reverse complement strand
ATATATTATATATATATATATATATATATATATTATATATATATATAGCGTGTATTAGTGTGTGTGTGTGTGGTGTGTGTGATGTGTGTGTGTCTCTGTGTGTGTGTGTGTGTGTGTGTGTGTGTGTGTGTGTGTGTGTGTGTGTGTGTGTGTGTGTGTGTGTGTGTGTGTGTGTGTGTGTGTGTGTGTATGTATGTATGTAAGTATGTATGCATATATGATTCCAAAAATGTTTACTTCGTTATCCCTTCAGCTCAAATAAACTGCGCTCGTTGTACGTCACAATAACAAAGAGAGTCAGGTTTGTGAAAGCGAAAATAAAAGTCCATTTTTTTCATACTATTTCTTGTATAATTTCACTTCATTGATTAGACACATCCCGGGGGGGATTATTGCTACATGTAAATGTAGATAGGAAAGTTAATAGATTGCAACAGTTCGTTGATATTAAAGGTTTTGATATGCAATATAACCGAAGCGAGGAATCCAGAGAAAGAGATTCCTTATTCCACCGGTTTTCGAGTCGGTTAAAGCAGTCATTACAGCTTTTTTTCACGAAAATATCATGCAATAACGTCGTGTTCTCCGCAGATGGCCGCCACAGCATTAAGGCAGTTGTGTCGATTAGGCCCCAAAGTCGCTTATTCTGCTGCCCTTCCTCTTGGACAAATTCAGTGCCCGGGTATAAGGTATCAGGTGCCGGGTATGAGGATGGCGTCGACTTACAGGGCGGCGGTTCTGAAGGAGTTTGGCCAAGATCTTGAAGTTCAGGAGATGAAGAGAAGGAAACTGAAGAAGGAGGAGGTGAGGAACAGGTATTTGCTTTTGGGATAATTGTGGAGCATCGTTAGTATTGGTGTATTCTTGTTTTTTAATTTTTTTATGATTGTTTTTACATTATCAATTCTATTAGTGTTTCATCAATGTGATTTTACTGTCTGTTGTCATGCCTGCCTCTTTCTGTTTGTCTTCTTAGGTTGTTGTTTATCAATATCAGTGCGTCAGTGCATTATTCCATCTATCATAGATATACCTCAGTTCAAACTGGCTTAGGATTTGAATTGTTAAATCAATTTCCACCGAGTGCCTACGGGGAGTGAGCGTAAAACTTCGCTGTCATTACTCAGGTATGAGTAGATAGGTAATGTCTATGGAGCTAGTGAGATCCTAGTTGCACACTCCTCTTGTGGGTCGTGTGGCATGGTTGGTTTAGCACTGGCCTCTGGTTTCATACAAGGAGTAACCTGGTCAGGGAGGGTTGTTATTTAGTAATCGGGGTTGTTATTTCACAAGAGTATTTTTAATTGTGTTCTGATTACATAGCTTAAATCACTCAAATATGGTAGTTATACATACTTTTGGTCTCTTTTGACAGTAGAGACAGTTTGTAGGTTGGAGAATTTCTTACACATAAAAGTTTTAGTTATTCTGTCAAACAATGGTCATGGGTACCCAGCTGTTATGAAGAAGCTTTTTAGAAATAACAATTCTTAGTGAAAGGCAGTTCAGTTGCTGCACAAATTATAGACCCTAGTTATCAGAGTTTTAACACTGTTAATTTTGTATATATATGGGATAAAACTGAGGAAGTGTAAGCCGAGGCCAGTGAATGTTGCTTTATGGTAAATACTGGTATGGAAGATGCTGTTGTTAATAAAAAGGATGGTTGTTCTTTGCATTTTTCACATGTAAATTTGATACTGGGGTGCTTGGAGTTCACATAAGTTAGAAGAAGGTTTATGCGTGAAAGGTGTCTAAAGAGCAGAAAAGTATTGTCGATATACTGACAATAATAAAGAGGTTTGAATTCAGGCGGACATTGTTTTAGCCAGTTTTGTTCCTGATAACTGAGGACTGAGAGATGATGCAATCCTGGACTGCTTGCCAGGTTTCCAATTATTTTTATGCAGATGAATTAGAAAGAAAAGAAAATATGATTTAAATAGATAAGAAATTTGAGTAAAATTCTGATTTTTAACTTTTTTTTTTAATCAACCCTGACACTAACCCATATTTGGACTTAATGCATAGCAAAGTGACTGTACTTATACTTGAAAAAATATCCAGGTACTTGGACTTGACCTTATACATATATGTATATATAATATAATATATATATATATATATATATATATATATATATATATATCGTATATATATATATAAACACATATATACGTATATATACCTATATATATGTATATACCTATATATATATATATATACATATATATTATATATATATATATATATAAATATCTATAATTAATATCTATATATAAATATCTATAATAAATATCTATATATATAAATATATATATAAATATATCTATATAAAATATTAAAAAATCTAAATATATAAAAATAAAATTTTAAATATATAAAAATAAAAATTAAATATAAAAAAAAAAATATTTAAATTTTAATTTTAAATATTAATATATAATATATATTAAAAAAAAATAAAATAAATATATAACAATATATATATCATATATAGAATATATATATTATATAATCATTATATATAATATATATATATAATCATATATTATACTAATATATATATATAAATATATATATATATACTAAATATATATATATTATATATATTATATACTATATATAATTTATATATATATTATATATAATATTATATATTATATATATATTATATATATATTATATTATTATATCTATTATATATATTTATATATATATATATGCATACAAACATATATATGTATTTTTTTTCTAATTGAAAAATATATATATATACTGTAAATATTAAACAAAGTACTATATAGTTTTAGTCTAATGCAATAGTTCCCATTTTGATTCAAGTTTTGCCATGCAGGTGAGAGTAGCAGTGCACAGCTGCGGTGTCAATGCATCAGATGTTCTCATGGTTGATAACAAGTAAGTAGTGTGGTTCAGGTTTTAAACGCTAGTGTGCAATAACAGGTCTTGCAGATGACCATTTGCTCCTTTGTCGGTGCTGTTGAAGTTGGTTCGTTAAGAGATTGAACTCAGATCAGATTTTAAAGTGCTCTTCTTTAGAAAGAAATTAAGATTTGGTTGATATCAGAGTTGAGTTATTTTCCGAATTAGATAGTAAGTGGTGTCAGATTTCATATGTATTATTTTTGTTTCTACATTGTAATATTAAGCATAGCTGAATGTTTTCTTTCTCATGGTTCTCCCTCCCTCCCTCCCTCCCTCCCTCCCTTCCTCCCTTCCCTTCCTTCCTTCCTTCCTTCCTCCCTCCCTCCCTCCCTCCCTCCCTTCCCCCCCCTCTCTCTCTCCCCTCCCTCCCTCCCCCCCCCCCTCTCTCTCCCTCTCCCTCCCTCCCTCCCTCCCTCCCTTCCTCCAAGTAATATCATTCCCACTCAAGAAAACCCCATTTCTCACTTACTTCGCTAGATACAACCAGGTCTTGAAGCCTCCCTTCGTCCCTGGCTTTGAGATCTGTGGCGAGGTCATTGAGGTTGGAGCTGAGGTGAAGACGCTGGCCAATGGAGGCCGCGTCATTGGCATCAGCAAGGAGAGCCTCGGCGGCTTTGCGGAGGAGTGTGTTTTGTACGAAAAGGTGAGAATTTTTTTCTTTTTCTTTTTCTTCATCTTCTTCTTTTCTTTTTCTTTTTTTCCTTTTCTCTTCTTCTTTTCTTTTATCTTCTTCCTCTTTTTTTTTTTCTTTTCTTGCTCTTCTTTTTTTCTTTTCTCTTCTTCCCCTTTTTCTCTTCTCTTCTTTTTTCTTCTCTTTTCTTCAATTCTTCTTTTCTTTTCTCTTCTCCTTCTTCTTCTTTTTGTTTCTTCTCATTTCTTCAATTTAGTTTTTTTCCCAATATTTTATTTTGTTCTCTTTCTTGGGTGGGGAGTAGTAAGATTTTGTGAAGGAGATGATAAAGGATACGATATGGGTATTAAAACTATTGAATGTTGCATTCTCTTTCGTACCATTTTTGAACATGTGAAAGGTGTTCAGTTGTAGGCAAGAATACAGGTTATTAGTTAGTAAATTTCATATATATTTTTTTTTATGTTTCAAGTACTATGTATATGATTATTCATTTCTTTGCTGTCAAAACAAGTATGCTTTACATTATCAGTTTAGAATATTGGGTATTCTTATCTGAGAGAGAGAAAAAAACAGGTGAACACACTTCCACCTTAACACATTAGCAGACAGATCTTTTTGTGTGTATGTGTATGTGTGTACGTGTGCATGCATGCGTGTATGTGTCTGCATGCGTGAGTGTGTGTGTGTGAGAGTGTGTATAACAGCACAAATGAATCTATACTGCTAAGTCATACCTTCTCTCTCACCTGACCCCAACAGGACCTTTGGGCAGTAGACCATGCCGTTGGTTTTGACTATGGCGCAGCCCTTGCAGACACCTACGCAACAGCACTTATTGGACTCAATCGCCGTGCGGAGATCAACGAACACTCAACGGTACTTGTGACAGCTGCTGCAGGAGGCTTAGGGTTGGCAGCTGTTGACCTGGCTGCCAACGTTTACAAGGCGAAGGTGGGTCTGTGGGTTGGCTGAGTTTTTTTTTTTTTTTATTTTATGATGACAATAATAGTAATGGAGACAGTGATGATGAGTTATATTTTCCTCGTTATGATGTCATCATTTCTGCCATTACCGCATGATGAATTCTCCACCACAACCTCCCTTCTAAAGGTCATTGGCGTGTGTGGCACCGAGGACAAAGCTGACCTCGTGAGGCAAAAGGGTGCTTGGTCGGCTCTCAAGTACAACAAGAAGCACGTGGAGGCCAAAGTATGTGCTGTGTTGATGACTTTTTTTTTTTAATTGTATTGAATATTATCTGTTTATATTGATGTTGAGATTTGTTTATGTTTATTTATAGCCTTATTTATTTATAGATTGTGGTTTATTATGTATGTTCATTATCTTTTCTTTCACATCATCATTTACTGAGATATACATTATTTAGCTGTGCCATATATAAATCCAGTGCCAGTTAGACTTCAAGTGCCATACTGGGCTGCAAACCAAGTGCTGCATGCAGTCGGCTGCTAAAGGGGAAAATAGGAAAGACGGAATTTTCCCACTATGTTTTTGGCTGCAGCAGTTAATGTCCAGTTTAACTTTGTGGATTTTGTGTGTACATAGAGGGTTCCACAAGAGCACAGCTGACTCTCAGTTAGTTTCAACAAGTTTCTTTCATTCTTTTTCTTTTTCTAATGCTATCAAGTATTGGTGCGGTTATGATCATTATGATGTTACTAAAAATACTAATAGAAATTAGAAGATTTTATAAGATAGAAAAGAAGAAAGAAAAAAAGAAATTAAAGAAGGTACAGAAGTGAGCTATGTAGGCCTACTAATTGACACTTTGGTGACTAAGCACTTGCGGAACCATCTCTGTGTAGACATTATTCATAAACTAAACTATCGCTTTATTGAATATTATCCTACTTTTGCATCGTACTTATCTCTTATTTGGGTAACCTTCCACCCACATTTATATTCTTTGTCTTGAACGTCTTTTAACCTTTGCTTTGAAATTTATCAAAGGCACTGAAATTGCAGGTGAAAGAGGTGACAAACGGAAAAGGCGTAGATGTCATATTTGATGCTGTAGGTGGCAACATATTTAACGAAACGCTCTCTTGGTAAGTGTGGTATTATGTTAGTTTTTAGAATGAAGGAATGAGAAGAAGTGTGGATAAAAGTGAGAACGAGAACATGAAAAAGCATGAATGTGAGGGTGAGACTGTGTGAAAGAGACTGTGGGGGGAGAGAGAGAGAGAGAGAGAGAGAGAGAGAGAGAGAGAGAGAGAGAGAGAGAGAGAGAGAGAGAGAGAGAGAGAGAGAGAGAGAGTGCTTTAGCTTATTTTGCACTTTTGATATAAATATGAAAGTGTTGATCTGTTTATTAGCAAAACTCTGCTAAAAACAATAATGCTGTTAATTCATTCTCAAAGAAGCACACTCAACTAGAAACACAAACCAGGCTACAGAATAAAACAAAAATTGTTTTTTTTTTTCCTCACACAAGCAGTAGAACAGACCTACCAACACCATAGTTGTGCAATCACAAGTGAATCAGACATTGCAACTTGCTCCGAGTCTATATATTCTGTGAAATAGCATGGTCACACAAATATTCCATTCTGTGTTTAGTCTACAAAAACATAGACCGACGCATTCAACCCATACCCAAGCAAAATGCAAGAAAGAATTACATTTTTTGGGGGGGGAGGAAGAGGGGGGGAGCTGCAAGCATGTAGCAAGCCTGGTCACAACACACACCATCCTTACTTATAAAGTCTGTGTTTGTGATACAGCCAGTCTGCAATGCCACAGCATAAAATCAAGATCATGCTAGAGATCATATCACAAATTGATCTTATGCAAAAAAAGAAAAGAAAAAGAAAGAAAGAAAGAAAGAAAAGAAAAGAAAAGAAAAGAAAAGAAAAGAAAAGAAAAGAAAAGAAAAGAAAAAGAAAGAAAGAAAGAAAGAAAGAAAGAAAGAAAGAAAGAAAGAAGAAAGAAAGAAAAAAAAAAAATATATATATATATATATATATATATATATATAATATATATATATATATTATATATATATATGTATATATATATATATATATATATATATATTATTATATATTATATAATTATATATATATATATTACAGCATTAAACCAGACTCATCTACACCATTCCTTCCAGTATCGCGCATGAAGGGAGTGTAATTGTTGCCGGGTTTGCCAGTCGCGTCATCCCACACATCGAAACCAGCCAACTCCTGCCAAAAGCTGTCTCTCTAATTGGCCTTTCTCTCACGCATTATAGGGATGCTGACAATTCAGTTTACAGGTAAGTCTAAGGAAGAGAGAGTGAGTGAGTGAATGAGAGAGCGAGTGAGTGAGCGAGTGAGTGAGCGCAAGTGAGAGAGAGTGAGTGAGAGAGCGAGTGAGAGTGAGAGAGATTGAGTGAGGAGTGAGCGAGTGAGTGAGTGAGGAGTGATGAAGAGCGAGATAGAATTGAGAATGAGTGAGGTGAGAGAGCGAGTGAGTGAGGGAGTGAGTGAGTGAGTGAGTGAGTGAGAGAGATTGAATGAGTGAGAGAGATTGAATGAGTGAGAGAGTGAGTGAGTGAGTGAGTGAGTGAGTGAGCGAGTGAGAGAGCGAGATAGATTGAATGAGTGAGTGAGAGAGTGAGTGAGAGAGCGAGTGAGAGAGCGAGTGAGAGCGAGTGAGTGAGATAGATTGAATGAGTGAGTGAGAGAGAGTGAGAGAGATTGAATGAGTGAGAGAGTGAGTGAGTGAGAGAGCGAGTGAGTGAGAGAGATTGAATGAGTGAGTGAGAGAGATTGAATGAGTGAGAGAGTGAGAGTGTGTGTGAGTGTGAGCGTACTCTAAAAAAAAACAATTTTGCATTTGCAGGCAAGCTATTGAAGACGTGATAGAAATGCATGAAATGGGACTCATCAAACCACACATCTCAGCCAATTTCAAGCTGGAGCAGACCGGGGAGGCCTTCGAGTTCCTGAGGGAGAGAAAATCCACGGGGAAAGTGGTGCTTGATATCCGATAGTTAGCTGTTTACTGTTAATAATTATTGGCAATGTTTTTATTTTGATTACTGATTAATTTCCTTTGCTTTCTTTTTATGTAAAAGGAATATTATGGGAAATTTCTCTCTTCTTTTTCTTCTTCTTTGTGTACTTTGGAGGAATATTGTAGGAGCTTGCGATACTCAGTCATGTCTTGGTTTCATTCCCTTGTGAAAATAGTGCACAAGTTATGTTACCTGTTGCTTTAGCTGTAATAAAATGTCTTAGCTATAGATTATATAGATATGTAAATATATATAAATATATTCTTTGTCTTGGGTATTATTTTCTTTTTCTTTTTTCTTCCTTTTTTTTGTCAGTGATTCCTATATCTGCTGCACTTAAATATTGTAATAAGCATGGATATAGAAACAGTGATCTGTTTCCAAAGAATATTTAGTCTTGGAACTAAATCTCTCTCTCTCTCTCTCTCTTTCCCTCCCTTGCTCCCTCTCCCTCCCCCCTCTCTCTCTC
The DNA here is from genome assembly GCF_015228065.2 of Penaeus monodon. Classification (NCBI taxonomy): domain Eukaryota; kingdom Metazoa; phylum Arthropoda; class Malacostraca; order Decapoda; family Penaeidae; genus Penaeus; species Penaeus monodon. The sequence continues at coordinate 982,233 of NC_051392.1, read as the reverse complement.
TCTCTCTCTTTCTCTCTCTCGTTCTCTCTCCTTCCTCCTCTCCTCTCTCTTCTCTCTCTCTCCATCCTCTCCTCTCGTTCTCTCTCTCCTCCTCTCCGTCTCTCCTCTCTCTTTTTCACTCCTTCTCTCTCTCTCTCTCTCTCTCTCTCTGCTCTCTCTCTCTCAGTTGTGCATGATACACATAACAAGCTAATCCCACTACAGAGGATTTCTTGCTGAGGAAGAATGGTACAGGGTAACATCTAGCATTATGAGAGTATTGATGGGTCATCAATCAAGATACAACCCTATAAAGTTCTGTATTGGACTGTGCCATGGACTGTAGGTTGCACTGACCAGGATGCAGTTTAGGAGGTAAAGCAAAATGTACAAGGAGCCCAAATTGCATAATGTACCCATTAATTTGTTGCATGAAAATGCATCCTATTAAGCAAATAGCATTGTCCAGAGAACAGCACTTACTGATTATATTTTTATTATAGACACTGTTTTTGTCTTTGATATGATTCATTATAAGCAAGTTTTACCAACCAGATATCTGAATAATGTAAGCACAATTACACAGCCCTTCAGGTATTTAGAACATAAGTTTGAATGACAGCTTCCTACATAGAAGCACTGCTAGTTTGGACAGATATTTTGGGATCTTACTCTGGCTCTTTGCAAGGCATGTACACTTATGTAAATAAATTTTGTCTAATTATATTCATTCTCTCCCTCTCTTACCCCTGTGATCAGTCCTACATATATGCAATTAAAGGTTATGTCACTAAAGCAGTATTTGTTTTAAGTAAAAAAAGTAACTTAGTATTTTGTGATTACAATTGACAAACTGTATTTCCTTTTCAAAATGTTAATCTCTGGTAATTTCATATTAATATGAACATAAACATAAATGTTTATTTCGTAACTGATTGTTCACCAAATATAATGGACAAAATTTGTAAGTTTCTTATTATCTTTGCTTTCTTTTCTGAGTTTCTTTTTTATTATTCATTGTAAGTATTTTCAATGATTCATTATGAATGAATATAATGTTTAATTAATTAGTAATTTCATATAATTCCCAGCGTGGATTTTCGAAATGGTTTTGTGGGATAAATATCTACAGTTGATATACGACTGATTATTTGATATATTTGACTTTACATGTGTTTAAAAGACAAACCTGTAAAAATACATTAATTAGATGATATTAAATTAAATTTCAGGATAAAAATGATAGAAAAATCAACATATTTATTTATTCATTTATTACAAAAGTACGTTTGCTTAAAAACAATCAGTACTGCCCCAGTATTTATTTCTCTTATAAAACATCTGTAAGCCGTTTCTCCTTGCTGCACCTCTTCATTAAGAAAATTTCTCTATAAGATATGGAGCTGAAACAGAAAAGAAGAAAAAAAACATTAGTAATAGACTGCATTGAAGCATAATAAGTCATAGTTTTACCATGTATTATAAAAGGTATATTAGCAAGATTATTTTCTTTTTCTGCAACTTGTGTGTCATGATGCACAAATGCAACTCCCATCCAAGCCTGTTATGTAATATTTAGCAGATGTAGAATTCTTGCCCCTAAAATTACAGCTTTCTATTCTTAAACATTAGGACAGTTTCTGGCTGAAAACATGACTAGGTAGATGAAAATATACTTTGATGGTAGTGGATGATGATTATGATCATCATCATGATGTGTCCATTGGTTGAAAACCTCTACTATATACAGTAATAAAGGACTATTTATAATAAACTTTATGATGCTACTAACCCATTGGCATTGGTAACAGGAACATCTCGAAAAAAAATTGTCTGAGGGCTGGGGAAAAGTGTTGCCAAGTGGCTGGTGACAGGGATGTCTTATCATAAGTGCCTCCCCAATTCCTTGAGCAAGGGAAATGAGTTAATGATCAGGATAACATGTGTTAGGTGTCAAACATTGTAAAATGCTGTTGGGTAGAATGGTAGTGGAAACAGTATAGAGGGGGAGCAAATGAAATACAGTGGGGATTTGTAAAATTTGATTGGGGAAGAGAGGTAGTGGAGATATGGTGGTTCAGGGTAGAGGGAAGAGATACTGAGGGAGATGCTGAGACCTCTTGAGAAGATGGGAGAGGAGCAAAGTGAAGTACAGTTTTCAAATAGGTAGAAAGAGAAAAACCTGATCGACTTGCTTCTTGTCTGGCCTTACCTAGAGTGAGGCCTAGTTTGAATCTTAGAACAGTTATCTCAGATTCAAGCTTGTAGGCAGGGAAGCTCCTATAAAACACATTATGGGAGCCACCACAACTGGCACATTTGCATGTCTGACCAGAGCAATTTGAAAGGTCATGATCAGGTTGGAGACACAGAGGGCACCGGGCTGAGGAGTGACAATGTTTGACAGGGAAGAAGTACATATGGTCAGACAGGGCAAGACACTCCACCAATAAAAACTTCATGGGGGAGGTCATATCTACAGAAGCTAATCTTGGCAATAATGGTGTAGTACTTACATTGCTACCCTATTCCTATGGGAGGAATTGGGTAGCACTGGACTGCCACTGCATCATAGTCAATGTGGCATGTGAGCAAATCTTTTCACAGTCTGACCAGTCTTTGTCGTAGACATGACAATCAGTCAGAGAGGTGGAAACAGTTCCGGTATAAGTAGTAAAGGAAAAAGTTAGGTTGAGCAGAAATAGGTTTGTCAGTGAGGTCTGTCGGGGTAGATAGTGCATGAGCTTGGGACTCAGATGTAACTGTGAGAAGGCGTGGACTATCAGAACAAATGCAAAAGGAAATTTTCTTGTTTTTGGAGACATTGTTGGAAGAGGAGGGTATTGTCAGAGTATGTGGTTTTAGGGGGAATCACAAAGAAATGATCCCACTTGGCTGGGCAAAAAGGGTACTAAAAGGTTTGAGAGGTGGAAGCAGTAGAAGGACAAGGGCAGGAGGAAGATGGGGTGGTATGGAGAGAGGTAGTACTGTTGGGAGGAGGACAATAAGGATGAAGAGTAGTAATAAGGGGGGTGGGGTAGACAATGAAGAAGACTGTGCAGTAGAAGATAGAGTGGAATGTTGGGAGAGAGGAAGAGGTGATCCCCTTACATTGGGCCCCAGTCTCCGTCTCCTAAGGCCCTCCACAACAACAAGCAAGGGATTAGGGGGTAAAAAAAAAGAAAAAAAAAAAAGAGAAGAAGAAAAACAAAAAAATTATTGTTACTGTTACTGCCTAGTATAAACTACCAGGAGAGATAATATGGAGTCTCCTCCATGAAGATAGTCTATTACCAGACAGAATACATTCATGAGCAATGTCTGTTGCGAATGCATCCATACTGTGAAGAATTATCCCTAAAAGGTCTTAGCATGCCACAGGCTCTATACAGCATTCAGTTCTAAACAACTCAGCTGATGAATGTTTATAGCTTGTGATTGGTCAAGACTACTTATAAACCACATAGAACAAGTGCTGTCCAAGATGGCCTTTAACCCACAGCGTGACTTCGATCGCAGTTACAACCTCCAGTGAGCCTTAACTTTATGGCTGCTTTGATTATCCAGCCCCTAGGGTTTTTACAAAAGAGAGATTAGCAAAAAGATGCTCATAACCATCCCAAGTGCATCAATCAGTGCTGTCTTTCACAACCAGAGGTGAGGGGAAGCATCCACGAAACTCCACCCAACAATCTATTTAATCTAATTTGCCACGACTTGGCACTGCCTAAGGAGAGGGGGGGGGGTGTGTGATTGGTGACTCCACCACTCAGCAACCCCACAATTATTGTTTTTACCTCAGTAAGGATCTTTTTCCTTTATCTGTGGCATTAATTTTCGTGTTTGCAGCTTATTTCTGGTACCTTCAATTTGTCCTAGCTTAACACATCCATACCGTAGAGATGAACTTGTCTGGGTAATTTTACACAATACTTAGCATAACCAATCATGACGGATTCTCACCCTCTTGTACACATATATTGGAATTATCTTGCTGAACCACCCCCAACCCCCACTCCTGTGTGTCGGCCATTCACTCTACCCTGTTGTGAATATGTGGAGGATTCTTTGTTTTCTTGGGCGGGGGCAGCAGCTTCCCATTAAGAGGGTCGCAGGGGGACACAATCCCATGCATTAGACAACACAGTGACTGAATTGGTGTATTTTATTCACATTTTACCCCAGTTTCCCTGGTACCTTCCATGCCCTCCCCTGCTATCAGTTCCAAGATTGTCACCAATGGGGGGGGGGGGGGGTCTGTAGCATATATTTGGATAGTAGTGAGTGAGGTATTCGTTATCAAGGGCAACGCACCCTCCAGAGGCAAAGTCCAATAACCAGGCTATCGTGCAAACCCAAACTTCCACGCATAACCTTTCCTACCTTTTATTTATTCCCTAGACAGGAGGCAAGACCCCCTATAGCCCCCCCCCCCCGACCTTTCTTTCCTA
>NC_051392.1:965303-972803 GCF_015228065.2 Penaeus monodon | reverse complement strand
CTTAATGAGGTGTGTGCGAATTTTTGGCATCTATTAGTGCATTGGCTTTTGGACATAAGGTCTTACTTGAACACGTTCATAACCGACGTTGACATACTCTGGGATTTTATTTAAATCAAAGGTCAAAAAACACAGTCCAGTTTTCGTTTGCACATTCCCATCCTTCTTGGTCATACAATGAACGTCCACTACGTCTTGGTCCTTCATGCTCTCAAGAATTTCACTTTCTTCCATCGTCCTCAAATCCCTGTGAAAGATTACTCCCTTACAGGTATTTGGGCCAATAGGAATAGTTACTTTAACTCAAGATCATGAATTTGCGTCAGCTTAAGTAAATCCTTAATCTGGGAGTTGTATTGTACTTTAACAAGGAGGCTTCCATCTCGCAATTTTTGACAAAATCAAAATCGCCGTCCACTTGACCATCAAGGACCTTTTTGATGATAAAGGGGTTCACGTTCAAAAGCGATTGATTTTCATTCACGCATTTTACATTCGCGAACCTCGCATTCTCAGTTGGGATTTTGAAAAGTGGTCTTCTCGTTTTGTCATTTGTGGGGATTCCGTTGTTCATAGTCGTTTTGGTCTGAGAGTGGTCATGAGTCGCCCCTCCGGACCAGGTCCGACCCCTTGGCTCAAAGCCGTAGCCTGAAGGGATTGAAAAACTTCTACCGTCTACTGTCTTCTACCCCCCCCCCCTCCCCAAAGTAAGCCTGGTTGCATTCTCCAGTACCACAGAGGGCTCGAGTGGGTAAGGAAGTGTGGGACACTTCCTTACCGCCGAACTTGCCTAGGCGAAGGACGGTAATTCAATGCCCACCCCCCAAGCGAATACAGGAGTTCACGAGGAACTCCGGCCGGCTCAGGAAAGTCACAGTATGGTGAAAAATTTTAGAAAAAAGAAAAAGTGCGCCCAAAGGACGCCCCAGACTACTGGGCCTCCCTACCTAGGGGTCAAAGCCCACAAGGGCTACCCTAGTGTAGAAGAGAGCTGCGGGTCTGAGGTGGGGTGCTGACTACGCCTTCTGTAGCCTCGTGTCACCTGCAAAACAAAAGCACTGAAGGTACTGGCAAAGTACTATAATGATCTGTAACTACAGGATTTTACTTTATTTTAAATTACTTTGGAACTCAGAAACAACAATGCGTAGCGAGACGAGAGGCTCCGGGCTCCAGGGTAGCTCTTATGGCACAAGATTTAAGATTATTTAAAATTATCTGCCGCGTCAACAGCTAAGGTCATTAGCGGCGAATGCCTTGTTAAATAGAAATATTAGAATATTTAAAACTTAAAAAAAAATATCAATGAATATCTTACAAACAACAATAAATATATTTAAAATCAAAGCATAAATATTGTCATACCATCTCAGTTCATAATCTGGAAAAAATCGTTAATTAGTGTAACGAGACAGTTCCCGGGCATGACGTCACAGTAGTCTGTGGGGGTATGGGTAGTTGTCGTGGTAGGCCTAGGCAAGGTGAAAGGTCTTTCTAGCAGAGGAGGCCGTGACCTTTGTTACGCAGAGGTGTGGTAGTCCCGAGTTGTGGGCCACGCTAGTGTCATGTCGGCTGCTGACAATTTAGTTAGTTATCATATATAAGAACTGTGGGCTGAGATATTGAGGAGCTGTACTAACGGCAGTAATCTAAGAAGAACCAGCGAGATGGAGACTGGGTGCTGGTCAAGATTGTGTGAAGTGCGCGTTAACTGATATATGAACGCTGAAAACAATGAACAGTGAAAAGTGAACGTTATAGCCCAAATCTTTATATGCGTATTATGTTTGTCTTCATTATTTTTTTTTGTGTGTATCATACTTCGTAAAATAAAATACTAATAGTATTGCGTCTTTCAATACGACCATCAAAGACAATCACTCTCGTTAAAACGGTGTCTTAACTGTGCCGACAAATCCTCACTGTAATAACCAACATCTTTACAAATATTATGCTCTAAGTTATTGCATAAACATTATGCATGATTAGATTTTGTTGAAAATATTAGTCTCCCTAAGGAAAGTAATAAGACCCTCTATATCACAATTCTCCCCCAATACATTTTCCAGTGTATATGGGGGAGACAAGTCCATACGTCTTTTGTCTGAGAAAGTTGCACATCTTTCCACTACATGTGCGACCGTTAATGGCTCTTGGCATCCCTCACAAAGTGCTTGACTATTAGCTATCATCGGCCCATTCTTAGTCTTGTTAATACAGCTTCAACTTTTCACAAGACTGTATTTATTGCTTATGCGTTTATACAGGGTGTGTCCTCATCAAAGGTTCATATACGAGTGCTGACGATCTGTTAAGAATTTATGTATATGTTCAAGACTGAATAATTTAATTAAAAAATTTTGAATATTGATAAATGCTTGTCTGGTTAACAATATATACATATATATATATATTTCAACTTACTGATGACTTTACTGCCGATAATCGCCCGGCAAAAGTGATTTATTCTAATGATGATAAAAATAAAAATAATGGTAATGATTATGATAATAATGGTAAGAATTACCATCTCTCTCTCTCTCTTTATACCTCTCTCTATATACATACACCTTGAAAAGTCAAAACGCAGGTGTCGTAGGGGAAGTCGCCGCCGTGGCATGGGAGTTGTTTCTTTATTCCCGTTTGAAATTTCGCTCTCTATTTTCTGGCTTTCTGCTTTTTTTTATTTTCTTTCTTTATTCTCTCTCTCTCTCTCTTTATCATCTTTACCATTAGGGAGGGAGGGAGAGGGTTGGGAGTGGGGGGGAGGGGAGGGGAGGGGAGGGGAGGGAGAGAGAGAGAAAGAAAGAGAGAGTGAGAGAGAGATGGTAATTCTTACCATTATTATCATTATCATTGTTATTTTTATCATCATCACTAGAATAAACGTCACTTTTGCCGGGCGATCTTTGGCAGTAAAGTCATCAGTAAGCTGAAATATATATATATATGAATTTATTTATTACATTATCATTATAGGTTAGGGAGGGAAGAAGGAAGGGTGGGAGGCTCAAAATAATTTACCTTGTAAGTTTCAAGTGTGTGTACACACACACACATATATACACACAATATATATATATATATATATATATATATATATATATATATATATATATATATATGCTTATAGATCCTTTCATGACACACTATATCTGAGAAAACAATGTATCATACCCCCACCCACCTTTCCCATTGGTGACCAGGAGCTTGACATTTGCCATAAGTATAAATATCTCGTGGTGAACGTAAATGATGCAGACTTGGTCCTCTCTCTAAAGAAGAGACTCTGGGAGAGATTGAAACCCTTGAAAGTTCTTGTCGGAAGAGAACATGGCATCAATGTTAAGCTCGCTAGACTGTTTTACTTGGTTTTTATAAGGTCAGTTGTAGACTACCATGCACTGCACTTGTTGCAGTGTAAGGAATCAGAAATAAATAGCTTGGAGGTTTTGCAAAACGAAGCTATGAGGATTATCCTCGGCGCCCCGAGAACAGCAAGGATAGTGAACATGAGATCAGAATTAAACTTACCATCCATTTCTGATAGAATTATATTTATGTCCTCCGTGTTTGGGGTCAAAGCTCTGAGGGAACCCTCGTATCTCTCAGATTTCCAAAAACAACTGCAACATAAAATCACGCGAGTAGACGTGACTAATCACACACCCGCGCTTCCTCTGATACACAAAATCTCCATTAACATTATAAAACTCAATATTCCAGTTAGTAAAATACCAAAAGGTCGATCCATTCCACCATGGAAGAATTCAACATTGATCGTGCACCTTACATGTCTACCACAAAAAAAACAGGGTGCATAACTGTGTGTTGAAACAAATTGCGCTAGCAACGGTAAAGGAACACACAGAATCTATGGGCTATGGTGCATATGAGTGTTACGCCGACGGATCCGTACAGTCTGGATATAAAGCTGTTTGTGCTTGCACTGTATACAAAAATGGCTTACTACAATATCAAGTTAATATGAGAATACAAAACTGGGCTAGCACTATACAAACGGAGCTGGCAGGTATACTCCTCGCAACGGAATTCTTAATGTCTAGGGGCTCTGGAGTAGATTTCTGTGACTCTCAAAGTGCTCTTCGGACGCTAAATTCTTTCAAAGCAGGTGGCGATGAGGGAATTGTGAGTTGCATCAAGCGTAACGTAACTTATGCAGCAGAGCGTAATTTCAACATTCAATTCGTATGGATACCATCTCATGTTGGCATACGCAAGCACGACCACGTAGACAAATTGGCGAAAGAAGCCTGCAGCAAGGATACTGTGATCATAGATCTTGGGATGCCTCTTGCTGGGGTTGCACATATATTGAAAAGTTCTCATAAGGAAGAACTAGTAGATCTGATTAACACTCAAAGGCCTGAAAGTTGTACCATAAGGCACTACAATTAGTATAGAGATGGAAAGCCTTCCTGTGGGTGGCACCGAAGTCAAACCAGACAGTGTGACGTGGTGGTTATTGCTAGAATACGTTTAGGTTACACAATGTACTGGCAACTGCACGGTGCAAGAAGTGCAGATGAATCTAGATGTGGACTGTGTAACGAAGAAAACAAACGAACGCTTGAGCACTATATCTCAGAATGTCATGTGATACAGCCTTTCAGACCACCTAACATGAGGTATAAAGAACTATGTGAATATTTCATTTCATCTGATACATTGGAAGATATACTCGTACTATACCCTAAATTTACTATGTAATAACTACCGTAAGCAAATTCAAACACAAAATTTTTGTATGATGTATGATTTATATTTCTAGTTTACCTTGTACAATTACAGTAGTTACAGACTACTGTACAATGTCAGATATATGTAAAACTGCAATCATGATTGCCCATGCCTGTGCAGATAGCCAGGGTGGTAAATAAACTTACTTATCTTAACTTTAACTTAACAACTTGAACAGTTCCTACAAAGCATTAACAATAACACCTCAATGTCGGTGGTCTGAAAAAAAAGAAAGTCGAATTTCAGGCAAACCAACTAACACCCCGCAGTTCCATAGTCCTCTTGCAGAAGCAGATATGCTCCTTAGTCAATGGGCTGGAGCGTCCAAATTGAGCTCACTTCCCACAAATATTCAGGATCACCTTAGTCAAATTTCACGCAAATTTGCCATTGCGATTGGATGTTCTAATACTGCCCCTCAGACTTTGCTGAGATCACTGAGTAGGAACTGAACAATGCACTGATCAAGGAAAAGCATCCGCCCCAGGTGGGGATGGAATTATCTATAGTGTCCCCTTTTGCACCTATACAGTTTGTCACAAGGTATTCTGCCTGGCCCCTGGACGTACAGTCTAATCATCCCAATTCCGAAATCAAACACTGATAAATACCGACCAATTTCATTATCCTCGTGTGTATGCAAAGTTCTAGAAAGGATAATTTTGAACAGACTCAGGTACAGGTTACAAGGTAAATTATCTCACAGACTGTACGGATTTCTATCGGGACGCAGCACACAACATTGCTTTGCAGAGTACTTTTCACACTCTAATCCAGGGAAGCACACTGTTTTTCTTGACCTTAAGTAAGCTTTTGACATAGCAAACAGAGAAGTTATCCTAGAACAATTAGTAAGTTTTGGCATCCGGGGTAAGATATTAAACTGGATTAGAATGTATCTTTCGAACAGATCTGCAAGTGTCCTATTCAGGGGAATGAGAAGTTGCACTTCACAGTCTTTTGAACTTGGGACGCCACAGGGAGGAGTTCTCAGCCCTTAGTGTCGGAGTTCGGAAATTTGGTTCGCGCGTTCGAGTCTCCGGCACGTCCTCACCAGGATGCGTGAGTGCTTGTGCCCCGTCTGCCCCCGTGAGCTGACTTATAGCAGCTGCAATTTGGTGGTGTCAGTGCCTACAAGCCATCAAGCATTTGTGTAAGTGCTTGCGGGCCTTCCAAAGGGCGTAAGTGGTGCAAGCCGTCCGGGAGTAAGAGCTCGGTTTCTGAGCCTTCCCTGGGAACAGATCTAACCATTTGGATTTGAGGCCCTATCGTCGGGTTATGTTATTCTTGTTCTTATTATTATCATTCTTATTATTCATATAATTATTAATATAATTCTTATAATTATTATCATTATTATTATTATTATCATTGTTATTATTATCATTGCTATTATTGTCATTATTATTATTGCTATTATTGTCATTAATATTCTTTTAGATATTATCTATATTTTTATTATTATTACTGTTATTATTATTATTATTATTTGTGGGATGTGGAGTTAATTATGTACAAGAATGGTTATGTGTGGTGCGATAGCGTGAATAAGGAGATAAGGGGGAGGGAGCGGACGGGCAGATACTGAGAGTTCAAGCAGATATATTCCTAAATAAATCACCCTACCCAGGCATGCTGTGTCTCACTTAGCCATCCTACATTATTATCCTTATCATTATTTTTGTTATTGTTATTATTATTACTTATTATTATTATTATTTATTATTGTTATTATTATTATTGGTATTATTATTATTATTATTATTATAACCATTTAAATTCTTATCATTATTATTATTTTTAGTAGTATTATTACCATTCTAAATGATAATTACGATATTGTCACTATTATTATTATCATCATCATATCACTTAGGACGTAAATACAAGTTTAGACGTTCATATCATAACTCAGATCGCCCCACATACCGCCTACCTTCGTAAAAATATAAAGTATTTATCCCTCGTTTAGTGTTCAAAGAAAACGGTACTTTCTAATTCAGTTCAAAGAAAGCGTTAAAAGCTGTCAGGGGAGATCTTTTCATTTTGCTGCATTTCTCCAATATCAAATCACGAGAGCGAGCGAGCGAGCGAGCGAGCGAGCGAGAGAGACAGAGAGAGAGAGGAGAGAGAGAGAGGAGAAGAGAGAGGAGAGAGAGAGAGAGGAGAGAGGAGAGAGAGAGGGAGAGAGAGAGGAGAGGAGGAGAGAAAGAGAGAGAGAGAGAGAGAGGAGAGGAAAAGAGAGAGAGAGAGAGAGAGAGATGAGGAGAGAGAGAGAGAGAGAGAGAGAGGAGGAACTATTTTTGCTTCTTTTCCTCATTTATCTTGCTCCATGTCTTTTCTTTCTTTCCCTCTTCCTTATAATCATCTATCTATTTATTATTCTCTTTCCATTATCATTTCTTCTCTTTTTTGATATACATTTTTTAATGTTTTCTTAATTACTTCCTTCAAATCTTTATATTTCCATTTTCTTAGAATTACTCACTTCTTACTTTTTCGTACAATTACTTTTTCCACTCTCTCTTTTTATTTGTCTCTCCTTTTCTAGAAAAATGAATCGTATATCTTTGGCATCAATGAGATAGATGAAGATAGAGAGAGAGAGAGAGAGAGAGCGAGAGCGCGAGAAAAATACAAAGAGAACCACAAAACGTAAAAAAAAAAGACAACAGACAGATTAAAGGAAAGTTAGAGAGAGAGAGAGAGAGAGAGAGAAAGAAGAGAGAGAGAGAGAGA
>NC_051392.1:962188-965203 GCF_015228065.2 Penaeus monodon | reverse complement strand
TTTTTAACAACACACACACACAACATACTAATACATACATACATATAATATATATATATATAATATATATATATATAATTATATATATATATAATATATATATATATGGGGTGTGTGTGTTGTGTGGTTGTGTGTGTATATATATATATATATATATATATAAAATATATATATATTAATATATATAATATATAATATTAATATATATATTGTGTGTGTTGTGTGTGTGGTGTATGTGTGTGGCGTGTGTGTGTGTGTGTGTGGTTGTGTGTGTGTGTGTGTGTGTGTGTGTGTGGGGGGTGTGTGTGTGTGTGTGTGTGTGTGTGTGTGTGTGCCTGTGTGTGTGTGTGTGTGTAAAAATACATACATACATGAATAAATATATACATACAGATATAGATAGATAGATGCATAATAGATAGATAATAAAAGGAGAACAGCACAGCATAAGCGCCTGAATCGCCATCACCATCATCTTTCTCTCTCTCTCTCTCTCCGTCTCCCCCTTCTCTCTCTCTCTCTCTCCTCCCTCTTTCTCTCTCTCTCTCTCTCTCTCTCTCTCTCCTCCTCTCTCTCTCCCCTTTCTCTCTTTTCTCTCTTTTCTCTCTCTCTCTCCCCTCTCTCTCTCTCTCTCTCTCTCTCTTCCTCTCCCCTCTCTCTCTCCCTCTCCCTCTTCCCCCCCCCCCCCTCCCCTCTCCCTCCCCCTCTCCCTCCCCCTCTCCCTCTCCCTTTCCCTCTCTCTCTCCCTCTCCCTCTCCCTCTCGATTCATCTAACTACAATTCTGTGAAAATCGAAATATTCGATTATCGAAATAAAACTCAACCTCCCGCAAAGTCGACCAAAATCCCTTTGCTTCGAGCGCCGCCAGACAGCGTGGCGCCAAGGATCACGCAATGTCGGTTTCCGAAATTTTCCCTACAAAATATGAATTATTAATTGTTGATATTACTAAAAGGCTTTTGTTATTATCATAATCATTCTTATTAATACTATTGTTGTTGTTATTAATTTTATCAATGTTATCACTATTACTAATATTGTTATTATTAGTATTATTATTATCATTATCATTATTATCATTATTACTATTATTATTTATTATTATTATTATTATTATTATTTAATCAATATTGTTATTGTAATCATTATTACCATTATTATTACATTTCTATTGTTATTATTATTATTTTACCATTATTCTTGCCAATCGCAGCAAAACAAAATGGCGTCTCTCCCTCTGGTATTTCGTCGACTTGTTGTTTTGCATAAAAATTCTTTGGAATTTTATCATAGTTTCAAAATCTATTGACCAGCGAGTAGAGATTATTTCCTCTGGATGATAAAAGACAATACTACTGCAATCATTAGCATGATGGCATGCTCTTGGAAAATATTATTTCAGTGAAATGAGACGCTGAAGCGTGACTTGCATTTAATGACTGCCTGTGCCGCGTCTTCTTTGGTTGCGCCATATTACGTTGTGATTATTGTCTTCATTATTATTATCATCATCATATAAACCAACTTTGCCATCCTCATTATCACCATCATCATTATCCTCACCTTCATCTTCCTTCTCATCATCATCATCATCGCCATAATTATCAGCATCAGCAGAAGTATTTCCTCGCCATCACTATCACCATCATTAACATAATTACTACCATCCTCATCACCATCGTCCATCACTATCATCGGCATCCATTATAATCACCAGATTAGATTGCGCTATCATTATCATCAATTAATTAGAAGTGTGTTTGCAGCGAGGTAAGATCACCATTATCATCACCGTCATCATCATCATCATCATCCAAATCATCATCACTATCTTCATAGTCATTATCATTATTACAATCTTCATCATTATCACCATCATCTTAAGTACCGTCATTATCACCATATTCATTATCACCATCATTATCACCATTCATCATCATTATTACTTACACACCATCATCATCACCATCGCTATGAAAAGCATTTCGTCAAAAAAGGCTGTAAATCTCTGCTCAAAGATATTAAATAATTGGCGGAGATAATTTCGGCCTCTGACATCGCAGTGCTTCTCAGGCGCCACGCTGTCTGCGCCGCTCGCCGCCGGCCGGACCCTTGGCGCCAGTCGCTCTGCACCTCGGGGCAACATTGCTGCTTGTCTGTTGCGATTTTTTTTTCTCTCTCATCACAGAACGCCTGAATTCTTTTATTATAAATTGAAAAATCAAAAAGTTTTAAAAGTTCATAAAACAAGAATTAAATCTCGTGAAAATTGAGGTACTAAAAGGGAACTGAAAACTAGTTCCTTTGAAAATATAAAGAGCATGACTTAAAAATGTATAAAATTCGACTCCGCTTGTTCCCGGAAAAAATGGAAGCCACTATACAAGAAAAATAAAATAAAAGCACCGACCTATCATTCACTCGTCACTCCGCTCGCGAGGAGACCGGCAAGTCCCCAGCGTTCGTCGATAAGGTCGCGGCATTCTCTGCATAAACGAAGCCTACCGTGAGTGCGTCTTCGCTGCCGTGCCGAAGAGTCAACACGTGCTTCTGGAAATCCCAGACGGAGTCGAGGAGGAACGGGTAGCCTAGAATGAATTTGTTGATTGTATCACATGCCTCCGTTCACTCTGAATTTCCTGCCTTAAAAGTCCATAAGAACCTTGTCACCCACGATGAAGGTAGAGATGGCCGTCGAGTTCAGCATCACCTTGCCTTTGAGCAACCGCAGGGCGCACGCCTTCGCGGTGGCCGTTGGCACGAGGCTGTAGGTGGTGCTCGTGTCGCGGAAGGCCATGAGCGCCTGGCCCTTCACTTTGCACGAAGATACAGCCCTAATTTGGGCGTGTAGGCCTCACCTCACCCCAGAGATGCTCACTAATGGATCTTGAGTGTTTCGTATAACCCATATAGCTACAGGACTCCCTTGGGGCCACTCGAAGCAGACACCTTCCATCACTCTACTATTGCAACATATTACCATACATACAACCCTATTAACTTATGAATATATA
>NC_051392.1:947188-952188 GCF_015228065.2 Penaeus monodon | reverse complement strand
ATATATAATGTCTCCCCCAGACGCGGTCAGGACCGGAACGTGTTCGAACGTGTTTCCTCCCTCCCGGGCTTCGGAGACAAAAGCCATTTTTCGATGCTCATTTCATTAGCTACTGTGATATACATTTAACATTTCCTTGTATTTGTGTTCAATATATGGAATCCTATTTTTAGGTGCCTGCAGTATCTGTGGCGGTTGCGGCGGCTGCGGCATAAATAAAGCTTACCGAAATGAACACGCCTTTTCCGCTGTCCCTCACAGTGATCTCCTTCAATTGGAGATTGCGGGGCCTGCAGGATCTATGCCGGCGAGAGCGGCTACGAGGGCTACTGCGGCTGCGGCGACTTCGGCGTTTTCAGCATAAATGCAGTCCACCGTGAGGGCGTCTTCTCTGCCGTACCCCAGAGTCACTTGCTCCTTCTGGAAATCCCAGACGGAATCGAGGAGGAACGCGTAGCCCAGAGTAAATTCTGTTTCACACACGTTCGTCTCTCCGGTCATTCTAAACCTCCTGCCTTAAATGTGCACGTGGATCACCTTCCTCCAGGCGTCTTTAGGCATCTTGTTGTACGGGATGCCCGTATTGAGGTGAGCGACATACGTCTAGCCCTTCACCCTGCATGGCATGAAGATATGGTCCTAATTCAGGCGTACGGGCTTCGCTTGGTTGTGCAAGGTCAGGAATGGGTCGTCCCGGTTCATGAAGACCATGCACGAGAAACCCCGAAGGAAGTCAAGACCCAGGCAAAACTTCGTCTCAGTGGAATCCGTCACAATAAAGCTGTGACTCACCTTCAACTACTTATTGTTGCCGAGTGTCAGCTTGATGCGCAGGGAACCTACTACGTGAAGCATTTCACGGAATATCCTCCTGGAGGACATCGGAATAATGGACTTCTCAAGGCCCCACTCCTTGACGACGCAAAGCGGCAAGTATGACTACTACGAGCCGGTGTCAAGGACAAGGCTGAAACGATATTTGTAGATTTGTAGAAATCCGTATCTGTAGATGGCCTGGACCGAGCACTCACTGCCGGTATTATGAAGATCGACGACGTCGCCGTCGGTTTAAGCTTTTATGTTTTTAAAATTCTTATTCATAGTTCCGATGGTGTGGGCCGGCCGAGGGAGGCGCAGCTCGGCTAAGGTAAGGAGCCTGTTAGGGAAGGGCGAGTGTGTGTTTATGTGCGTGCGCACATGTGTGTGCGTGTGTATGTGCGTGCGTACATGTATGTGTGTGTGCGTGCATGTGTGTGCACATGCACATGCACACACACACACACACACACACACACACACACACACACACACACACACACACACACACACACACACACACACACACACACACACATGCGCACACACACACATGCATACACACACATGCGCGCGCGCACACACACGTGTAAGAGCCGGGATGATGAGCCCTACAAGAGTATGGTGGGTGGCGAGCTTAGGGTGTAAGTTAGACGACCAAGATGTCTTGACTCCTTTTATTGTATAGTAATGATGGGGAAAAAAAAGGTAACACCGGCACTCTCCGTGGAAAGGAACTGGGGACCCTACCACGTACTCACTCCAAGACAACATGAAAACTACAATTAAGTATCATGCTGTCCCCACGGCGGCTCAAACATGAACCTACCGTAAAAAAAAAATGATGGAGTACGGCTGCGCCAAGGAGCGAGGTGTTGCTCCTTAGCTCCCCGCAGGGAGTCTGCCTGTCATCTCCTACAGTGGTCTAAAGATGGGCATAGATCACGTGCTTAACATACTACAACCATTGGTGATGAAAGGTAGTGTTACAACAATGCATAGCTCTTGTGGAAGGGGATCAATCAATCAATAACGGTATGCTCATGTTTGAGCAGCCGTGAACCTCTCCACCATCCTTCGCCACTAGTGTGGCAAGGAGAGACGAATAAACAGGTAAAGCAATGGACATTCTTATATGTATGTGTGTGTGTGGGAATATAGGCATTTGACAATACATAAGATTATACGTCATGTAAAATATAACAACAGATAAATAGAATAGCATTGGCATACATATTTCAGTGTCATCACATATATAAATCTGGGTTACAATACGCACAGGCACACACACGCACATGCACACACACGCACATGCACACACACACACACACACACACACACACACACACACACACACACACACACACACACACACACACACACACACACACACACACACACACACACACACACATGCGCGAGCGCGCGCGCACACACACACACATGCACGAGCTCGCGCACACACACATACACACATGCGCTCACACACACACACGCACACATGCGCAAACACATGTGTATGTGTGTGTGTGTGTGCGCATGTGTGTGGTGTGTGTGTGTGCACGCGCATGTGTGTGTGTGTGTGTACTCGCGCATGTGTGTGTGTGTGTGGGGGGGCATGTGTTATTGATGATGATATATATATAATGTCTCCCCCAGACGCGGTCAGGACCGGAACGTGTTCGAACGTGTTTCCTCCCTCCCGGGCTTCGGAGACAAAAGCCATTTTTCGATGCTCATTTCATTAGCTACTGTGATACACATTTAACATTTAGGTGCCTGCAGTATCTGTGGCGGTTGCGGCGGCTGCGGCATAAATAAAGCTTACCGTAATGAACACGCCTTTTCCGCTGTCCCTCACAGTGATCTCCTTCAATTGGAGATTGCGGGGCCTGCAGGATCTATGCCGGCGAGAGCGGCTGCGAGGGCTACTGCGGCTGCGGCGACTTCGGCGTTTTCAGCATAAATGCAGTCCACCGTGAGGGCGTCTTCTCCGCAGTACCCCAGAGTCACTTGCTCCTTCTGGAAATCCCAGACGGAATCGAGGAGGAACGCGTAGCCCAGAGTAAATTCTGTTTCACACACGTTCGTCTCTCCGGTCATTCTAAACCTCCTGCCTTAAATGTCCACTTGGATCACCTCGCTCTAGGCGTCTTCAGGCATCTTGTTGTACGGGATGCCCGTATTGAGGTGAGCGACATACGTCTAGCGCTTCACCCTGCATGGCATGAAGATATGGTCCTAATTCAGGCGTACGGGCTTCGCTTGGTTGTGCAAGGCCAGGAATGGGTCGTCCCGGTTCATGAAGACCATGCACGAGAAACCCCGAAGGAAGTCAAGACCCAGGCAAAACTTCGTCTCAGTGGAATCCGTCACAATAAAGCTGTGACTCACCTTCAACTACTTATTGTTGCCGAGTGTCAGCTTGATGCGCAGGGAACCTACTACGTGAAGCATTTCACGGAATATCCTCCTGGAGGACATCGGAATAATGGACTTCTCAAGGCCCCACTCCTTGACGACGCAAAGCGGCAAGTATGACTACTACGAGCCGGTGTCAAGGACAAGGCTGAAACGATATTTGTAGATTTGTAGAAATCCGTATCTGTAGATGGCCTGGACCGAGCACTCACTGCCGTTATTACGAAGATCGATTACGTCGCCGTTGGTTTTCATAGTTCCGATGGTGTGGGCCGGCCGAGGGAGGCGCAGCTCGGCTAAGGTAAGGAGCCTGTTAGGGAAGGGCGAGTGTGTGTGTGTGTATGTGCGCGCGCGCATGTATGTGTGTGTGTATGTGTGCGCGCATGTGTGTGTGTGTATGTGCGTGTGTGTGTGTGTGTGTGTGTGCGTGCGTGCGTGCGTGCGTGTGTGTGTGCATGTGTGTGTGTGTGTGCGCATGTGTGTGTGTGTGTGCTTGTGTGTGTGTTTGTGTGTGTGTGTGTTTGTGTGTGTGTGTGTGTGTGTGTGTGTGTGTGTGTGTGTGTGTGTGTGTGGTGTTTGTGTGTGTGTGTGTGTGTGTGGTGGTGTGGTGTGTGTGCGGTGTGTGTGTGTGTTGTGGTGTGCGTGTGTGTGTGTGTGTGAGTGGTGGTGTGTGGTGCTGTGTGGTGTGTGCGCGTGGTGTGTGTGTGTGTGTGTGTGTGTGTGTGTGTGTGTGTGTGTGTGTAATTGCATGACCTCTGCATGACCTGACGCCGCTTTACTCCGACGGACTAACGGGACTCGGAATGCGTGGATGAGACATGGGGCTTTGTTCGGGTTCGGGCTTCGGTCTGGTCGACTCAGAATGGGTCGTATGGGGAGCAAGGGCGAGGGAGGAGGAGAACGACCTTGGACGGACTTGTGGAAGGAGGTGACTATGGCTGGTCGGTGGTCGGAGGAGCAGGGTTGTGGTTACATTTTATGTTTGTAAGTTGACCTTATTGTCATCCTGTATTGCAGTATAGGTTTATTTGAATATAAATGTTCTGTCTGTTGTGTTATATTAATATATGTTTGCGGATGAGGTGATTTTCGTACAGTTTTGTTATCCGGTTGATTGGTATAAATACAAATTAATTATAAATTGGCTTTATACTCCCTACCTTTGCATACAGTATATTGCTTTAAAACTGGCAGTACTATAAAAAGGGAAGCTAAAAGGAAATATAATATCTAATAGAGATGATTGTAACACGGAAGATATACAAGCAGAGCATATTGTTGAGTGATTGTTAATTAGAAAATGTAACAAGGCTAGTAAAGAAGAGCTCGCATATGAATTAATTATTTGACTCTTAATGAATAACAGAGCTAACATATAACAAGTACGAGTATATGTAATTAACAATAATTAAGAAGTGATTACGGCAGCAGTAACACACAAGAATATATGGAATTCATGTCGAACAGATTGCGAGTAGAACAACGAAGGGAAGTACAAGAAAACACACGAATATGCCGAAGGCCTTTTCGCTTTAATTGCTTCGTCAGGGCATATAAGACTAGAGCTACATAGAGGTATATATACAAGTACTAGGCGGTCAGGTCACGTCGGTAATCAGGTGTGCGACGACCTTGGCTAGTTCGTGGCTCCCAGTTGCGGTGTTGAAGTTGTTGGTTGTGTGTATGAACGCCGCTTCTACCATCTTCCTTTGTCGTGGGGGCAGGCCTTGTTTAATAATGGAGGCCTGGGACCACTTGGGGAG
>NC_051392.1:934688-942188 GCF_015228065.2 Penaeus monodon | reverse complement strand
ACGCATGCACGCATACATACACACACATATATGTATGTATATATAAAGTATATATGTATATACATATATATGTATACATACACACACACACACACACACGCGCGCTCGCGCGCACGCACACAACACACGCACAGCACACACACACACACACAACACACACACACACACACACACACACACACACACACACAGACACACACACGCACGCACGCACACACACACACACACACACACACACACACACACACACACACACACACACACACACACACACACACACACACACACACACACACACGCCACGCGCACACACAGCACAACCACACACACACACACACACCACACACACACACACACACACACACACACACACCATGCATGCAGACACATACACACACACACACACACACACACACACACACACACACACACACACACACACACCTCGGAGAATGCTAACTTCCTTACGAAAAATCAAGGGACCTGTGGCTGGAGAGAAAATTATCAATTTCTCCAGAGCATCAGCATGGCGGAGGAATTCCAAGTTCCCATGCACTAGATGCGGTTAACGCGCTACCTTTTCCTGTCGGTGGAAGGAATCAAGACGGAGTTCCTGGTGAATACGAGCTGCATCTACACCGTCGTGAGCCTTGCGTAGGCGAAGGCGTTGGGCGTTGAAGGAAAATTAGTACCTGTTGAAGGTGGTTGGCTTGTTTTCGTGACATTCACACTCGGGAGCCGCAGCTTCCTTTACCCCGTGATTGTTGACGAGCACACGCCTTTTAATATTCTAGGTTTAAACATTATGCAATTATATTGCTGTGTCATCGATTTTGCCGAAAATAAATTCACATTTAGGAAAGAATCAAGAAGAGTTTTACCCCAAATTATTCGCCGCCTAATTGAAATTAACGGATATGGTGTACTGGTGGACTTAGACACGGGAGCCAATGTTGCAGCTTACGGACCCACAAGCGTTGCCAAGGAGTTGAGATTGCCGTTAAGCGACGTGGGGAATCAAAATTTAATTACGATAGGATGCGAGAATCACAAGTGTAATATCAAGTCTGCGCAAGTGAGGATCAGAGGCTTCGGAAGGGAGGTTTTTGGTCAGTTTACAGGCTACCCTGACTCCAGCTTCATAAATGTGGGCATGCCTCTGCTGGAAGGGCTGCGCTTCGAGTTCAACAGCGATGGCACCTGCACGATTGAAGACGGAAGGCTTGAGAAGGCAGTCGCGTCGCTCAGCCTCGACGACAAGGAGGAGTTTCCAGCACTCGGGAGCAGCTTCCGACCCTGAGGAAACACGAAGCAGAGGTCGCGGAAGCAACGCTGATTCTTCTTCTTCTTCTTCTTCTTCTTCTACATGCTTTTGTATGTAAAAGTTTCATGTGTGTATTCTATGTCTTGTGTTTATGACAGCTGTATCGTTTATTAATAAAAAAAAAAAAATATATATATACATCTCATCGTTCACTCCAGTACTAATCTCATCATGATAATAATAATATTAGTAATAATAATAATGATGATGATGATGATAATGTGATGATGATAAGAATATGATAATAACAATGAAAATAATAATTATCATCATTAGTAGTAGTAGTAATATGATTATTGATATTGTTATTGTTGTTGCTATTTTCATTATGATTGCAGTAGGTATTATCATTATTATCCTCCTCCTCCCCATCGTCATTACTGTGTCATTTTTATTATCATTACTATTTCATTATCACCAGTCAGCCAGCTAAAAATCCAAACGGTCTGTCACCAAGATAAAAAGCCTCTCCCCTCTGACCGACCTGGCTTGACCTTTTATACTGGGGCTTCTCGCGCTTGCTGATGATTTTACCCATAATGCTATTCATTTGATTATCAAACAGTGTATGGTGGGTTTAAAACAAGTTTAAATATACATAAAATAAAAAAATAATAAAACTATACAAAAATGGGCACATGAAATAAATAAAAGACAGGAAAGTACGAAAAAGTGAAAGAAAGGGATCCGTGAGAGAAAACGGGAAAACACAGAGAAAAATGAGAGAGAAACAAAACTAAGGTGAATTAGTCGAAGGAAAAAAAAGGCAAGAATAAGACAAGGTAAGCATAGAATATAAGGTAAGTAGTGTATTGCCTCCCTACCCACTGGGTAGCCAAGCCAGCCCAAGTCAGTGCTGGTCCCAAGCCCGGATAAAATAGAATGATTACCTAAAAGGTAACACCGGCACTCTCCGTGGAAAGGAACTGGGGCCCCTACCACGTACTCACTCCAAGAGCATCACAACATGAACACTACAATTAAGTATCATGCTGTGACCACGGCGGCTCAAACATGAACCTACCGTTAAAAAAAGTGTATAAGTAGTGTTACGTGCAGTAGAAATAGTGTAGATGTATATGTAGATCACGGATCAATGGGAAAGGTAAGTCAGAGGATATAAAAACATAGATTCATTCTTATTAAAAAACACAGACAAACACAGGAGAACAGCAAAGCCACGTCATCTTGCAGGGCGAAGGAGTCCGTAGAGTTTCTATCTATACAGGTCCGTAAACGTCAGGGGAACAGGCGGCCCGAAAGCCTGCGGGGTGACCCGCCAGAAGCCAGGGGAAGTTCACTACAATGACCACCACCATTATTATTCCATGTAATTAACAGGGCGTGAAATGACACTGTATAGACGTCAGACATGGCACTCATTTATAAGCTGATTGTCTGTTATTATTATGAACTCATTTTTTCTTCTTCTTTTATGAAGTAACTGCTTGAATTCTATCGCAAAGCAGCGTTTGGATCTTGGTGGTCGAAAGTTCCAAAGTAAGAAGAAGAAGAAGAAGACGAAGAAAATTTATTGTATATTTATGGCTAGGCAAACATGGGTATTCAGTACTGTGTTATTTGGCCGTCACGCGTTCGGTTTTCTAGGTCGATGAACTAGATTGGGAGATGTGTAACATTAATAAGAGTTCATTGGGTCGTCACAACTAGATTTCATTAGTTTATGACCAAATTTCCGCTTCCTGTGACAATTCTAATGCAGTAATGATAATCTAGCGCGGTGATTGTTACATCATCTTGGGTAATATACGCGTAGTATAAAACCTCAATTGATATTATAGATTATGGGTTAATTTTTTTTCTAGCAACTCTTCTTTAATTGTCTTTTTGGGTTAATATAAAAGACGATGGTTTATTCCAATAAAGATGAAACACCTCATCCATTTCAAGATGAGTTTCTAGAAATGATCATTAGCATATACGGAAGGGGTGTTCAGTTGAGTCCAGAGAAATTAGTGGTACCAGATATGACCTCAGTTGCAGATGCAAGAATAGGTTGCAGACTTGGCTTTCACTCATACATTTAGTAGAATCACTATTAACGATTAGCAAGAAGAAGACGAAGAAGAAGAAGAAGAAGACGAAAAAGAAAGAGAAAAAAGAAAAGAAGAAGAAGAAGAAGGTGGAGGAGAAGGAGAAGAAGAAGAAGACGAAAAAGAAACAGAGAAAAAAGACAAGAAAAAGAAGATGAGAGAAGTAGAAAAAAACAAAAGAAAAGTAGACGAAAAGGGATGACAACGACAAATGGCAATTTAAGAATTGCAGTGAGGGCTTGGATTTGACAACTCAGCATCCGAATGAAATAGATTATATATATAAAGATATGATAAAATGAAATAGAAATCAAAGAACGGGTCAGACAAGAAATAGGGGATGAAGTTTGAGGCAAAACGAGAAACACAACAAGAAAAATATGTCACAAGTTTCTGCAGGAAGCTTGAGTGATCCATGCAAAGGCAAGTAGAGCATTTTACATGAATTGTTACTCTTCCCTGTCCATGTTAACTCTTTTTGTATTTGATTGTTATATATATTATTATAATACGTATAAATGCGCATAGTGGGGGTGGCAATGGAACAACGTATTCCCCGTCCTCGATTATGAAAAGAGTACATACCTTTACTTCTGTCTTAGTCGTTCTTTGATTGTGTACGATGCGACGCAGCATACATCTCCTAGTACTCATTGTAATGAAGAGTTAGACTTAGTTCTGTCTTGAGGGATGCGCCCCTTGTTGATCCGTGTGACGGGCGACGCTTCATCAACCCATTTCCTACTCTCACTTCAGAAGCAGGATACATTTCAGCCTTACTGCGAAGAAGCTGGACATCCCGCGCCAATCACCAACTGGCATTTCCACGTCCCTGTGGGCACGGTGTTTGACGCACCACTCGACGCCCCGTGGGCATCATGTAGCCTACTAAGTCTTTATACTGGGGCGGCTAAGCAGTGATCCCTCCCCAGGGGAGTATTTGCTTAGGCAATCATTGTTGTTGGTTCCTAACCCACCATCATATCCACGATAGACTCACTTATTATTATTGTTATTATTATTATTATTATTATTATTATAAAAGTTTCTTTAGATCTGCTAATTAAAATCAAACACCGAGTCACTACCAGCGACCTAGGGTGATTGAAGTTTCAGGTAATGGAACATTAACAAAAAATATGTAAAACAAATTAAAAAACATCCAGTCAAGTCAATTCACGAACACAAAAACACTTCAGATCGATAAGGCTCTTCTGAGAACCTGCGCTGTGCTGTTTAAGACTATTTTTTGGATTTCTTTTAATTTTGGATTTCCCGGTATTTGTTCAAAAGACTTATCCGTACCTTTCTTTATAAGGCTAAGAGCTCCAATAACAGCAGGCAAAGTTTTGGTTTTTAAATGCCACATCTTTTCCACCTCTATTTCCAGGTCTTTATACTTTGATATCTTCTCAAACACTTCCGCTGAGACGTTTCTGTCTGAAGGGATGCTCATGTCTATAAACAGGCAAGTGTTGTTTATTTTGTCCTTGATGACGATATCTGGACGATTCGCCTGTATAGTACGATCTGTGTGAATTGTTATTAATATTATTATTATTATTATTATTATTATATATATATATATATATATATATATATATATATATATATATATATATATATATATATATATATATAGGGCCGCGGTGGCCGAATGGTTAGAGCGGCGGACTCAGACTGTCACGACGGCATTCTGAGTTCGAGGGTTCGAGTCATCGGCCGGCGCGTTGTTTCCCTTGGGCAAGGAACTTCACCTCGATTGCCTGCCTAGCCACTGGGTGGCCAAACCAGCTCAAGTCAGTGCCGGGTAAATAGAGATGGTGACTCGATAAAAACACCGGGCGGAAGCCAATGGCAAACCACCGCTCTAAATTGCCAAGAAAAATCATGGAAGCCCATGATCGTCAAGGCCGCGGTGGCCGAATGGTTGGAGCATCGGACTCAACACTGTCGCGACGGCAGTCTGAGTTCGGGGGTTCGAGTCGCCGACCGCCGCGTTGTTCCCTTGGGCAGGGAACTTCACCTTGATTGCCTACTTAGCCACTGGGTGGCCAAGCCAGCCCAAGTTAAGTGCTGGTCCCAAGCCCGGATAAATAGAGAGAATGATTACCTAAAAGGTACCACCGGCACTCTCCGTGGAAAGGAACTGGGGACCCTACCACGTACTCACTCCAAGAGCATCACAACATGAAAAAACTACAATTAATTATCATGCTGTGACCACGGCGGCTCAGACATGAACCTACCGTTAAAAGAAGAAGATATATATATATATATATATATATATATATATATATATATATATATATATATATATATATATATATGTGTGTGTGTGTGTGTATATGTATACACACAATCATACACACACACATACAAATATATATTATAGATATATATATATATAAATATATATATATATATATTATATGTATATATATATATATATATATATATATATGTGTGTGTGTGTGTGTGTATGTGTGTGTGTGTGTGTGTGTTAAACGAGATTTGGGTTAATGTCCCTAAATCTCGCTTGTAGTCCTGAATAGATGCCGCTCATGTTTGCGGCATTATCGTAGGACTGGGATCTGCAAGCACTGATGTCAATACCACGTGTTTCTAGTTTTATTTGCAATATATCAAACAAATACCGACTCGCTTGACTTTCGATTGCAACGAATTCTAAAAACGTTTCAACATCGCCACCTAAATTCACATATCTTATTACAACCGCTAGTTGATCAGTGTGGCTCAGGTCAGGCGTGGAAAATCTACACTAATGCCACAATATTTCGCCTCTTTTATTTCTGCGATGACTGATAATTGGTCGAGGCAGTCCAAAAAGTTGCCGTCGTTAGCGTCACCCTATGGCATGTTGAATGAATACCCTTACAGACATAGCAAAAATCCTTTTCAGTAGATTCTGAATAAATTATCCAGTCTCTAGTAACAGTTTCGCCATTCGCTAGTTTTCGAAGATATTATTCACGTCTAGGCTGTCTCTTTATGTCACCACATTGTCTGCTTTTTTTAAACTAAAATCTGCGTCCAGATTTTGAGATGGACAATGGTTAAAATGTGTTCCCTCAAATCAGCATTTACAGTCCAACAAGCCATACTTTAGTTCAGGGCAAGTCTGTTGTAGCTACAGACTGCGTACTACCTTTTCTGTTTTCTAATAACTGCTCGTTTGGATCGCTGTCCTGTTTCCTAGCTTCGGAATCGATTCCATCTTACATCGCTAGGGACGTTCTGTTGAGGTCCCAGGTTGACATAGCTCAGACTTATCAGGTTCAACATATTTCGGTATAGACCCCCACGTTTTCTGTGCTGCTTCCTCCTTCTCATTCTTCGCTTTCTCCCTTTTTCTGCGTGACCTGATTCGCGAGTTATTTTATTCTCATCAGTCACTTTGAATGAGATCCTCAGGTGTATCACAGGTGTCCACAAAATTATCCGAAAAAACAGAGGGAAAGGAATACAGGTGTGTACACGTGATCCTATAAGCTGCATTTGATGATAAACACAATTTTTTAAAATATAATGTGTATACATGTTATCTGCATTTTTTTTCTGCAAACTTATATATATATATATATATATATATATATATATATATATATATATATATATATATCATATATATGTATATATATGTATATATATGCATATATATGTATATATATGTATATATATGCATATATATGTAATATATGTATATATATATATGTATATATATGTATATATATGTATATATGTATATATATGTATATATATATATGTATCAAAAATCAATAACGGTATGCTCATGTTTGAGCAGCCGTGGACCTCTCCACCATCCTTCGCCACTAAACTCGATCTTACGCTTTTCTTTCTACTTATACCATCGACAGCCCGCAAATATCTTTGATATTGTCGCTCAGTCTTGTCTTCGGTTTGCCTCTTCCTCTGTTTCCTATCACCATCCCTGTCAGCAAGTCTTTCTCAATACTTTTACTTCTCATTACATGACCAATAAACTTTAATTTCCTCTTGTTCAAGATGTCCACAGTCGGTCTTTACAATTTATTTTCTCAGCACTTCATCATTCGTCTTCTTCTCTGTCCCGCTAATACG
>NC_051392.1:930669-934588 GCF_015228065.2 Penaeus monodon | reverse complement strand
GAGAAAACAAAAAGAAGAAGAGAAGAAAAGAAAGACAAAGAAGAGAGGGAAGAGGAAGAAGAGGAGAGGAGAGAAGAAGAAGAAGAAGAGGAGGAGAAAAAGAGAAGAGAGCAGAGGAGAAGAAGAGAGAGAGGAAGAAAAGAGAAGAGAAGAGAGAAAAGAAGAGGAGAGAAAGAAAGAAAGAAAGAAGAGAGAAGAACAAGAGAAAATTCTCATAGGGACGCTCGTCACCAGATTATCATGGAAGGAGTGGTCTTGTGCATTCGATTCTTACATGGTTTTCTTTAATGTCTATTAATCTTCATTCTTTCTATCTTCCTCTCTTTTTTATTTTACTTTCTCTCTCTCTCTCTCTCTCTCTCTCTCTCATTCTCCCCCCTCCCCCCTCTCTCTCTCTATTCTCCCCACTTCCCCCTCACTTCATTCCCCCTCCACACTCTCTTTTCTCATTCGCTCCTCTCTCTTTTTTCTCTCTCTCTCTCCCTATCTCTCTCTCTTCTCTCTCTCACACACACACACAATTTCAACGAAAATATTGACACTCCCATAACCACGCTTAAGCACACGGAGCAATAATGAAATTGCTTTTCATGTTAACAAATTGAATTTTGTTTTGTGGAAGAGGGGAGGGAAAAGACAAAGAAGAAGAAGAAGAAGAAAAACAAAGAAGAAGAGGAAGAGGAAAGAAGAAGAAGAAGAAGAAGAAGAGGAAGAAAAAGAGGAAGAAGAGGCAGAGGAAGAAGAAGAAGAAGAAGAGGAAAAAGAAGAAGAAGAGAAAGGAGAAGAAGAAGAAAAGGAAGAAGAGGAAGAACAAGAGAGACTCTCTATATACAAATTCTTGCAAATGCGAATAAATACTAAAATGAAGGAAAACAAAGACCAGGCCCCATTTTTCCTCATCTTACTATCATTTTCTCTTAGCAAAAAAATATAATTTCCTCTTAAGAAAAAAACTATCGTTTCCTCTTAGCAAAAAGCTATCATTTCCTCTTAACAAAAAGCTACCATTTCCTCTTAACAAAAAGCTACCATTTCCTCTTAACAAAAAGCTATCATTTCCTCTTAACAAAAAGCTATCATTTCCTCTTAACAAAAAGCTACCATTTCCTCTTAACAAAAAGCTACCATTTCCTCTTAACAAAAAGCTATTATTTCCTCTTAACAAAAAGCTATCATTTCCTCTTAACAAAAAGCTACCATTTCCTCTTAACAAAAAGCTATCATTTCCTCTTCACAAAAAGCTATTACTCCCTCTTCACAAAAAGCTATCATTCCCTCTTCACAAAAAGCTATCATTTCCTTTTAACAAAAAGCTATCATTTCCTCTTAACAAAAAGCTATCATTTCCTCTTAACAAAAAGCTATCATTTCCTCTTAACAAAAAGCTATCATTCCTCTTAACAAAAAGCTATCACTTCCTCTTAACAAAAAGCTATCATTCCTCTTAACAAAAAGCTATCATTCCTCTTCACAAAAAGCTATCATTCCTCTTAACAAAAAGCTATCATTTCCTCTTAACAAAAAGCTATCATTCCCTCTTCACAAAAAGCTACCATTTCCTCTTAACAAAAAGCTACCATTTCCTCTTAGCAAAAAGCTATCATTCCCTCTTCACAAAAAACTATCATTTCCTCTTAACAAAAAGCTATCATTCCCTCTTCACAAAAAGCTATTACTTCCTCCTAGCAAAAAGCTATACTTGACCTGAACCAAAACCTTCAATTGACCTCAAAAAAAAAAGGGTCAATCCAGGTCGATACTTTTACAAATAAGCTGTTTCGTCCTCTTTCGATCAATTTAACAAAAATATCATCTGTTGAAAAGAGTATCTTGCTCTTAGTATTTCCCCCTGCAGATATGCTGCTAGCAAAACGTCATCACTTGCCTTTGTAAAAAAAGTGTGGGTGAACTACTACGTAATCCGCTTCTGACATGTGTGTTGATAATGATAAGATATGTGATGATTGAAGATGAGCTGATGATGTTGTGAGATAGCTGATAATATCTTTGAATGAATGAAGATGATGATTTATGGTGAGAGAATGATGGTGATGATGATGACGATGATGATGGTGATATGAATAGACGGACGTGATGTGATGATGATGATGATGACGACGATGATGATGGATGATGATGAGAAAGTGTGATGATGATGGTGATGATGAGTGATATAAGATGCTGGCTGATGAGATGATGATTGATGTGATGATGATGATGGTGATGATGATGATGGTGATGTGCAACTGAAACGTCAATCAGATATCCTCGAATGCAGAATTATTCATCCTCATATTTCTGCTTTTGTTAGAACGATGAGGCTAAAAAAGAACCCCTTTTATACCCAAACACAAAAGGATGGAAGAAAAATCCGCATGATTAATGACTAAAGATAATGTCATCTCACGGGACGAGATTTAGGAATTTCATTTCGTGAGTTAATTTGCATAGCGCTAAAATCTAAAACTGATTATCTACAAATTAAGAACGATTTGGCAATCCTTTGGTATAAAAGTCTTCTGTATAGGAACGATGCTTGGCACAGCGAAGTCAAAAGGAATGGCGAACTGTGTTAAGAAGAGAGGGAGGGAGAGGGAGGGAGGGAGGGAGAGGGAGGGAGGGAGGGAGGGAGGGAGGGAGAGGAGAGGAGGAGGGAGGGAGAGGGAGGGAGGAGAGAGAGAGAGAGAAGAGAGAGAGAGAGAGAGAGAGAGGAGAGATGAGAGAGGGGAGAGAGAGAGAGAGAGAGAGAGAGAGAGAGAGAGAGAGAGAGAGAGAGAGAGAGAGAGAAAGAAAGAAAGAGAGAGAAAGAGAATGAAAGAAACGCATTTACGAGCAGATTCTGTTCTCAGGCATCAACATGTTCACGCTAATACCCTTCCATAATGAGACAAAGAATGCAAGCACACTGGTGTTTATGTTGTAGAAGCGAGTTTACGCTAACGAAACTCAAAGCGAACCACACTGTCAAGCGATTAGCCTAAGCACAACCCCTGGACGCACATCCCCTCTTACAAGAACGCGGATACCTTCACAGAAAGCAAATCGGGCATTCAAGAAACGATGTAAAGGAGTGCGGGTCACGGCCTTCGACTCTCCAGGAAGATAGAGAGGCCTACCTCGCTCTCCCTTTGGTTACCGACTCTGTATGAAACTCCATCGTCCAGACAAGAGGGACGAAGTGTGGGCGTGTGGGCGTGTGAGAGTGTGGGCTGACGGGCGTGTGTGCGAGGATAGTAAAAGAGCGAAGGACAGCTCGTGAGATCTTTTTTGCCTTCAGAAGTAAGGATGGAAGGATACGCACCATGAGGATTTGGAAAAAGAGAGAGAGAGAGAGAGAGAGAGAGAGAGAGAGAGAGAGAGAGAGAGAGAGGAAGAGAGTAAGAGAGGAGAGAGAGAGAGAGAGAGAGAGAGAGAGAGAGAGAGAGAGAGAGAGAGAGAGAGAGAGAAAGAGAGAAAAAAAAAATTGATGAGGATTAGCTGAACTGAATGAATGGGAGGAGTGAGTGAGTGACTGAATGAATGAACGCCTGGGTGACCTGACGTGAGTCTTATGCAAGGGCCTGAAAGCGGGAGGGGAAAACCGCCTACAGTCCCGCCACCCAACCAGGCCGTCAGCATTGCCATTCTCCCCTCGTCGCCTAGCGCTTGTCAGCAATGAGTGTCAGCCGTATGAGGGAGGACTCGCGCCCGCTGCCCCTCATCAGCAAGTAACGACTCATAAGCCCGGCCAATTACCTCTAAGGCGGAGAGGGCCAAGTAAGGTATAATTACGCCGTTATTCTCACCGTTAACGTCAGAATCGTCTTCACAGTGTCCCTCGGTGTACAATGCTGATGCATCGCGCTGCCCCGTGCGTGCACTCCCAAATCCCAAGCATACAGCCCTCCGCTTCCCTCGGCTAACAAGTGCTTGCAGCCGA
>NC_051392.1:895669-925669 GCF_015228065.2 Penaeus monodon | reverse complement strand
AAATGGAAAAAGAGAAAAAGAGGGGGGAGAGAGAAAAGAGGAAAAGGGGAGGACAAGGAGAGGAAGGAGGGAGTATGAAGGAACGGGGAGGAAGGAGGAAAAAGAAAAGGGAGAGGCTCAGAATGCAAGACAAAGTCACGCAAGGTACAAGCAACCGATGGGTAAGGGGAAGGGGTGGGAGGGGGGGGGCGTGAGAAGGGGGTAGGGTGAGTAAAACCCAAAGAGAGAGAGAGAGAGAAGATTTTTGGGGGAAAAAAGGGGGAAGAGGGGGAGAGAGAGAGAGAGAGAGAGAGAGAGAGAGAGAGAGAGAGAGAGAGAGGGGGGGGGGCGAAGGGAAAGAGAGAGAGAGAGAGAGAGAGGAGAGAGAGAGAGAGAGAGAGAGAGGGGGGGGGGCGAAGGGAAAGAGAGAGAGAACGAGAGAGAGCAAGCGAGAGAGAACGAGAGAGAGAGAGAGAGCGAGAGAGCAAGCGAGAGAGAACGAGAGAGAACGAGAGAGAGAGAGAGAGAGAGAGAGAGAGAGCAAACGAGAGAGAACGAGAGCAAGAGAGAGAGAGAGAGAGAGAGAGAGAGAAGCGCCCACAGCAACGCGAGCGTGGGCGTGAGAGGATCCGGATCGACTGAAATTCTATCCTGACAATTAAATAATACTCACATGAAGATTAAATGAAGCAGCGCGTCACAGACACAAACAAATATTCATACCGAGTCAGCAGATAACTCCTGCTTTCTCATTTCAGATACAGAAGAGGAGGTAAATAAATGAATAAACAAACGCAGACTGAATCCATTAAGAAATTAATGCCCAATAGAAATAAAGAAACAAAAGACTGTGTTTGTATTACAATATCTTCTTATACATACACACAAACACACACACACAAATATATAAATATAAATATAAATATATACATATATTTAAATAAATAAATAAATAAATATATATATATATAATTATATATATATATAATATATATATATAATATATATATAATTATATAACATATATGTGTGTGTTTGTATATATATATATATATATATATATATATATATATATATATATATATATATATATATATTTTTTTTTTTTTTTTTTTTTTTTTTTTTATACACATACATATATAGACCCGCACACACACATGCGAGAGACGCAGAAAGGAAGAGAGGAAGAGAGGAAGAAAGACGGAGAGGAACAGAGTACAAGAGAACAGTCGCACGGGGCTTCTTACTGCCCGCCATTGCCTCCTTGGGCCTCGCTCCGCAGACGCCAGACAAAGCACACAAACGCTTTCCAGCTCCTAATGTCGAGTTCGTGTAAAAAAAAAAAAAAAAAAAATGCTGTTGATATCGTCACTGGAGATATACATATATATTTTGATTTTATTTTATTATTATTTTTACTCCGTGTAGATCCCGAGATTGAAGTTAAACAAATGCAAATGCAAGGCTAGTTCCTGCTGTTGCAAGAGCGCTCCCAATGGGCGAGACAGTTAGTTCTATTGTGAAAATGAGATAGGACAAAAGGTTCGAATATGACTGAATGTGATTTGAATATCTTGCCGGAGAGTATCGACTGTGATTTGCGTGTCGTTTGAGAATATTCAGTAGCAATTAAGTTATTCGTTTGGGAGTATTGGTTTGATTCCATCGTTTAAACATATTGAAAATGATCTGAATATGTCTTTGGGAAAGTGAAGTTTGAACGCGATCTTGTGAGAGCTACAGTGTCTCTCGGTGGCGTTCTGTGCATGACAATCTGCATGACACGTGGCGTATGTTTTGGAAAACGTCGCTGGAAATCGAACGTTCGAAATTGAAACTGGGAAGATTAAATCTGGAAGATTAAAAATTTGAATATGTCCCTGAACGCTGGAAATTGCCGTTCGAATCTTAATTCTAATATGTCGTTTGCAATTCAGATTTGAATATGTCGTTGAACATTATTAGAAAAAAAAAGGGAGAAGTAAGTAACTACTGTGCCATTCTTCGAGTCTAGTGAGCGAGTGCCACGCGTGACACCCATGACGTGAAAATGGGGGAGGGGGGTGTGGATTGTGATAATGAAGTGAGTTGTAAGTACCATATTGTGATGACATTATATACGGGTTATGATAAGAGTATTCTCGTACGTATATTGTGATAATTATGTGATTATATTACTTATATACTGTCTTTTGTGTGATATGTTACGCCATGTCAAATATAGATTATGTTTAGTTTATATTGCCGTGTAGCACATCACCTATATACAAGAGCGAGATTCTCCGTACGATTTGTAGAGCACAATACTTTACTTCGTCTCTGTAGCCACACGTCTGGCAGCAGCACTCTCGGGCAGAGCCTGGCGTGTGGGGCAGAGGACCATGAAGACCTCCATTTTATCTTTGCCACAGCTGATCGCCAATGAACCTGCTTTAGTTTTCATCAGTGCATCTTTCAACCCTCAAGTATCGTAGAGAAACAGCGAACAAACATATAAGACGAAGAGGGGGGTAAGAAGGGGATAAAAAAAAGTGGGGTGGGGGGGAGATGAGGAGGGAGTGTAGGGTAGGGGTTAGGGAGCAAAGAGGGGGTGAGGGGCTGTTGGGGAAGGAAGAGTGTGTGGGAGGGGATATAGGTGGGGGAGGAGTGTGCGTGGGTGGTGTAGGTGGGGGAGGAGGGGTGAGAAGAGGGTGTAGAAGATGAGGAAGGAGTATCAGGAGAAGGATAGGGGGTGTAGAGAGGTGCGAATGAAGTGTTGGGGGTGAGGAGGGGTAAGAATCGAATGAGAAGGTGTAGACCGAGAGGAGAAGGTGTAGAAAGTGAGGAAAGAGTGAGGAAAAGGTGCAGAGCGTGAGAAGGGGTGGAAGGTGGGGGGAGGGAGAAGGGTGGAGAAAGAGGAAAGGGAGCGAGGAAAATGATGGAGCGAGTGAAGGAAGATATAGAAGGAGAATCTGAACAGGTGGACTATTTCCCCTTCCACACACACCCCTCCCCCCATTACCCCTCCTCCCCCCCGCCCCTACCCCCACCCCGTTTCTCTCTGGCATCCCGCAAGCCTCAAGAAAGACAAGCGACCTTCGCCCTTACGCAAGGACGCGCCAAGGACTGGGCAACGTGGGGGAGGGGGGGGAAATAGCGAGGGGGGTGCCTACTTCTGTGGTAGAACCCCCCCCCCCCCATATAACCTCTTCCCCTTCGCCAGAGAGGATACGACTGGAGATAAGTTTTTTTCGATATACT
The DNA here is from genome assembly GCF_015228065.2 of Penaeus monodon. Taxonomy (NCBI): domain Eukaryota; kingdom Metazoa; phylum Arthropoda; class Malacostraca; order Decapoda; family Penaeidae; genus Penaeus; species Penaeus monodon. The sequence continues at coordinate 922,450 of NC_051392.1, read as the reverse complement.
GTTTGCGCGAAACATTCTCTCATCTCTTCTGTCCTCATCTATATATATGTAATCTCATCTATAATAGGTAAGATCGTATATAGATCTGTAAAATATAATAGATATATGTAATATATGATATTCTCACTAACTATCTCTCTATATAGGTAATATTCTATTCTCTCTCTCTGTCCTCTTCTCTCTCTTATCGTCCTCTACTATATTATCTTGGAATATGCTCTCTATCTGTCCTATATCTCTCTCTCTTGGTCTATCTATCTATCTATCTGTAATCTCTCTACTCTCTCACTGTCCGCTATCTCTATCTCTGTCCTATCTCTCTCTATCTGTCATCTCTCGCGTCTACTCTGTAATCGAGTTGATCTTGCCGACGCTGGAGTCGGTAGCTAGTACTCGCTTAATCTCTATCGCGGACTATCGATATCGCTATCTCTCTCTCTCTCCTCCTCTCGCTATTAGCTATCTCTCTATCGCTCTCTATCTTCTCTTTCACTCTCTATATTTCCTCGACTCTCGCTCTCTCTCTCTATAGCATATCTCATCTCTCATCATCTCTATAGGCTATCGCCTGCTATCTCGCCTCTCTTATCCTTCTCTCTCTCTCTCTCGCAAGAGTTTGTGAATTGATAATCTAAGTACAAATAACCCATGTTGTCTTGTTCTGCAGCTGACCAAAAAAAATTGTTTGGACAGGTACTGCGGACAAAACCTGTTGGGTCTGTATTTTCAAAGTCATTGGCTTATTAAAGTAAAGCATGATATTTGATAACATGAAAATTGGTTTGGCAGTTGTTCGCATTGAGCTAAAGTGTAACACTTGATATATGTGTCTAAAATTAATTTGATATTATTTTAATGTTTAGTTTCAGGAGTTAAATAATACAAAATTTGATATTTCTTTCTGTATTTTACGATGTAGACAAGGCTGGCCCCTCCCCCTACTGATTTTTATCATTTTAGTACCCAGTAGATGCACATCTACAGAAGTATGCTTGGTTGGGCGGCATGATACAAGTGAAATCTGTCACTGATATGAAAATAATGAATGGGAGTAAGAGGGTAGGTCAACCGTTCATTTAGGATAAAAAAATAATAATAATAATTCATCCACCATCGTTCTAAAGTCTCATGTTCCTCTACATACAACAGTCTTGCTACAAACTATAATAGGAGTATTGCAACTATATGTGGTATCTCTCATGTAGCAGATTACTTTGACACAAATTACCCTCCTCCTCATAGCATTATCACCAAATGATGAGGGTAAAGTGCCAACGGCCAAAACCTTCTGCTGCTTCGTTGAACTGAGACTTGGGGTGGTTTGAAGTCTTGCTGTGTCTGGGTTGGTGGGTGACGGAACTTTTGCGTGCAGTTATTAAACAGGTAAGCAGGTATTGAAATTCTTTCGAGAGTTAAGAGGAAACTAGATAGGCGATTAAAGGAGATCATGACCTGGCATGCTTTAAGCAACTGGTGATTTGTGTTGCCTGGGTCAACAGATGTATATTCTGAGCTCATTTCAAATGTGAATGGAGTTTCCTCCAATTTGAGGGCTAAACTTTGGAGGTTTATGGTTTTAACTATGTCATGGGTTCTTGGACTGTCCACTATTTTTTTTTTTTTTTTTTTTTTTTTTAGTAGTAGTAGTAGTAGTAGTTTAGTAGGCCCTACATGACTGCTGCCAATTTTCCCCATTCCTTGAATTGTTGCTGAGGTTTTTCTGATTCCGTTGATATTGATTCGTTCTGATAATCAAGGTAAAGGGTAAAGCAGGTAAAACTGGTGACTTGCACACTTGTGTAGTTACGAATGGTTAATGGTTAGAAGAAATAATTATGCTAGAAATCAAAGGTCATATAGCACTATGGTAAAGCATTGTGGCAAAGAGGGTGGGAATGAGTTAATGATCAGGATAAGACATGTTAGATATCAAAGGTTGTGTGTGTAGTTACAAATAATTAACAAAATTTAATGGACATGGGATTTATGTCATACTATCTGCAACTAGTAGGTTAATCAAAGTGTTCAAAGCTGATACACTATTTCATCTGTGATATGGTTGCACGTGGAGGATGATGGCATGTGTTGTTCCAAGATATTTGTGCACACTGGACAACTTGCTGTTAAGTCCTCCAAATTAGGCATATTCACAAATGTCACTTAGTTATTTAAAATGACCTATTTAGTGAAGCATGAAAAAAAAGTCTCTATTATCCATATAAAACTGAATTTAACCCTCCTTTAGGGTGGGGGTGCTCATATAACTTGTTGGGGGTATAGGTCTTGCTTTCAGGATATTTGTATTTATTTAATGTATTACCATGTAGTTGGGTAGAATGTTACTATTATTAACCATCACTGTTATTTTGACATTTTAAAACCAGAAGTAAGTGCACTTCTAGACTTTCATGATGAGTTTAAGAAGCAACTAATGGTCTCTCTAAAACTGAGTGATATTTTGCCCTTCGTCACAAATTAGCACACAATTGCATTACCTTTGTAATACAACTTTGAGGGTATGGGACTGCATTGGACAATCCAGTGAGGGTAAAGAATCCCTGCTTTAGGGATTTGCCAATACCCAGCATAATTTTGAAACAAATGCAATCAGACCCTGAAGGTTAAGGAAAGAACAATTTTCTTCCATGTTACTGTATATTCTTTTTTACTCACTAAAAGAGCAGCACAGATTCTATGTTACAGTATCACCCTGATAAGTACAATATTTATGCAAGAAACTTGTCATCACTCTAGTTTCTTGTTTTAAGCTCCATAATCCAGATAATGTAATACTTCACCTTTAATTTACAGAATATAATAAAGCACATAGCAACACTACCTAATCAGCATTTTTTTATTGTTAAAATTAATATCATAACATATTACTAAATCAAGAACCATAGGAAAAAGGACTTCTAATCCTATTTTTTACTGTTGCATTCTTCTTCTTTTAAAAAGTACCAATACCTATGTCTGTTTTTATGTAAACTTAGGAAAGTGGTGTGTGTGTGTGTGTGTGTGTACAAGTGCAAATGTAAAAGCACATATAATAATGCAGTAACCTAGGATATAAACAACATTATCTGGACTCAGTCTAATATCACTATTGGTACCAAGCAAGCACTCTGGAATTTACAAAATCATCATAATATATTCCAAATTATGGGTCATGTATGTTAAGTCTATTTTCTTATCTAAATTTTAGTTAGAAATATGTCTTTATTGCTTGCCAACTTTCAATGCATTATCCTACCCTTAAAAAAGCCATATTTGTTTTATTTTCATCTAAACTTATCAATATTTCCAGTATCAGATGGAGGGTGGAGTCACTTTGGTCTTCTCCAAAAAAAATATTCTTATTTTATTTTATGGTTAAAATATTAACAACAAATTACACCATTAAAAAACAAGGACCTTGCATATTACAGTATTGACAAAACCAATTTACAATGTTATATAATAATTCAATATTCTTTATTCATTAAAACCTTAAGCTAAATTCACCTTCTCAAATCATTTTCAAGGTGATGCTACGTAAAGAAATTAAGAGAAAAGATGACTTAAACAACAGGTGTGAAGAGAGAAACAAAGGGAAATATTCAAGAACATTTTTCATCAAAATGACCAGCCCCTAAAATCCTACCTGTAACAAGTACACTTTCCTACTCTTACCACACATGTACCTACCACCAGGGCACCAGTACAGCAATCAAGAATACTAGTTGCAGATCTACTACAACTGTCTTAAAACAATTGTGTTGCCACTGTGTATTCATTAACGACGAGGTGTATCCTATGTCTCCACATAAGATATACACATATCCTTAAAGGATACACAAATTTCCCAAGAAATTATAATACATAAATACTCTACAGCCAGTTTTATACACTAAATATCACTCAAACCTATAAATAACTTGGCAGAGAGATCATATCAGGCTGGTATACAAGAAGCAATTTCACCAAATTTATCAGCACAATTTTCATGGGAGAGAAATGCACAATCCTGTTTTACTTAGGGTGAGGCACACAAAACTTTCCTTTTTTTAGTTTTAGTGAGAATGCCCACATCAGCTACTAAGGAAAGTAAAAAACTGAAGTAAAAATCCTTTGGAGGCTTAAAAACATACCAAGAACAGAAGACACTCTTTCATATAAAATTCTAGTGATATAACAAAAAGTATACATTAAGACAGGAAACTTTGGTGGAAGATATCATTACCCACCATGCAACCTTCTTAATAAAGGTATTTGCTTTTATTTTTATTCACGATTACCATTAGAAACTAGTTTCATATAAATGAAAATTAATATTTCCTTGCTAGAGAACTATGGGTGCATGTTGGCCCCAGGCAGCCCAATGCCACTAAATTGAAAATGTAGTTTTGAATGTGAAATTTACAGCCACATGGTGCTTACAAATTGACCTGAAATTGCTGTGATAAACAAAACTGGCTTCCCATTCTCTGTATACAGCATTTTAGGTCCAATTTCTATCCAGTAACATTCTTATTTAGAATAATAAATCTTTCTATGTTCAGCCTTAGTATTTAAAATTACCAAAATCAGAAATAACTACAATATAATTTATAACAATCTCTTATGATATGGTTGGACTAGACTAAACATGCCTAAAGACAGTCACTGGACAACTTTAAGATTGCTGGCAATTCACTTTTTTTCCCCCAAAAAACTAATCAATGACCTGAATATACATATCAAATTTTAGCTTCCTTCTCCGACAGATAACAATGAAGCATGTATACTATCAACTGAATAAAATAACTGACAGTTGTACAGTTTCTGCAATAGTTTTTTTTTTACTGATTTCATTTAATAATTACACTATAAAATGGACTTCAGTGATCTACACTGAGTTTTAACAATGTGCAAGCATGTACATATGCATACACATACCTTACAACAATACTAAACATGTGCATATAGAGGCTTTTTCTTAATTCATATTTTATGCTAGGCCCTACACTAACTCTTCGTACTTGTTTTTAAAATATATGGAATTACTATAATATTACCAATATCTCACATTCTGCTTTCTCTCTGGTGATAATCGTTTGCTCAAGTCATGAATTGTGGTTGGTGAATGATGGATGATAGACCTTTATGGAAGACGGGGAAAAAGATGCCTATTTGACACCTTACAGGGGACATCATCTTAGAGTTTGACTCACTAATTAATCACACAAATTCTCTGCTCATTACAAGAACAAACAGTTTCACATTTGATTTCTTGATCTCCTATTTCAAACATTTCTTGAGCATTCCCTAATGGTATAGTAAAATAATACATGACCCTCTAAGCTTTTGTAAAATCATGTTATCCTCTCTGCACAATACCTACTCTTAATCAAGTCTTCATAGAAGCTACAGTTACAAGAATGTTTAGGATTCTTTTTTTTTTTTCTTTTATTTATTCCTCTTCTCGGGGACTCCTCTGCACTTCTGGGATTTTCATGAGGAGTTTCTACGAAAGCTAAATTTTCTCTACACTGAGCTGATGATCTGTTTACTCAATCTATTAGATGTATTTCTACATTACTTACATATATGATCATTTGTATTTTTTTATTGTACCATTTCATTGAGCAAACTTCTTTTTAACTATGTAGAAACAAATAAAAAATAAAGTAATCCAATTGTCTAACAAGACATTACTGAAAGTGAGCCAAGCTCAAGACTCGCATCTTTCTTGCTGATAAATCTATGTAAAAACTAGACTATTTTCTGTGTGAAAATACTAAAATACTCACAATAGAGGTATATGCCAAGAGGTATTCCCAAGGAGGGTGTCGTTTCACAGAACATCTTCAAAAAATAATATGCAGACATCCTAAACTCCTTTTTAAGAATATCAATCATGCTTGCAATTTCTAGAAACAAATATTTGGTAACATGAATTCAGAACTCTTAATGCCAAATATAACAGAGTGATGGTTTCTACATAAAGTCTGACCCCTTTTCACAGGGCTTCCATTCCACTAGAGATGTGTACAATGCCACAAGCACCAGCTGGGCTCTACCATTACGAAACAACTGTTTGTACCTATTGCTTATGAGATGATAGGAGCTTCTCTATTATCACTGGTACATTTTGTGACAGTTTGGCAAGAGCATTCTAAAGTCTACATTAATCATTATGCGGGAAGTCAGGCAAATTTGATACTCGAACAGCAATGATGAATTCCTCAAAATTTCAATTCATGAAAAATACCCTGTAACTATCCATGCCACAGCAGAATTCTTATGATATACATCCCCCATACAGTCTAAAATACCTTTGATTTGCATAAACCACAAAGGCTGGAAATACTTGGAATAACACCATCCATATTATCATATGGAAAAGGATGATAACAATAATGGGTCTTTCGTGCTAAAAATTCCAAGATAGTACCAGGATATTTTTTTTTCTTGATTTCTTTTTCACAGCAGCTATAATTAGGATTTACAAAAACCTGAAGATCCAAAATGTTTAGAATACTTAGGCTCTTTCTTAAAAACAAAAAGAAAGAAACAAGAAAATTGATAAAGAATAGTTGTACTCTACTTCAGTTCAAGTCAAGAGAGTGATTTCAACCCTGATTAAGAAAAACACTTTGATCCCTAATATTCAATTCATCAAGGTCAGCGGGACGGACAGGATGACGTCGCTGACTTGTTGGTGTTGGATGACAGGGATGAGAAGCCACTCTGACAGGACTGAAGGCTTGTCATGGATCCCCTGTGAGAAAGACAGATTGCTAGGAGTTAATATACCAAAAAGAAAAAAAAACAAACATAAAGGTGTATATGTCATATATCCTCATGAATAAGGATTCAACCATGAAATATATTCTTTACCTATAGTCTGCTGACTTGAGAGTCTCATAGTAATACATAATCTTTGCCTTGGGTGCAGTTATGGTATCAATAATATCTAAGGGTGAGGTGTGCTGCGTTGACTCATAGTAGCGCCACTGTAATATGTACGTCCCCATGTGTGACGTCACATGAGACCCCTGAAATACAATATGATGATTAGAATATTAAATGCAAAATATTAGGCTGTTTATGAAAATATATACACATACACACAAAACAAGTATCAAGTAAATGTATTACAATTTGACAGGCCTGCAGCTGTTTAAATGGGTACCACGTCAATGTGAAATCAAAGAACAAAAATAAAAGCCAATCAAGAGTTACTGATGAACTATGCATGTGATTCATCCATGAAACTTCAAGGCATCTTTAGCCCATCCAAAGTGCTTGATCTAGAGGCTGCCAGCAACATATATCATCAAGGACCCACCACCACCCAGTGCCAGTGACATTTCTTTTGACATTTGGTTTGACATCTACTATGCCCAAACAATCCATGTATTCATATCCTAGGTATTCTTTGATATACACAATAATAACATTTCTCTCTCACACACTAAAGAAATATGAAAAGTCAACTGGCGACTGGAGTCAGTCACAAATCTAGCTGGCAGCTTATGGGTTAAGGTGAAATTTGGCCAGTGATTCTGCAGAATACAAGGCATGACATTGATGGTGACATGAAATTACACGAATTTCAAATTAATATAGTAAAATTTTGTTTAGTTAATGTTCAGGCCATGCATTTTACTAAATAACATGGATATTTAACTACATAGCTTTCAAATCTTTGATAGACATATGTGACATTTGGGATTTAGTGAAAAACAAAAAAGATTAGTAATAAAAATGCATAACATTTTTGTGAAAGTAAAAGATAGACAGATTCATAAACATTGCAACTACCAACTGCCATTAATAAGAAAAATCATTAGCAGTGTGTATATCTTCTACTGTATGCACAAAACTAAATCATAGAAAACATTTATTTAAAAAAATGTTGACATAGGAAAGCAGAAGGATGCAGTGCAAATGCACAAAAGCATAAGATTACACATGACCTCAGGGTCACTGTCAACAGTGGTGAAAAGAAAAAATTGTTAGTTTTTGTGATATCACTAATAATTTTAACTGACCATATTGTAATGATTAACATGAGATTTAGTATAATAAATGATACATATGTAAAAAGGTTATCTCATCATGGCAAATAAATAAATAAATAAATAAAATGTTTACATTCAAAGATTAACCCAATCACCATGGACTTATGCAATGGCCCCTGTATTTTTTTTTTATGAATTTTGTTACAAACAGATGGCTCCACTTGTGCTCAGCCACCAAGGAGTCTATCAGTAGACACTCATAACTGCTCCTGATTTCTCCATTCCTTAAAATTGTGGGAAAATATGGGTTTCTTTCTAATACCATTTACATCGATACTGTTATTATACTTATTGATATTATGATCATAAAACTGTTATTAAAATCTTTATAACATTAAAGACAATGAAATAATATGAAAGAAACTTTCAAAAAATCAAGGAAAGGGGTAAACAGGTGTGATAGGTAAAAATAATAAGCGACTCCTTGGTGACTAAATACAATAAATAAAATTATATTACAGTGGGTATGGCATGTATTCTTGCCATCCGTGCCAATTGTGTTTTTGTTTTTTTTAGCTGAACCTAAAAAGAAGTGAGTGAGTGAGTGAGTGAGTGAGTGAGTGAGTGAGTGAGTGTGTGTGTGTGTGTGTGTGTGTGTGTGTGTGTGTGTGTGTGTGTGTGTGTGTGTGTGTGTGTGTGTGTGTGTGTGTGTGTGTGTGTGTGTGTGTGTCCATAAATGAATCTTGAGTAATCTATGGTTGGCATTTACAATACTGAACTGTTGGGGAAATAAAGGGAACCAGAGAAATAAAGTGCAATAATAACACAAGAGGACATATTTCATATATAAAATCATAAGCACACACTCATGCACACACAAGCACCCACCAACCACACCCACACCCATTCATCATCCTCTCTGTACATGCACACACAAATCACCCTCATACACAAACCCACAGTTTAAGCAGGTGTACACATTCCTCTTGCATTATAACACATAGAGGTGTTTATGGGCCAAAGAGAAGGAAGAACGTAGATCTGTGACACTCATTTTAACATCATTATCTGGTAGGCCTGACCTGAGAGCTTTCTCCTTCACGATAGACTCGCTGTAGATCCATACGGCAGGTTTCGTGCACATCTCGCTCATGAAACTTGGAAGAAGGGGAAGGAAAAAAATGCAAAAACAAGAAGAATACAATGGAAGTAAGCAGCACAGGTATAATAAAAAAAAAATAGCTAGAAATCAACATACATGTAGGCTTTTACACAAGGGAATTAAAACATACAGAAAGCTTAAGACTGTTCAAGTGAAGTAGAAGTGAAAACCTTCTGTGGCAGATGATTTTCATGACTACTTCGTTGCACTTGACAGATTCATCACAGTAATTGGTCTGTAAGTATTCCTTACTGGCCAAACCACTGGATTTTATTTTTTTCCCTTTTAACTAGTTTTACTGCTCTACTGGAAATTCAGAAAAAAATTCTCAATACAGAAAACAAAATATTGTATACAAAATACTACTACTATAATCACACAATCCAGTGTTTAAGCTTATCACTTTAATGGTAGTTTGAAAGATAGCTTGACGCAAGACATAGTACAAGCAAGTAAAGTCTATGATTATTTAAAAGAATAGTCATTATTTCAGACAGCTATAAAAGTGATTACCACACACACAAATTAAGCACATATAAAATCAACAAGAGACAAGGGTATCAATCTCAAAAAACAAGAACACACTACCTACAAATCTCTATACAGGATAAAATCAAACTACTATTTCCCACTTTGAGTACCTTACACAGTATCAAACTAATCAGTGCTTATCTTCCTCTATTACATTCCAAACTTACCTATGGTATTCCATGATCTTGTAATCAATGACAGAAAACTATAAATTCATCTATTCTTTGGGGTTTAAACCTTCTGTTGCTTATCCTTTCTTGTAAAGATATGAATTTCAGAAATGCAAAATTCCGGAAAAAGTCTAATACAGATGGATATTCACCCCAAAAATATCAACTTTGCAAGTTTTCTGCCTTCATTCTACGGGCAGCAACTAACCTGTATACTTTCTCCATCATGACAAACTAGCTGAGGTTCGACACGGAAGTACTCGTGACCTTCTCGCCAAGTCTTCTCAATCACAGAGCGATGCTGGTCATCAGTGCCAATCACTGCATCAATCACACCCATTGCACCTTAAAAGGATTATGAATTAAATTAGATATAAAGAATAAAAACATACTTTACATATTCATTGACAAGCAATCTTTGTATATGAAATGAACTGATGAGTAATTTATCGTGAGTACATAAAACTATTCAAGCTCTACAATATCAATTCTCTGAAACATTAAAATAATCGTGTATGACATCACATCCGTGCATTACCTGTAGGTGAGTGTGGCTCCTGCCGATTTGTGATGGGAACCTTGGTGCGTAAAACAGAGAAAGTGACATCGCTCTTCATGACGTCAAAGTCCCAGCAGATAACTGAACCAGGTTCCTCAATTAACAGCACCACCTCATGCACCTGTGGAGTATCTCCCTTTTAAATATCTCTTATTGCCAAAATTGCAGCCATGCAAGTCTTATGATGGAAGATTTTACCATACTCATCAAGTAAGTGAATCATACACTTAAATATTGTCAGATGTATAAATAATCAAATAAAAAAAAGTTATGAATAAGCATTTTGAGTGAAAAAAAAAACCTTCCTCATAAAAAGCTACTGAAGGTTCAATATAACATCAAATATATTCTGAATACTACAAAATAACAAACCATGGAGAACTCTGAAAGAGCTAACCAGTATGAAGTAGATGACCACACCAGCAAATTTCTATAATCTGACCCTCTCACACAGCAAAAAACTCCACAGCTGAAAGGCAGAGCCCTTACCTGTCCACGGCCTAGAGACACAGAGTGATAAACAGACTGTTCCGAGAGGAGGATGTGTTGCCTTGTTCCATCAAATTCCTCTCCAGGCTGGTACATGCTCTTTGGCACCAAACCTCCCTCATGCACCATACTCTGTAGAACCCAAAGGTTACTTATTAGACTAAGTAAATCAACTTCAATAACTTATGAGACATACCTTTTTTCAGTTCCTAATTTCATCTACAATTTGTATCAAAGACAGACTCAGAGAATAAGTATGTCTTTTCATCATATATTTCATACTTCTCTAAGTAGCATTTGCAAAATACTGGTTTTCTTGCCATCCATAAAATCAATAAAAAGCAATTTTGAGGGAAAATTCTGAATAAATAATGGAGCCGAGAAAAGTATCTACTGTACTACAGATATTGTTTATTAGTTCAATTAGTTATCAAAATAACACAAAGAGTAAACAAAACATAAGTCACACAAAAATGAGCTTTCTGGTAATATTAATGTCATGAAACCAATTTCTTAAAGATTAAATTCACTTGTTAATTCACAAGCTATTCAAAACTATAGAAAAAGCAGTGTTTTTTTTTCTTTCTTTCTTTCGTTATCTACATGAATATTAAACTTCCGCCCTTCCCCTGTTATCTCATTATCATATATTTGCCTTCCTGCGCAAATACTTTTCTTTAGAGCTGACATAAACTTTCCAAAATTATCCACCCATATTACCACCTTCATAGATTTCAGTGAGACCTATTGCATGTTAATACAAATTAACACGTTTCATATCTGCTTTAAAAAGAATTTCATCAACATCAAGTTGAAAAAATTAAATCTTCAATATCAAAAACACAGTCTTTTCCTAGAGTATCTTGTTTTGATTCTGATATTAAAACACATTTCTGGCGCATACATGTTAGGCTCACAACAAAATGCATCACAGACACTAAACATGAACACGCAACACATCTTTTAGAGCCTAAATGAAATACCTACCAATATCAATTTCATTTAGACGGAAGGAAGGAAGAAGGACGGAAATAAGGAAGGAAGGAAGGAAGGAAGGAAGAATGAGAGAGAAAGAGAAAGAGAAAGAGAGAGAGAGAGAGAGAGAGAGAGAGAGAGAGAGAGAGAGAGAGAGAGAGAGAGAGGGGAGAGAGAGAGAGAGAGAGGGGAGAGAGGAGAGAGAGAGAGAGAGAGAAAGAGAAAGAGAAAGAGAAAGAGAAAGAGAAAGAAAAAAAGAAAAAAGAAAAAAAGAAAAAAAAAGAACAAAAAGAAGAAGAAAGAAAGAAAGAAAAAAAATCAATTTCATTTAGATGGAAGGAAGGGAGGAAGGAAGAAAAAAATAAAGAGAGAGAGAGAGAGAGAGAGAGAGAGAGAGAGAGAGAAGAGAGAGAGAGAGAGAGAGAGAGAGAGAGAGAGAGAGAGAGAAAAAGAGAAAGAAAAAGAAAAAAAGAAAAAAAAAAGAGAAAGAGAAAGAGAAAGAGAAAGAGAAAAAGAAAGAGAGAGAAAAAAAAGAAAAAAAAAGAAAGAAAAAGAAAAATAAAAAGAAAGAGAGAAAGAAAAAAAAGAAAGAAAAAAAAAAGAAGAAAAAAAAAAAAACTCGCCTCACTACTTCTGCCTCAGATTTTCAGACATCCAATTACCCAAATCTATAACTACATTCACCATTCTTATTTCTATTATCCATATCTGTGATCACATTCACTATTCTTTAAAAAGATAAAGGCCCTATCACATATTACTAAGATATGAAATCAAACCCATATGCACACAGGCACTGGACCATTTACCCAGGAAGCTTGACCGAGATTTCCATGTCTACTGCATATACTCTGTGAAATAAACAGTGGAAAATAAAACAAACAAAACTGTACTGTAGACACATGGCAATATACATCCAATTTGAAGGTCTATTTGATCTGTATCAATTTATATATTTCTTCCGATCAAAGACTATAAAATATACAAGGAGAAGCAAAGAATAGAATGCAATGAATTCCTTCTTGGTTTTTCTTCTGACAACATCAGCTTCTGTGCTTCCGTTACGCGAGATACAACATTAAATGAAAATTGTAATACAGTATTAAACCAACAAAAATCATATAATTTATCAAGAGGGGTAATGCGCACAGCAGCTTTTCTATAAAAAAATGTTGTATAACATGGAGGAAACTGAACAGAAAGCCACCACTTCAAAAATGGACAGTTTCCTGGCAAATGGCCTGGCACCTGTATAGATGCATCTTTTCACCCTTTTCTTTTGTGTGTAAATTTCTGACAAAGAAATCTCCCTCATTTTTATCTTCATATACATTCCCATTAAAAGAAAATCCACCAAAAAATACGTAAACATGAAAGCATCTTGACTTCATGAGAAAACCCATTTGTTTACCTTCTTTTGCTTCTATTTACTTTCTGAAATCTCCAAAGGTTCCTCATAAAACAGTTTAAATAATAAAGGTAATAATAATCAAGCAATATGTGCTGAAAGAGTGAGGGTGAGAGTCCATATGCAAGTGAGTGTGTGTATGTATGTATGTATGTATGTATGTATGTATGTATGTATATATATATGTATGTATATAATATATTATATATTATTATATATATAACTATATAGATATATATATCTATATATTAGTATATATATTATGATTTTTTATTTTTTTAAATTTTTTTTTTTTATATTTTAAAATTTTAAAAAAAATTTAAAAATAAAAAATTTTTTAAAAAAAAACCAAATTTTAAATCTTTTTTTTTAAAAATCTTTTTAAAAATTTTAAAAAATTTTTTTAAAAATTTATAAAATTTAAAAATTTTTTTTTCCCAAATATAAAAATTTTTATTATTATAAAAAAATTTTTTAAAATTTTTTTTATAATTTAAATTTAAATTTTATAAATTAAAAAAATTTAATATATAAAAAAATTTAAATAAATTTAAATTTTAAAAATATTTTTTATGGGTTTAATTTTTTGTATTAAAATTTTATATTTTAGTATGATATGTTTATTATTTTGATTATGTAATATATATTAATATATATTATATTTTTTTAATATTTAATTTTTAAAATATATTATATTTTTTGGTATATATATGTTATTTAATATTAAAATTATTATATTAAATATAATTATTAAAATAATTTTAATAATAAAAAATAAATTAAAATTAATTTATTATTTATATAAATTATATTTTTTTATTTTTAAAATATTATATAATAATATAAAATAATATAATAAATATACAAAATTTATAATATAATAACATATAAACAATATAAATAAATATATTAAAAAATAATATATCAATATAATATAAATAAAGATTTAAAATAATAAAAAAAAAATTTTAATATATATTTTTTTTTTTTTATATAAAATATAAAAAGGAATTTAATATAAATATATATAAAATATTTTATAAATTAAAATTTTAAAATAAATATTTTATTTTTAAAAAAAAAATTTATAGATTTTAAGAATTATAAATTTTAAATATATTAAAAATAATATATATTTTTATATTTTAATTTTTAAATTATTTATTTATAAAAAATTTTTTAAAGAATATATATATATTATATATATTATTTTAAAAAATATATAAAAATTTTTAAATTTAAATTAATATTTTTAAAATAAATTTAATATATATATATTTTTTTTAAAATAATTATAAAAAATTTAATATATAAATTTTTTTAAAATAATATAATAAAAAAATTATAAAAATAATAATTTTTTAAATTAAATAATAAATAAATAAAATAAAAATATATATAAAAAAAAAATATATAAAAAATAAAAATAGAAATAAATAGAAAAATAATATTTTTTTTTAAAAAATTTTATAATTTTTTTTTAAAAAAAAAATAATAAAAAAAAATTTTTTTAAAAAATTTTTTATTTTATAAATAATAATATATATATTTTATAATATAATTATATAATATAAATTATAAAATTTTAAAAAACATAAATTTTAGAATTAATATTTTTTAAAATATATATAAAATTTATATATATTATATGATTATATAAAATTTTATAAAAATTATATTGTTTTTATTATAAAAAAAAATTTAATAAAAAAATTTTTTAATTTTATATATTTATATTTTAAAATATATTAAAATATTTTTTTAATTTTTAAATTAATAATTAAAAAAAAAAATTAAATTATAAAAAATTTTTTTTTATTTAATTTTTAATAAAAAAAATTTTATATATTTTTATAATTTTTTTAATAAATAATATTTTATAATATAATATAAATAATATTTATTATAAAATTTTTAAAATTTTAATATATATATTTTTTTCTTTTTATTTTAAATATATTATATAATATTATTAAAATTAAAAATATAAAAAATTATTTTTTTTAAAAAATTATATTAAATTTATATTTAATTTTGTTTTTTTAAATATATATAAAAATTTCTATATTATTTTTAAATAATTATAAATTATAATTTTTTAATATATTTTTTTTTTTTTTAAAAAAAAAAATAAATAAAAATAAATAAATTTAAATAAAAAATAATTTTATAAATTATATTTTTTTTTAAAAAATTTAAAAATAAAATTTTAAAAATTAAATAAAAAATTTTATAAATTTTTTTTTTTTTTAAAAAAATTTAATTTTTTGGGTTATTTAATTTTTAAATTTAATTTTAAAAATAAAAATTTTAAAAATTTTTTTTTAAAAATTTTTTTTTTTAAAAAAAAAATTAATTTAAAAATTAAAATATTATATAATTATATAAAAATTATATTAAAAATTTTTTTAAAATATATAATTTTAAAAAATTTTTTTAATTATTATAATTATATATATAATAAATATATTTTTATTTTTTTTTAAATTTTTTTTTTATATATTTTTAAAATTATATATATATAAAATAATATATAATTTTATATTATAAATTAATATAATAAAAATTTTTATATATATTATATTATATATTATATTTTTAAATATATTATATATTATTTTTTTTTATATTATATATTTTATAATATATATTTTTCATAAATCCCAAATAAAAAAAATAAATATATTATATATATATAATATATATATATATATATAAAATATATATATATATATAAATATAAATTAAATATAAAATAATTTTTTTTATATATATTATATATTTTTTTAAAAATATATATTATATATATTAATATATTTTTTTATATAATATTATAATATATATAAAATTTTTAAAATATATATATATATATAATATTTAATTTTAAAATTTTATTATATTATTATAATATATATTTAAAATTAAAAATTTTTAAAATTTTTTTTAAATAAATATTATATATATATATTTTTTTTTTAATTTTAAAAAAATAAAATATATATATATAATATATATTTTAATTTTTATATATATATAAAAATATTTATCAAATTATATATAATATATTAATTATATATAAAAATATTTAATATATAAAATAAATTTTTTTAATTTATATAAAAAATTTTTTTTTAAAAAAAATATAAAATTTAAAAAATTTTATAATTTTTAAATATATATTATTTTTATTTTATAATATTATATATTTTTATAATTTTTATTATATATTAAATATATTATATATATTATTTTATTAATTTATATTATATTTTAAAAAAAAAAAAATATATATATATTATTATATAATTATTATATATATATATTTTAAAAATTTATTATATAATTTTATATTTTTTAATTTTTTAAAAATTTTATTATATATATTTTTTTTTTTAAAAATATATAAAATTAAAAAATTTAATGTATATATATTATATTTTTATTATTTTTTTTAAAATTATATAAATATTTTTTTTAATTAAATTTTAAATTTATAATATTATATTTATATAAATATATTATTTTTATTTATATAAAATATTTTATAAAATATATATATTTTTTTTTAAAATTATATATATTATTATTATATTATTTATATATTTTTAAATATAAAAAAATTTTTTTTTATTATTTTTTTATTATTATATTAATTATTTGTATATATATTATTTTTTATATTTTATATTTTTTAAAAATTTTTTTTTTAATTTTAATTTTTTTTTAAATTTTTAATAAAAAATTAAATTTATATAAAATTTATATTTTAAAATTATTTAATAATTTTATTATATTAATTTTTCTTTTTTTAAATTTTTTAAAATTTTTAATATATATTTTATTTATTTATATTATTTAATTTAAAATTATAAAATTTTATTATTAATAATTTTTTTTAATTATAATATTTCATTTTTTTTTTACCCCTTTATATTTAAAAAACTCCAAAAAATTTTTTAAAAATTTTATATCTTTTAAAATTAATGTATATATATATATTTATTATATATATTTTATTATTTAATAAATATATTTTAATTTTATATATTTTTTTTAATTTTTATATATTATAATATTTTAAAATTTGTTTTTTAATATTTTTATTTTTTTATAAAAATTATATGTTTTTATTTTTTTTTAAAAAAATTTTTAATTATTTTATTTTTATTTTTTTTATTTTAAAATTTTTTTTTTTTATTTTTTTTTCTATTTATTTTTTTTTTTTTTTTTTTTTAATTTTTTTTTTTTTTTTTTTTTAAAATTCTTTTTTTTTTTTATTTTTTAAATTTATTTTTTATATTTTTTTTTTTTTGTTTTAAATTTTTTTTTTATTTTTTTTTTATTTTTTTTTTTATTTTTTTTTTTTTTTTTTTTTTTTTTTTTTTTTTTTTTTTTTTTTTTTTTTAAATTTTTTTTTAAATATTTTATATTTTTTTTTTTTAAAAAAATTTTTGTATATCTCTATATTATTTATCATTTTATTATATATATTCTTCGTATATATTATCTATTTCTATTTTTCTATATCTATCTCTTCTTTTATATCTCTTATTTATCTAATATATATTCTATCTTTATTCTTATCTCTATATATATCTTTTTTATTATATCTGATCTTCTATATATCTCTTATATATCTTTATATCTCTTTTTATCTATCTTACTTATCTATTATTATAATATATCTTCTATTCTGTATATATATATATATTTCTATCTCCTTATCTTATATATTTATATCTTCCTTCTCTCTATCTATTTTTTTATATTCTCTATTGTATCTATCATTATTAATTATATATGATCTTATTTTTTTCTATCTCATATCTCTATTATTCTGTTCTATCTTCTCTATATATGTATATATTCATACTATTATATATTCATTATATCTTTTCTATCTTTCTATTCTCTCTATTTATCTATTATATCTTCTCTATCTATCTACTCTTATTATCTATCTCTATATATATATCTATATCTCTTTTTATTATTATTAGTCTTCTTAATACTATACTATCTTATCATATATTTCTATTCTATATCTCTCTTCTTGTATCTTCTTATTCTATCTTATCTTATATATTTATTATATTATCTCTATATCTTTTATCTTATATCTCTTAACTATATTATATTATTTCTATCTTCTCTCTCTACCCTATCTCTTATTATTTCTATATTCTTTTCTATTTCTGTTTATATATATTTATATCATTCTACTATATTCCCATTATTATTATTATTATATCTATATATATATATCTATATATATTTCCTTTTATATATTCTATTACTTTCTTATTCTTATTACTATATACTTTCCTTTCCATTATATATATATTATACTTTATCTTATTTTTAAAATTTATATCTTATATCATTATACATATATACATTATACATTCTCATACCTCACTTACCATATAACACATATATACCACATATTACACATATATACACATATATACACATATATACACATATATACACATATATACACATATATACACATATATACATATATACATATATACATATATACATATATACAAATATGTGTAAGTGTAGATGTAAGTGTAGGTGTAGGTGACGATAAAAGTGAAAGTGAAAGTTTGAGTCTCCATATGGGTGTATGCACACTCAGGAGGGGCAGGCGCAGCAAAAATAAGAAAAAATCTGTTTCTTATTACTTGCTCTTCTTATATGGACAAAACATTTATAGAAAACAAATAGAAAAGCAATACTCAGTGCATATTACAGAATAAAATAAACCTCCCAATGTGAACAATTCCATTTAAAATGGCAGAACATGTAAAAATAGCTTATAAAATGTAAAAATGTTCCTGTAACAATTCATATCATATTTTGTTGAACTTCATTACTGAAAACTGGTGTTCTCTTGTTCCAAGCACAGTAAAAACACCAAATACTCAGCTTGCTGTTGAATCATGACTTTAATCACAACACAGAAAACTTGATTAGAGAGAGAAACCATTGGATATAAAGCTTTGAGACTGAACATCTTTCTGATGGATAACCAAGTTCTTAGAATTGCTGGCAATGACATGAGGGGGAAAAAAAAAAATCAAACAACACTGAGCATTCTTTCTTCACTGTGTGAGTAAGTTATGCAAACAAACAAACTTCCAAGATGACATCACATAACATATATAAAAATGTCTAATTCACTGATAATTTCAGGCCATGAATATACATTTGCAAGACCCAGTTTTCAGAGGCCTTCAGATGTTTACAAACAACATCCAACCAAAGCTTGATTATATATATTATGTGAGCATCTTGTGCTGCATTTAACATGTGTTAATCCTGATCTAGAGCATTAACCAAAGACAAAATAACTGATTGCTAGATGATTTTTGAATGCACCTTGTCATAACACAATAATATATTGATATCAGCAGAAAATAATAAATGTTCAAAAAATCAAAAGAATGAGAAAGTGCACTTCCCATAGGCACATTCCTCATGATCATGTGCATGAAAATAATGGCATCTGAGCTGAGTCCGGTGCATACAACAATGGATCTAGGGCTCCAGGTAATGCACGAGCCATCTAAACTCCCTTTCTTTTATCTCGCATTTTTCAATCCCTTACTCTAAGTTCCAACTCGTCTGGGTACGTGACAGTGTACAAGGACTCGGGTACTGGGCCTAAGCGAGAAAGTGTGCTTCGCTGTTGTCAGTACGCCAACCACAATAGAAAAAGAAGAGACAGACAAGAGATATATATATAGAAATGGTTATCTTGGCTGCCCAATCCTTGTAGTAACTAGAAATTCCAAAAAGCATTATGTGAACATTTTTTTTTATGCTCTCCTTTATGAAAGTTTGATGGGAAGCAAGCTTATATAAGTAGGTATCATGAGAGGTCCTTCACAATTATAAATGGGATGTTTATATGACATCACTGGTGCAGCTTTTTTACACGAACTTCGTTTTTGTGCCTACTAACAAAAAGTATAACCAATTCAATGGTGTTATATAGAA
The DNA here is from genome assembly GCF_015228065.2 of Penaeus monodon. Classification (NCBI taxonomy): domain Eukaryota; kingdom Metazoa; phylum Arthropoda; class Malacostraca; order Decapoda; family Penaeidae; genus Penaeus; species Penaeus monodon. The sequence goes on along the minus strand of NC_051392.1, from coordinate 902,157 downwards.
ATATTTTCTCAATCAGTAATAATACTCATATATATATATATATATATATACATACAATAATGACAATAATAACATTAAAATATATGCCTCACCTTACATTCACCTCCTAAGAAATCAGGGATATTTTCCTTTGGCATGTAGTCAACCAAGCCACCTGGGCCCTGGTAGTCATTTCCACCATAGAAGAGGAACTTTGATCTGTAAACAGTAAAGGAAGATGTAAACACGAGCACACAAACAGGTTATATTTGCTTCTGACTGAAACAGGTATCACTCTGCTGTGAAGCTTTTTGATTAATTCATGATGAACATTGACAAAATATAAATGGAGTTTGTAACAAAAAATCAAGCCTAGCTTTTCACCTAATGTAATGGGAACAATATCTTGTATTTTATAACAATGACCCAAAACTCTTTTCTACATCATATGCCAAGGTTTGTACTACCTTGTGTTGTCATCGATGAATGTAGAAACAAGTGTCCACAGAATCGGAAAAACACGAGGAGCGCGAATAATGAGAACTCGACTCATAGTCTCAGGGTAGTTTGCCTCTACAATCTGTATGCAAATGAAAAGTATAATATTGTATTATCATAAATGGATAAAGACGAACATTCTCATGTGGTCATACATTCATAAGGGAACAACCAAATCCAGAGAATGTAGAGCATAATACATTATCCCTTACCTCAATTATCTTTAGTAAGGTCCTGATGCCTGGTCTCCACAGATGCCTCATGTTCAGGCCTTCTAGGTCAACCAGGAGAGTCCAGTTTGTAATTGGTTGACCCTGACTGGCTGTGGCCTCTTCAGTTAGCCGGAGGCCTTCTTCACAGATGTGCAGAGTCTTGTGTGGGAATGTTGAATGAATGTTAAATAAAAGAAACAATACAATCTGAACTGGCATTAAATATACATTCAATTTTTTTTGTATAAACTCTTGTCTTCAAAAGAATCTATTGTGCTTATAAATCATAACTCTAACAATCCTGAAGTCAGTACACTTACATGTTTGAGCAGTCCCTCTTCACCCACAGACTTCACCAGTCCCTTGACATCCATCTGACCCAGTCTCAGAAGGTACAGAGGTCTTCCCTCTGTACAACATTTTAAGATATTAACAGTAGTAATATAAGCCACTTCTAAATAGTAATAGAAATTAAGCAAGCAGTGCATCTAATACATCAAACATTATCACTGTAATTCCAACCAAAGTAAACCTGATAAAACTACAAATAGTACAAAATAAAGAGATAAGGAAGAGAAAACGTCCATACCCTTTATCCTGGTGGTGCCACCCTCCTGGGAATAGTCTTTCACCACCTGATTGATCTGATACTCGTTCATGATCTTGTCAATTTGGTTCTTCTTTCTCCATATCAGGGAATGGCTCAGCATCTCCCGGGCTTTCTCGATGTTGAAGTCTCTCGCCCGCAAGAATCTCAGAAGGCAAGCATCACTGGGGACCTTCAGGGGCATAGATACAGCAGTGCTCAAAATGCTATTTTTTTAAATCTATTTATTTATTTCATTTTAGCCTATTTTTTTCTTAACCTAACCAAGAGGTTACTTAGGTAAAGAAAGCTTTATGAACAAAATTTTCAAGCCCTAGAATACTAAATGACAAAAGCAACTAGAAATTCATCCCCTTTTGCTGTCAACCTTGAACAGTAATCATTACCAAAACCTATTCAATAAAAACCATACCCAACACCCATTCAGTAAAAAACAAAATATCTAACAAGTCCCAGAGAAAGAAATCAAGAACACCCGCATGATCGGCGAAGGAAGAACCGACAGATGCAAGAAATGTTCCTCACCTTTCCTTTCTGAAGCTCGCCAACCCATTTCTTGAGTTGTATTAATCTTGACTCCTGGAGTGGGGTCAGGTCACCTAAGCACCTCTTGATGTAGTCTGCATCCAGCTTGTTGTTGTCTAATTGGCAGGAAATAATAATTATCAATATTCAATACAGTTCATTCTATAATAAGTATTTCTAAATATCTGTTCATTCCTCTTCAATGACTTTCCTCTTTAGTTCATGATAAAAAAAATAATATTAACTTCTTGACAACTGAGGAATCTTAGAAAGAATATTCAATTATCTTTTTTATTTCATAGTTTAAAGCATATCCTACTGACAGACAAGAATACTTAGGTTTAAAACATGTAATAATTTTAAGCTTTATACTAAGAAATAATACCATCAAAATAAGACTAGCTCTATAACAGCCCCAGCCTTAGTTGGGGTAAAGTTATATGGTGGGAGATGATGAAGTACAATAGAAAAAAAACAAAAAAACAAAACAGGAAGGAATTGAAAAGAAAACAGAGAAGAGAAAGTAAATAAAGAAAGAAGGAAAGCAAAAAAGGAAAACTTGAAGTTGAATATTTACTTTCAGCAATGATACGATAGTTGAGAGAGAGAAAACAAAAACAACAAAGGAAATGAACATACAAACGAAGAGGACACTGATATACAGAAGTGTAGTACGTGAAATTTCCACAGTGTGTACTGGAAGGTGATTTGTGATTTAAAAGGAGGAAAAGAAAAGGGAAAAAAAAAAAAAAAAAAAAAAAACTCTTTTTTTTTTTTTCCCCCCCCATTTTTTTTGGGGGCTGAAAAAAAAAAAAAAAAAAAAACCTTGGAAAAAAAAAAAAAAAAAAAAAAAAGTAAAAAAAAAAAAAAAAAAAAAAATTTTTAAAAAACCCCCAAAAAAAAAAAAAAAAAAAACCCCTTTTTTTTAAAAAAAAAAAAAAAAAAAAAAAAAAAAAAAAAAAAAAAAAAAAAAAAAAAAAACCCCCCCCCCCCCCCCCCCCCCCCCCCCCCCCCCCCCCCCCCCCCCCCCCCTTTTTTTTTTTTTTTTTTTTTTTTTTTTTTTTTTTTTTTTTTTTTTTTTTTTTTTTTTTTTTTTTTTTTTTTTTCAAATTTAAAAAAAAAAAAAGGAAAAATAAAAAAAAAAAAAAAATAAAAAAGGTTTAATTTTTTTAAAAAAAAAAAAAAAAAAATTTATTATTTATTTGGGTTTTATATAATTAATTATTATATTTTTTTAAAAAAAAAAAAAAACCCCCCTAAAAAAAAAAAAAAAAAAAAAAAAAAAAAAAAAAAAAAAAAAAATTATTTTGATTAAAATTTTTAAAAAATATAATTTAAAATTTTGTTATTTATATTTAAAATTATAAAAAATATTATTTAAAAACTTATATTTTAATTTATTAAAATTTTAATCTTTAAATAAATTATAAACCCCCTTATTTTAAATTATATTAAATAATAAAAAATTTAAAAAACAAAAAAAAAAAAAAAAAAAAAAAAAAATATTATATATATATAATATATTTATATATATATATATATAATTATATTTTTCTCCCCCCCCCCCCAAAAAAAAAAAAAAAAAAAAAAAAATAAAAAAAAAAAAAAAAAAAAAAAAAACAAAAAAAAAAAAAACATTATTATGTAAAAAATTAATTATTTATATTAATATATATAATTTATTTTATTATAAAATATATATAAAATAATATTAATATTTTTATATATAATATATAATAAATTTTTATACATATATACATATTATAATATATACATATATATAAACATATAATATATATATTATATAAAATATATAACCAAAAAAACAAAAAAAAAAAAAAAAAAAAAAAAAAACAAAAAAAAAAAAATTTATTATTATTATAATATATAATTTTTATATATATATAAAATTTAATATATAATATATTTATAATATATATAAATATATTATATATATATATATATATAATATATATTAAAAATATATATTTATATATATTATATAATATAATATATATATTTTTAAAATAATAATATATATAAAATATAATATTTTAAAATATATATATATTAAAATATATATATAATAATTTTTATATAATATAAAATATATAATTAATAATAGTATTTTAAAAAAACAAAAAAAAAAAAAAAAAAAAAAAAAAAAAAAAAAAAAAAACTATATATATTTATATATATATATATATATAAATTATATATTAAAATATATAATAAAATTATATATAATATAATAATATATTATATTTATATTATATATATATAATTTTTTATAATATATATATATTATATATATAATAAAATAAAATATATTAAAAAATATTTTATATATATATATATATCTATATATATATAATTATTTTAATATATATATTTATTATTATATTATAATATAATATAAAATATATATAATTATAAAATATATTAATATAATTATTAATATATATTTTTAATATATATATAAAAAAAAAAAAAAAAAAAAAAAAAAAAAAAAAAAAAAAAACCTATATATATATATTATATATATATAATATCTATATGAATTTATATATATATAATATATATATAATATATATTTTTAATTATATATTTAATATATTATATAATATTTTATAATATATTTAATATTAATATAATTTTTTTTTTTTTTATATAATATATATATTATATATAAAATTATATATATATTATATATATATATATTATAAATTATTTTTTTAAATTTTTAAAATATTATATAAATATTAATATTTTAAATTATATTATATTATTTAATAATTAATTATAATTTTATTTTATATATTAAATTATATATATATTAATATATATATTTAATATTTTAAATATTTTTATATATTTATTTATATAAAATTTTAATATATTATATTATAATTATATATATTATTTATTATATATATTTTATATTTTATATATTTATATTTAATATAAATTATATATATACAAAATATAATATATATTATATATATATATTATATATAATATAAAATATAATATTATATTATATATTTTAAAATATTATATATATATAAATAAATATATATATATATTATTTTTATATATATATATATATTTTTATTTATAATATTATATATCATTAATATATTTATTATTTATTTATTTATTTTATTTTTATAATATAATTTTTTTTTTATAATTTTTTATTTATTTTAATTATTATTATTACATATATATATTTTATATATAAATATTTTTTTTTCTATTTTTTTTTTTTTATATTTAAAATTTTTTATATTTTTTTCTATTTTTCTTTAATATTTCTTTTTTTACATATTTTTAATTTTTTATTCATATTTTTCCCCCTTTTTTTTATCTTTATTCTTTTTTCTTATTTTATTTTTTTTTTTTTTTTAATTTCCCATATTATATTTAATATATACTTATTTTTTATTTTATTCATATATATTTTACATTAATATATTTTAAAATTATAATACTATTTATATAAATTTTATATATTATAATATATATCTATATAATTATATATAAAATTATATATATAAAAATTATATACATATAAATAATATTTATAATAATAATTTATTATATATATATATATTAAAATATTTTAAAATATATCTTTTAAAATATATATATACATATATAATTTTATTTATATATCATATATATATTATATATATATAATATATATAATTATATATATATATTATAAATCTAAAATATATATACATATATTTATTTAACATATACTATTTATATATAATAAATTTAAAACCTTAATTTTATACTATAAAAATATATTACATATAATATATATATATTTATTTTATATATATATTATTATATATATATATATATTTTATACATTTTAAATATAAAAATTATATATTAACAATATATAATAATAAATATATTTATATTACATTAATTTACATATTATATACATATATTTATCATATATATTATATATACATAATATATATATATAAAAAAACATATTATATATATATACAATTTTAAAATTATTTATATACAATTATTTTATCCTTTTAATTATTTTATTTACTTTTTTTATACAATATATATAATACAAAAATATATAAAATTATAATATATAAAATTTTATTATATATTATTTTCCCTTTATATATATATACCTATATATTAAAAATTATATAATAATATATATATATACATATATTTATATCATATATATTATTTCATTATATTATTATATATACTTAATTTTAATATTATTAATTATTATATATTAAAACATATTTTATATATTTATATTTATCTATTTTAAAACTTATTATTCTAAAAATTTTATACATATATATATCTTTTTTATCCCTTTAATACATATTTTTTATATTATTAATATTAATATTTTATATTTATTCTATTTTTTTATATTTTTTTATTTTTTTTTTTCTTTTTTTATTATTTTTTTTTTTTTTTTATTATTTTTTTTTCCCCTTTTTTTTTGCCCTCCCCTTTTCCCGTGGTTGGGTTTTTCCTTTTGTGTTTTGTCGGCGCTGTCCCCGTCCTTTTAAATCCCTTCCCCCTTTCGAAAAAAAAAAAGTCTCTTTTCCCCTCCTGTTTTCTTGGGTACAAAGAAAAATACTCAAAAGTTTCTACACTAA
>NC_051392.1:873169-890669 GCF_015228065.2 Penaeus monodon | reverse complement strand
TTTCCCTCCCCATATTCCTCCTCTTCTCCTACCCCTTCCCCCCCCCCCTCTCTCCTCTTCCATCCCCCCACCCCTCCCCCTCTCCTCCTCTCTCCTCCCCCTTTTCCCCCCCCTCTCCTCCTCTCTCCTCCCCCCTTCCCTCCCCCTCCCTCCTCTCTCCTCCCCCCTTCCCCTCCCCCCCTCTACTCCTCTCTCTCTCCACCTTCCCCTCCCCCTCTCTCCTTCTCATCCCCCTCTTCCCTCCCCCTCTCCTCCTCTCCTCCCCCCCTTCCCACTCCCCCTCTCTCCCTCTCTCCTCCCCCCTTCCCCCTCCCCCTCGTTCCTCCACTCTCTCCTCCTCCCTTCCTCTCCCCCCCCCCCTCCCCCCCCCCCCCCCCCCTCTCCGCAATGGACAAGAGCCGCAAGCAATTCAGTTCCTTTCTTTTGTGCCTTCAAGCAGCGGCTCCTCTCGGATTCTCACTTCCTTTATGCTCTGAGTGAAGTCTCTCTTGGCTGTGGCCGAGGGAAAGAGTGAGTGAAAGAGTGAGTGAAAGAGTGAGTGAGTGAGTGAAAGGGTGAGTGAAAGAGTGAGTGAGAGTGTGTGAAAGTGTGAGTGAGTGAGTGAAAGAGTGAGTGAAAGTGTGAGTGAATGAGCGAAGAGTGACTGGAGTGAGCGAAGATGTGAGAGAAGTGATGTGTGAGCGAAAGATGTGGTGAAGGAGTGAGTGAGAGTGAGTGAAAGAGTGAGTGAGTGAGTGAAAGAGTGAGTGAAAGATTGAGCGAAAGAGTGAGTGAGAGTGAAAGAGTGAGTGAGTGAAAGAGTGAAAGAGTGAGTGAGTGAGTGAGTGAAAGATGTGAGTGGAAAGGAGTGAGTGAAGACCGTTGATTGTGAGTGAGTGAAAGAGTGAGTAAGCGAAAGAGCGAGCGAGTGAGTAAATGAGCAAGTAACTGCGGATGAAAGAGCGAGTGAGTGGATGAATACCAATGAGCAACTGCATATGAGAGTGTATGTGTGAGTGACTGAGTAACAGGAGCTGCAAGAGTGAGTGAGGGACGGAGTGATAGAAGAAGAAGAAGAAGAAGAAGAAGAAGACGGAAGAAAGAAGAATGAAGAAGAGAAGAAAGAAAAGAGAAGAGGAAGAAAAGAAGAAGAGGAAGAGGAAGAGGAGGAAGAAAGAAGAAGAGGAAAGAAGAAGAAGAGGAAGAAGAAGAACAGAGGAAGAAGAAGAAGAGGAAGAAGAAGAAAAGAAGAAGAAGAAAAGAAGAAGAACAGAAGAGGAAGAAGAAGAAGAGGACGAAGAAGAAGAGGAAAAGAAGAAGAGAGAGGAAGAAGAAGAAGAGGAAGAAGAAGAAGAGAAGAGGAAGAGGACAAGAGGAAAATTATATATATATATATATTATCCATATATATATATATATATATATATATATATATATATATATATATATATATTCTCTTATCTCGCATTCCTCCTCTCCTTGTCCGTTTCTCTTTCCTTGTCTGCCTCACTTCCGCGCTTACTTCATTTCCTCTCTTCCTCCCTCCCTTTTTTGTCTGTGTGTACACGCACATGTAATAAAAGGGTCAAGCCAAAACAAGACACGAAGTCTCAATTCCTTCCGACTCTCTCTCTCTCTCTCTCTCTCTCGCGCTCTCCTCTCTCTCTCTCTCTCTCTCTCTCTATCTGGGTCGTCTGTCTGTCTGTCTGTCTGTTGTCTGTCTCTGTCTCTGTCTCTGTCTCTGTCTCTGTCTCTGTCTCTGTCTCTCTCTCTCTCTCACCATTACTCTTGATCTTGCTCTTATTCTCGCTCTCATTTACTCTTACTCTCAGTCTTACTCTCAGTCTTACTCTCAGTCACCGCCACCGCCACCGCCGCCTCCCTCGAACTCGCCCACCAGATCTCGGGGTTCCGCGAGACTCCCGGGAAAGATTTGGATAAATCGTGGGTCGATGAGTCTTAGGAGGTGGAGGAGGATGGGGTAGGGGGGGATGGGTAGGGGGGAGGGGATGGGGGGGTAGGGAGGGAGGATTGGGGTAGGGGGGAGGGAGGGGAGGGATGGGGTTGGGTGGAGGAGAGGAGGAGGGGAGGAGGAGGAGGAGGGGAGGAGGAGGAGGACGGAGGAGGGGGAGAGAGGGAGGAGGGAGGAGAGAAAGAGAGAGACGAGAGATGAGAGAGAGAAGAGAGAGAGAGCGGAGCGAGACGAGAGAGAAGAGGAGAGAGGAGAGAGACGAGAGAAGAGAGAGGGAGAGGGATATAGATGAGGAGAAGAGAGAGAGGGAGAGAGAGAGAGATGGGAGAGAGGAGTGAGAGAGAGAGATGAGCGAGGAGAGAAGAGAGCGAGAGAGCGAGAGATGCGAAGAGAGCGAGAAGCGAGATGGGAGAGGAGAGGAGATGAGGAGACGAGGGAGGAGTGAAGGAGAGAAGAGGGAGAGGAGATTGAAGGAAGGAGGAAGAGGAGAGAGGAGAGAGAGGGGAGAGAGAAGAGATCGAGAGCGAGGAGAGAGAGAGTATTGTGAGGTGAGAGGAGAGAGAGAGAGAGAGAGAGAGAGCGAGAGAGAGGAGCGGAGGAGAGCGAGGCGAGCGAAGAGAGCGGAGAGAGAGGAGAGAGGAGAGAGGGAGGAGAGAGAGAGATGAGAGAAGTGAGAGAGAGAGAAGCGGGAGATGAGGGAGAGGAGAGAGAGAGAAGAGAGAGAGAGAGAGGAGAGTTCCGCGGAGAGAGATGAGAGAGAGAGAGAGATGGAGAGAGAGAGGGAGAGGACAGACGAGAGAGAGCCCGAGGAGAGAGAGATGAGAGGATGAGAGAGAGGGGAGAGACTGGAGAAAGGGAGAGAGAGCGCTTAGCGATGAGACGATGGAGCGAGCCGAGCGAGCGAGATGAGAGAGAGAGAGAGAGATGAAAGGAGAGGAGAGAGATCGAGGATGAGGAGCGAGAGGGAGAGAGAGAAGACCTCCCGAGAGCGAGAGAGGAGAGAGAGCGAGAGAGAGAGAGCGAGAGAGCGAGAGAGAGAGAGAGAGCAGAGGAGAGAGGAGATGAAGCCGAGAGAGAGAGAGAGAGCGAGCGAGAGAGAGAGCGAGAGAAGGGAGGAGGAAAAGAGAGGAGATGGAAGGGAGGGGGGGGGAGGCAGAGGTCCCAGCGGTCGGGGCAGATAATTCCTGTTCTAAACGACTCAAAAGGGGATCGGGAGGGCAGCGGTTCGGCCAAAAGGTTTGGTCAGGCGGAGGGTAACCTCTACGATGCAGCTTTGCAATCAAGGGTTCCGCCGCCGCCGCCGGCCGGTCCGCCGCCGCGCGCCGCCGCCGCCTCCGCCGCTCCCCGGCAGCAGCAGCAGAGTCAGCAGCAGCATCAGCAGCAGCAGCAGCTAGCAGAGGCGCAGCATGCAGCAGCAGCAGCAGCAGCAGCAGCAGAAGCAGTCAGCCGCACCTTAGCAGCACGAGGAGGAGAAGCACGCGGAGGCGAAGCAGACGAGAACTCAGGACGACGACAAGGGACACGCGGACGACGGACGACGAACGAGGCCCCGGCCCCCGCCGCGGCCGCGCCCCGGCCGCCACGGGGCCGCCGGCGCAGCGACGCCCCGCCGCCGAGCGTGACGGTCCGCCTGGCGGAGCGCAACAAATGACAGCCGGCCGGAGGCCGAACCACACAGCGGACGGCCGCAACCAGCCGAGGAGAAGAGGGGCGCAGCGCCGGCAAGAGCTGGGGCCCGACACAACACGGACGGAATGGCACGGCGAGAGCGGCGACAGGGCAAAAGCGAAAGGGTAAAACAGGGGCCCAAAAAGGGGGCTAGCGGAGGGGCCCGACCGGGGAGGCACAAGAGAAGCCCGAGGCAAAACGAGAGAGAGAGAGAGGAGAGAGAGAGAGAGAGCCGGGGGGGAGATACGAGAAGAGAGAAGAGAGAGGGAGAGAGAGAGAGGACGGGAGAGAGAGAGAGAGGAGAGACGAGAGAGAGGAGAGAGTGGGAAGAGAGGAAGAGTAGGAGTGAGAGAGAGAGAGCGAGAGGACTGAGGGAGACTGAGGAGAGAGAGAGAGAGGGGAGAGAAGAGAGAGAGAGAGAGAGAGAGAAGGAGAGAGAGAGGGAGAGAGAGAGAGGGGAGAGAGGAGAGGGAGGGAGAGAGAGAGAGAGAGAGAGAGATGGCAGGAGAGAGAGAGATGAGGAGAGGAGAGGAGAGAGAGAGGAGAGAGAGGAGAGAGAGAGATGAGGAGAGGGAGAGGAGAGAGAGAAGAGAGAGAGAGAGGAGGAGAGAGAGGGAGATGAGAAGAGAGAGAGAGGGAAAGGAGAGAGAGAGAGAGAGAGAGAGAGAGAAGGAGAGAGAGAGAGAGAGAGAGAGAGAAGGAGAGAGAGCGAGAGAGAAAAGGAGGAGAGAGAGAGGAGAGGAAGGGAGAGAGAGAGAGAAGGAGCAGGGGAGAGAGAGAGAGAGAGAGAGGAGAGCTGACTAATAATCGACAGGAGAAGAGAGAGAGAGAGAGAGAAGTGAGGAGAGAGTAGAGATGATGAGAGGAGAGAGATGAGAGAGACGAGAGAGAGAGAGAGAGAGAGGAGGGAGAGCCAAGGAGAGAGAGAGAGGAGGAGAGGAGGGGAGAGGAGGAGAGGAGAGGAGAGAAGGGCAGGCGCCAAAGGCCGGGGGACAAGGGAGACAGATGACAGGGAGGAGAGTATGACAGACAGAGAGAGAGAGCAGAAGAGAGACAGAGAGAGAGAGACAGAGAGAGCGATCAGACAGATACAGAGAGAGAAGAGAGAGACAGAGAGAGAGAGCAGAGGAGAGACAGAGAGAGAGACAGAAGAGAGACAGAGAGGAGACAGAGAGGAGAGGAGCCGAGAGAGACAGAGAGAGATGGACCAGAGAGAGATGTAACAGAGAGAGGAGAACAGAGACAGAGCGAGAGTGAGAATACAGAGCGAGAGAGACCAAGCCCCACACGAGAGAGACAGGAGAGTAGAGAGAGAGGAGAGAGAGAGAGAGAGACCAGAGGAGAGAGATAGAGGGACAGAGCGAGATGAGAGAGAGAGAGAGAGAGAGGAGAGAGAGGGGACAGAGAGAGAGACAGAGAGAGAGAGACAGAGAGAGAGAGAGAGACGACAGAGAGAGGAGAGAGACGAGCGAGAACAGATAGAGAGAGAGAGAAGAGAGAGAGACAGAGAGAGAGGACAGAGAGGAAGGAGAGAGAGGAGAGAGAAGAGATAGAGACAGGAGAGAGAGAAGACACAGAGAGCGAGACAGAGAGAAGAGAGAGAGAGAGACAGAGAGACAGAGAGACAGGAGAGGAGAGAGACAAGTAGAGAGCGAGACAGAGAGAAGGAGACATAGAGAGAGAGACAGCGAGAGAGAGAGACAGACTAGAGAGACATAGAGAAGAGAGAGAGAGAGAGAAGATAGAGGTAAGATAGAGAGAGAGAGACAGATATAGAGAGATATGATAAGAGAGATGTAGAGATAGAGAGAGATAGGGAAGAGATATAAGGTAGAGAGAGAGAGAGATATAGAGAGGAGAGATGGAGTAGAGAGATATGCGATAAAGAGAATTACGGAAAGCGATAGATGTGAGAGAGAGAGATATAGAGGGAGATATAGAGATTAAGATAGAGAGAAAAGATGGAGAGAGAAGAGAGAGAGAGAGAGAGAGAGAGAGGGCGTAGAAAGAGAGAGAGAGAGAGAGAGAGCAAGGATAGAGGGAGAGAGAGATAGAGAGAGATAGAGATTAGAGAGGGAGCGAGGATATGAAGAAGGTACGAGCGAGAGAGTAGATAGGGAGAGATAGAGATAGAGAGAGAGGTTAGAGAGAAGATATAGAGAGGAGAGTAGGGGAGAGGAGTAGATGGAGAGAGATATAATAGATGTAGATAGATAGAGATAGAGAGAGAGAGGGAGAGATAGAGAAGAGAGAGAAAGAGCGATGGATGATGAGGAGAGAAGAGAGAAGAGAGAGAGCTCGAGATAGAGCGAGCTGGGGAAGATAGTAAGATAGATATAGAGAGAGAGAGTAGAGAGAGGGAGAGAGAGATAAGAGAGAAGATAGATAAGAAGATAGAGTAGAGAGAGTATAGATATAGAGAATAGATAGGATATATATATAGCGATCGGAGGGATAATAGAAGAAGTATAGATAGATATAATTATATATATAGGATAAGTAGAAGATGGATATTATATATATATATAGATATAAGATATGAGGTAGATGAGAGTAGAGAGATACGATGATGAGAGAGAAGATAGTATATAGAGATATATATATATATATATATAGATATATGTATAGATGATAATATAGAGATATATAGAGAGGCATATGTAGATATAGAATATAGATAATAGATATATATATATATAGATATAGATAGGTATTATAATAGAGATAAGGAGAGATGATACTAAGAAAGATATCTAGAGGGATATATATAAGATAATATATAGTAGATATATAAGATATAGAGGTATAAGGAATAGATATAATGAGATATATATATATATAGATGGTATTAATATAATAGTCTAGAGTAAGATTAGAGAGAATATATGTAGATAGTATAATATATATAATCGATATATAGAGATGATGATATGTTATATATTATATATATATAGAGATATATATGTATATATATATAGATATATATATATATATATATATATCTATGTATATATATATGTATATATACTATATTATAATATAATATGTCTATATATCATATCTATATATGTATATATTATATATATATATATAGATGTATATATATATATAATATATATATATATATGTATATATATATATAATATATATATATTATATATATATATGTATATATATATGTCTATTATATTGTATATAATATATATATGTATATTATAATATATAGGATTATATATATATAAATATATATATATATATATATACAATATATAAGCAAATTCCATAAAGCTGTCATTAGTGACTCGATATAATTTGCCCCCCCCCCCCTCCAAAAAAAAAAATAATAATAATAAATAAATAAATAATTAAAAAATAATAAATCCATTCTGATGATGGCAATGGCCTTACACAATTAATCACACACACACACAAAACACACACACACAACCCACCCACACACAACACACCACACACACCACACACACACACAACACACACACACAACACAACACGTAAAAAAATGTACAGGCGTCATTCGCAACTTGGTCAACGCGAATCAACAGTGGATCCTGTTCTGCCTCGTCAATATTCAACGCGATTACGGGCACTTGTTTAATGATCCGCTAATATGATCCTTTATTGTTGTTTTCGTTTAGTTGGGTTGACGCTTTAACGGTTTGGTTGTTTGTCAGTCGATTGTCTGGTTGTTTGCCAGTCGATTGTTTGGTTGTTTGGTTGTTTGTCAGTCGATTGTCTGGTTGTTTGTCAGTCGATTGTCTGGTTATTCGGTTGTTTGTCACTTTCCGTTGTTTCTTTCTTTGTTTGTCTGGTCACTTATAAAGAAATTGGTTGTTTGCCTGTTTCTCAATTGTTTGGCTGTTTACCTGTTTGGTTCTTTATCAGTTTCTTCTCTTCCTTGTTTCATTTGAGTCTTTTATCATACAATTCCATTAGTTTGTTTCGTTTGTGATCAGTTCACTGTTTTTTTTTATCTATTCATTCAATTATCAATTAATCTATTTATTTCATCTCACGAATCATCATCTATTTTCTTGTATTCGAAGAAAACTTGGAAATATAAATAAAATAACAAAAAAAAAAAAGAAAAAAAAATAAGAAAAATCATTGAAGAGAATAAAAAAAAAGGAAAACGTGATTGAGATTTTTACCAAGTAAGAAAAATGAAGATGGAAAAAAATATCTTTCTCAAGGCAAGAAAGTAAAAGAAAACGAAGAAAACGATAAACAACGAAGACCAAAGAAGCAAAGAGGAGAATAAAAACAAAACAAAACACGAGAGCTCAGAAAAGAAAAAGAAAAAAACTAATACTAATAACTACTACTACAATACTACTAATACTATTACTATACTACTACTAATATACTACTACTATAACTACTATTACTACTACTACTACTATTACTACTACTACTACTACTACTATTACTACTACTACTACTACTACTATTACTACTACTACTACTACTACTATTACTATTACTACTACTACTAATAATAATAATAATAATAATAATAATAATAATAACTATAATAACACGATAATTTTTTTTTAAACAAAACAAAAATGAAAAAAAAAAAAAACTCACACCCGGGTAAATAAGGTACCACTTAAAAAAAAAAAACACTAAACAAATAAACAAACACAAACCATAAGACTCCCTACCTTTTTGAGCAGATAAGGCGCCTCCACATGCAACCTGCAACGCCGCGAGATCTGCGTGACCGCCTTATCTTTAGACGTGTGCTCCTTGATGACGTCAGTCCCGGCCATGATGGGGATCATGTCACACGTCGGGAAGCGCCGCACGTACGCCTGGGGACGAAAGGCGGGGAGGTCAGCAAGGGAACAATTGCCATGATATTATGAATGAGTAAACGTGTGAACAAAAGAATAAAATATAATAATCATAATTATAAACAAAAGAATATAACTAATATTATGAGTAAACGTGTGAACAAAAGAATAAAATAATCATAATCATAATAATTATAAACAAAAGAATATAAACAAAATTATGAGTGAACATTTGAACAAAACAAAAACAAAAACAAAAATTTAATAACTATAGTAATTATAAACAAAAGAATATAAACAAAATCAATAAGTGTAAACAAGTGAACAAAACAAGGGGTAGAGAAAGGAAGGGAATCACAACGATACTATAAATAATACTACAAATAAGTGTAAACATGTATAGGAGAAGGGAAGAGTTAGGAAGGGAAGAATTATAATAATATTATAAATGATGAGAATACGAAATGGTAATGGTGATGATGATAATTGTAATAAAATACGGTAATAGTGATGGTAATGGTGGTGCTAATAATTGTACTAACGGTAACGGTGATAACAATAATTGTAGTTATAATGGAAATGGGGTAATAGTAATAAAAACTAATAATATCGACTGTACTGATGTTTCTTCAATGATATGTAAATAATGGTAACAATGGCAATAATAATCATGGAATAATGTAAATGTGGCAATGGTGATAATTACAATCATATCTAAAATAATAATTATTATCATAACGCACAATAATGATAATGATAATAACGATGATGATAATGAAGGTAACAACATCATGAAACTCATCACTGAAAACAAAAACAACAGTCATAATAACCATAAAAAAAAACAATAATGATAATGATAACAACGATGATATTAATAAAGGTAATACACCATGAAACTCCTCACTGATAACAAAGAAAAAACAAAACAATAACAACAACCACAAAAAAATAATATAATTTCAACAAGAAGAGAAAATTTGCATCACATCGAACGGGTAAAGTGAACCAAGGCTGGAAATGCAAGGCCCGGGTCTCACGCCGACCTCGGCAACGTATCTTGGCGAGGGAAGGGACGTTGTACTACTGGATGATGATGAGCAAAAAAGCTAATATGATGATAATTATAATATACATCATGATTGATGATGATGATTGATGATTGATGATGATGATTGATGATTGATGATGATGATGATGATGATGATTGATGATGATGATGATGATGATGATGATGATGATGATGATGATGATGATATGATGATCAAATAGGAAATCAAATAGTAATTATATATTTGGAAAAATAAAACATAATAAAATAAAAATGCTAAGCAAGAAGAAATTCGCCAAGCCAGAGGAACCGACCCCTGTAGCTCGCAACGGTTTATTAGAAAAATCGTGAAATATTGGGGAATTTTTATTAAATCCACACATTTTCCGCCGCGCGCGAATATGAGATGAAAATTTCCCAGCGCGAACGTTTTAGGGCAAACATATATGCCTTTTAATCCTCCCCCCCCCCCAACCCACACACAAACTAGTTATCAACACCTTCATCTTTCTTCTTCTTCTTCTTCTTCTTCTTCTTCTTCTTCTTCTTCTTCTTCTTCTTCTTCTTCTTCTTTTTTTCTTTTTCTTTTTCTTTTTCTTTTTCTTTTTCTTTTTCTTTTTCTTTTTTCTTTTTCTTCTTCTTTTTCTTCTTCTTCTTCTTCTTCTTCCCATCCTTCTCTATTTTCTTCTGGTTTCTCAACCATGAACCAGTCTATCAACTCCAGGAGTCTGCCATGTCCTTCCGCGGACTTCTTCCATCGCACCAGCAGTCTACCATCAACTACCATGAACTGCAGGACCTATCAGGACCTACCATGAACTACGATCAACTACCATGGACCCCTTTTATCCGATTGGTCTACCATCATCTACCATGAACCTACTCTACATCTTCCCTGTCCTCCCCATTTTCCCTCCCCTTTCGCGTCTCATTCATCCTCCTCCTCCTCCTCCTCCTCCTCCTCCTCCTCCTCCTCCTCCTCCTCCTCCTCCTCCTCCTCCTCCTCCCCACTAGCCCCCTTCTCCCCCTCCCACCTCCTTTCTCCTCCCTCTTCCTCCCTCCCCCTCCCTCCCCCTCCCCTTTACACCCTTGGCCTTTCCACCCTTACTTCTCACCCTGTCAGAGTCGATACCCAACGACAGAATAATATATTGATCAATAGGCCGATATTACTCTCCTCCCCTCGTCTCTCTTCCCACACATTCTCTCATTCCGTTCCGAGAGAGGAGGGAGGGAGGGAGGGAGGGAGGGAGGGAGGGAGGGAGGGAGGGAGGGAGGGAGGGAGGGAGGGAGGGAGGGAGGGAGGGAGGGAGGGAGGGAGGGAGGGAGGGAGAGAAAGGGAGGGAGGGTGAAAGAGAGGGAGGCAGGGAGGAATAGAGGGTGAGAGGGAGGGAAGGAGGGTGAGAACGGGGGAGTGATGGAGTGCGTGTGCATGTGCGTATGCGTGTGTGAACATGTGTGCGCGCAAGGTCTATATAAGTATAGATCTTGCGTGAGCGTATGAAAAAGAAAAGAAAATGACAGGATAAAAAATGGGAAAAGAGAGAGAAGGAGAGAGAGAGAGAGAGAGAGAGAGAGAGAGAGAGAGAGAGAGAGAGAGAGAGAGAGAGAGAGAGAGAGAGAGAGAGAGGCAAAAAACGCCGACCTGTGAGTGCGAAGTCCCAGCCTCTTTCATATTCCACCTTCTCATCACAGGATATAAAAAAGGACAAATATTTACACGTGCGTCAAGTTCTCTCACCCCCCCCCTTTCCTACTCCTCCCCTCCCCTACCTTCCCCTCCTCCACCTTCTTTCCGTCCTCTCTTTCCTTTTTCTCGTTTCCTTTCATTTCTCCGGACTTCTGTTTAGTCATTTTGTTTCATCCTCTTTCCATGCCCCTTTTCAATCTTATTATCTTTTCCTTTCGTTTTGTCCCCCTCTTTCTATCTTTTTTTTTCTCTCTCGCTCTTCCATCCATTCACTCTCTCTCCTTCCTCATTTCCCTCCTTCATTCCCTCTCCTCATTTCCATAACTACCTCCCTCCCTCCCGCTCCCCAGCCCTTGTTCCCTCCCTCCCAGCTCCCTCCTTCATTCCCTCTCTCATCCTCCCCCCCCATTACCTCCTTCACCCTCTCCCGCTTCCTCTTAATTTCCTCCCCCCACACTTTATTCTTTCTCCCTTCCCTTCCTCCCACAACGAAGCAAAAGGGACAGAAAAAAAACAGCTGATACCCCCCACCACCCCACCCCACCTGACACGGCGAGTATACAAATCCCATGTGTAAATAACCTTAACGAAAGACACCGTATTGTTACACTTTTTTTTTTTACTATACAAGGGATTTTTTTAACGGGAGAAATCTGTGCGGTAGCAACTGATTTTAGATAATGAAAATGATAATAAAGATAACGTTTGAGAGAAAGAGGAGAGAGAAGAGAAAAGAGACGGGGAAGGGAGAAAGGCGGAGGGAGGGAGGGAGGGAGGGAGGGAGGGAGGGAGGGAGGGGAGGGAGGAGAGAGGGAGGAGAGAGAGAGAGAGAGAGAGAGAGAGAGAGGAGAGAGGAGAGAGAGAGAGAGAGAGAGAGAGAGAGAGAGAGAGAGAGAGAGAGAGAGAGAGAGAGACAGAGACAGAGACAGAGAGACAGAGACAGAGAGACAGAGACAGAGAGACAGAGACAGAGAGAGAGACACAAACAGAAAGAGAGACAGAGACACAGACAGAGAGACACAAATAGAGTAAGAGAGAGAGAGAGAAAGAAAGAGAGACAGACAGAGAAAGAGAGAGAAACACAGAGTGAGAGGCACAGGCAGAGACAGAGAGAGCAAACCCGACCCATTCACCTCACGAAGGTTGATGAATAATTGCACAGCTCAATGTTAGGCCTGCATACCGGGCGGGCGGGCGGAAGGAAGGAAGGAGGGGATAGCCACGGACGCATATAAAGCCACGGCCATTAAAAAAAAACGTTCGGATATAGCGTCACAAAAGACCCGAAACTACAGTGGATCCCCGAACTACCGAACTACGGACCCGCTCACCCCACACACGGACACAAAGCCACGTATAACGAAAGCCATGGCGAATACAGAGGCTCCCCCCCCCTCCCCCGACCATAAAGCCACGCATATAGGCCTGAAGTCACCAATAGAAAGCCTTGATAATAAAGTTTCTGACACTACCGGTTCCATAACCCTGATAAAAATAATGAAAAAGCGGCGGCTTGTGTGTGCGTGTCCTTGTTCTAACAGCATTAGTGGTAATGAGGAGGAGGAGGAAGAGAGGGAGGAGGAGGAAGAGAGGGAGGAGGAGGAAGAGAGGGAGGAGGAGGAAGAGAGGGAGGAGGAGGAGGGAGAGGAGGAGGAGGAGGAAGAGAGGAGGAGGAGGAGGAGGACGAGGAGGAGGAGGAGGACGAGGAGGAGGAGGAGGACGAGGAGGAGGAGGAGGACGAGGAAATGTGGTGAGAATAGAGAGCTAACCCACTTCGATGTTATCGGCGGACAACGTCACTTCATTAATACGCCTTCATCACGTTGGACGTCCGGGAAGAGGAGGAAATGGGGAAGAATGGAAGAGGAGGAGAGGGGAAGAGGAGGAAATGGGGAAGAGGAGGAAATGGGGAAGAAGGGAAGAGGGGGAGGAGGGGAAGAGGGGAAGAGGAGGAGAGAGGAAGAGAGGGAGAGGGGAAGATGGGGGAAAGGGATGATGGGGTAGAGAGGGGAAAGGAAAGGGGAGAGAGAGGGGAGAGGGAGAGAGAGGAGAGAGAGGAGAGAGGGAAGACCAGGAAAGGGGAGCGAGGTGAGGGCGAACGAAAGGTAGGGGGAGGGGGAGGAGAAAAGGGAGGAGGGAGCGTGGGTGGAAAGAGGAAGGGAGAGTGGGTGGAGAGGAGAGGGGAGACAGGGGAAAGGAAAGGGGAGAAAGAGGACAGGAGAAGGAATAGTGGGGAGAAGAAAGGAAAGGGAAGAGAAGACACAAAGGAGAGAAGAAAGGGGAGAGATGGAGGGTGATGAGAACGAGGGAGGAGCAAGATGGCGAGAAAAAGGAGGGGAAGGAAGGGATGGAGAGAGAAGGAAGGGTGGGGGCTGGGGAATGGGAGGAGGAGAAAGACGGGAGAGAGAAAGGAGAGAGGAGTAGGGAAGGGAGAGGGAAATGAAATGTAAAAAGGAAAAGGGAAAGGAGGAAGAGAAGGTGAAGGAGAATAGAAAGGGTAAAGAGAAGGGAAAGAAGAAGAAGAAGAAGAAGAAGAAGAAGAAGAAGAAGAAGAAGAAGAGGAGGAGGAGGAGGAAGAGGAAGAGGAAGAGGAAGAGGAAGAGGAAGAGGAAGAGGAAGAAGAAGAAGAAGAAGAAGAAGAAGAAGAAGAAGAGAAGAAGAAGAAGAAGAAGAAGAAGAAGAAGAAGAAGAAGAAGAAGAAGAAGAAGAAGCAGAAGAAGAAGAGGGAAGAGAAAGAGAACAGGAAGAAAAGGGAATAGGAAGATTAAGGAATAGGAACGCAAAGGGAGAGGAGGGGGGAGAGAGGGGAGAGAGAGAGATGGGTTCATTAGCCCATCACGCAAGGCTCTTATTAACTTAACTAATAGCCTCATGTCTCTAATGAAGTAAAGCGAACGACCTCAGACCATCGCGTGCGCTTCCCCGGGATTTTATTCTCCATCATCAGCAATCTCTTGGCGGGATCTCATTACCAATATTCTTCTTTGTTTTGTTTCTTCTTTTTATGCAACAAATATCGAAGAGAAAAAAAAATATATGGTTCTTTTTGAAGGTTTAAAGATAAGACCACCCAACGGAATCGCCGAAATATCGGAGCAATGCCATCTGATTAGAAAAAGAAAAAATAGTAATAATAAAAAATAATAATAACAATGAATAAATAAATAAATAAAATCTAGGATGCGAAAATATTCTTGCATGAATTTCGTGAAATAATAATTGTAAATATGTAACATTCAGTAAATACAGAAAAAAAATAATGCAAACACCATGAGAATATTAATACAAAAGTAGAGTCATTAATATACCGCAATAAACATAAAAATGTAAAAAATATAACAGATAACACAGCAAGAACGCAACGCCATTAAAACAAATAACACAACAACGTAACACACACGTCATAAACAACAACACCAATTAAAAACACACATGCCATAAACAACCCGACGACATAGGGGTACACCACACCCTCCCTACCCTCCCCATCCTCCCTAGCCACACCGACTACCATCCCACGCTTGCACAGTCATCCCAAGAAACTCCTTTGCTCCGCGGGCGAGTGCAACCTGCAATTGAGCCGCGCGGTGGAGGCGGGCACAAAAGGGGCGCCGGTGTTGCACGCTGACACTCGACGCCGCGCAAACAAGGGTCTGTTTGCCGTCATTGCGCGCGGCCTAATTTGAATCCGCTTGTTATCCGCATCTCTCGACGTCGGCTGCAGGTATGCGGATCGCGGAGGAACAAAGGAGAGGAGCTCACGGCGGGAATATTCATCGCGGCGATCACGGCGGTCGCTCCCGTGTTTTCGAAGCGCAAGTCTGTTTGTCTGGCAGACTGTCTGTCGGCTTCTCTTTCTCTGCCTGTCTTTCTGTCTTTCTGTCTGTCTGTGTCTGTCTGTCTGTCTGTCTGTCTGTCTGTCTGTCTGTCTGTCTGTCTGTCTGTCTCTCTCTCTCTCTCTCTCTCTCTCTCTCTCTCTCTCCCCTTTCCGTTTCTTTCCATGCCATCGCATGGTCACTTCTCTTCCGAATCGAATCTCTACAATAAAACATTTCAAGGCGCATAGAATCCCCTGCCCTCACTCCCCCTCCTTTTCCCCTCCCACCTATGAACAAGGTAAGGACCCCCCTCCCTCCCCCTCCTTTTCCCCTTCCCCTCCCACCTATGAACAAGGTAAGGACCCCCCTCCCCCTCCCTCCCCCTCTACGCAGCATGGCCTTGACGCCGTTCCTGGTAGCACATCACTCCCAATTCACCCCAATGACACTTCTCCAATTGGGCAAGGAGGGACAGCAAGCATTAGCAAGCACAGGGTGTTCAGGTGCACACAGCATGCACACGCCCGCTCGCATTCTCTCTCCTCCGCCGCGTCGTGTGTGAACGCAGGGCCACCACGGTCGCCCGTCGGGACCTTTGTGGGTCACGGCCGCCCTTACGCGGAAGTTCACCCGACGCTTTGTTCGCTACTTGCCCCCTGCAGCCCCGGCCCTCCGCCCTTCTGTGACCTTCCCTTCTCCCTATATTTCCTCGGCACTTTATGGCCTCCCTTAGCCTCCCTTGGCCTCCCTTCCCTTCCCTTCTCCCTATATTTCCTCGGCAGTTTATGGCCTCCCTTAGCCTCCCTTCCCTTCCCTTCTCCCTATATTTCCTCGGCACTTTATGGCCTCCCTTAGCCTCCCTTGGCCTCCCTTCCCTTCCCTTCTTTCTACTCTTTAGCCCCTCCACAGCTTGTGCACTGCCCTTCCCTCCTTGCTATTCCCTCCACCTGCCGCTAGCAATGCCCTTCCTTCCCCTTATCTAGAAATATATCTGTGCCATCCCCTTCCCTTCCCTCTGTAGTCCCTCCGCAGCTCACGACCTCGCTTTCCTTTCTTTCTCTCTAAGGCGCCCGCTCCTTTATCGCTCGCGCCTCTCCTTCTCCTTCCTTCCCTCGCTCCTCTCCGCCCACTCATAACCAGATGCCATGCCATGCCATGCCATGCCATGCCATGCCATGCCATGCCATGCCATGCCATGCCATGCCATGCCATGCCATGCCTTGCCTTGCCTTGCCTTGCCTTGCCTTGCCTTGCCTTGCCTTGCCTTGCCTTGCCTTGCCTTGCCTTGCCTTGCCTTGCCTTGCCTTGCCTTGCCTTGCCTTGCCTTGCCTTGCCTTGCCCTTCCCATTCCCTCCCCTCAGTTCCCCTCCGCCCCTTCATAGCACGCGCATCGCCTGTCCCTTTCCTCCTCGCCTCAGCTCCGTCCACCCCTTCGCAGCCCTGCAACGGCTAGGACCTCTCCATCAACATCTGGCTTATCTATCACTCGTCACTAAGCAACAGTCTTCTATAATTTGCTAAATTTCCACTTACTCGTTATCTGTTTATAACTGTGTGTGTTTGTGTGGTGTGTGTGTTGTGTGTGGGGTTTGTGTGTGTGGTGGTTGTGTGTGTGTGGTGTGGTGTGTGTGTGTGTGTGTGGGTGCGCGGCGTGGTATGTGCGTGTGCACGCGTGGTGTGTGTGGGGTGTGTGCCGCGTGCGTGGATGTGTGGTATGGGTGTATGTGGGGTTATGTGTGTGTATGGGGGTGTGTGTGTGTGGTGTGTGTGTGTGTGGGGTGTGTGTGTGTGTGTGTGTGGTTGTGTGGTTGTGTGTTGTGTGTGTGTGTGTGTGTGTGTCCTCACAAGCACACGAAGAGCCAGACAGGCATGGCGCTTACCTGCCCCGCCCCGAGGCCACAGACCTACCTCACGCGGCTAAATCTGAAATATGCATCCCTCCCTTGCAGTATTAACCCGCCGGAACTTTTTTTTTTAAATCCCTTAGTTATATAACTCGAGAGAAAATAAAGAAGAAGAAAAAGCTCAAATTAAACCAAAGATCTTTTCTCGCAGTTATGTTCGTAACTCAACGGCTTCCACGCACACAAACATATGCTGTGAAAGAATGGGGAGTAGGAGGTAGGGAGAAAGGATGAGAGGAGGGGGGGGAGAGGGGGAGAAGGGGGAGAGGGGGAGGAGGGAGGGAAGAAGGAAGGGAAAGGAGAGGAGGGGAATGGAAGGGGAAGGGGAAGGGAAGGGGAGGGGAGGGAAGGGGAGGGGAGGGGAGGGAAGGGAAGGGGGGGGGAGGGGAGGGGAGGGGGGGAAGGGAAGGGGGAGGGAAAAGGGGGGGGAGGGGAGGGAAGGGGAGGGGAGGGAAGGGAAGGGAGGGGGGGAAGGGAAGGGGGAAAGGGGAAGGAAGGGGGGGGGGAGGGAAAGGGGAAGGAAGGGGGAAGGGGGAAGGAGAAGGGGAAGGGGGAAGGGAAAGGGGGGAGGGGAAAGGAAGGGAAGGAAGGGGGGGGGGGG